>NC_040078.1:27182765-27485795 GCF_003369695.1 Bos indicus x Bos taurus
AGCATATTGGGCAGCTACTGACCTGGGGAATTAATCTTTCAGTGTCCTATCTTTTTGCCTTTTCATACTGTTCATGGGGTTCTCAAGGCAAGAATACTGAAGTGGTTTGCCATTCCTTTCTCCAGTGGACCACATTTTGTAAGAACTCTCCACCATGACCCATCTGTCTTGGGTGGCCTTACATGGCAAGTCTCATAATTTAATTGAGTTAGACAAGGCTGTGGTCCATGTCATCAAATTGGTTAGTTTTCTGTGACTGTGGTTTTCCTTCTGTCTGCCCTCTGATGGAGAAGGATAAGAGGCTCGTGGAAGCTTCCTGATGGGAGAAACTGACTGTGGGGGAAATTGGGTCTTGTTCTGATGGGCGGGGCCATGCTCAGTAAATATTTAATCCAATTTTCTGTTGATCGGGCTGTGTTCCTTCCATGTTGTTTGACCTGAGGCCAAACTATGGTGGGGGTAATGAAGATAATCATTCAGGTCAGGGGCAGCGGCCGAGAGTGCCAGGCTGTGATGGCGCAGGAATGGCCGAGAGGAGATACCCCCCGTCCGAGGTCGGGGGCAGCGGCTGGGAGGAGCAACCCCATGTCCAAGGAGTGGTGGCTGTGCGGGCACAGGAGGCCCTAGAGGAGCTGCTCCACATTCAAGGTCAGGAGGGGCGGTGGTGAGGAGATACCCCTTGTCCAAGGTAAGGAGCAGTGGCTGCGCTTTGCTGGAGCAGCTGTGAAGAGATACACCATGTCCAAGGTAAGAGAAACCCAAGTGAGATGGTAGGTGTTGCTAGAGGGCATCGGAGGGCAGACACACTGAAACCATAATCACAGAAAACTGGTCAATCTAATCACACTAGGACCACAGCCTTGTCCAACTCAATGAAACTAAGCCATACCCATGGGGCCACCCAAGATGGGCGGGTCATGGTGGAGAGGTCTGACAGAATGTGGTCCACTGGAAAAGGGAATGGCAAACCACTTTAGTATTCTTGCCTTGAGAACCCCATGAACAGTATGAAAAGGCAAAATGATAGGATACTGAAAGAGGAACTCCCCAGGTCAGTAGGTGCCCAATATGCTACTGGAGATCAGTGGAGAAATAACTCCAGAAAAATGAAGGGATGGAACCAAAGCAAAAACAATACTCAGCTGTGGATGTGACTGGTGATAGAAGCAAGGTCCGATGCTGTAAAGAGCAATATTGCATAGGAACCTGGAATGTCAGGTCCATGAATCAAGGCAAATTGGAAGTGGTCAAACAGGAGATGGCAAGAGTGAACGTCGACATTCTAGGAATCAGCAAACTAAAATGGACTGGAATGGGTGAATTTAACTCAGATGACCATTATATCTACTACTGTAGGCAAGAATCCCTTAGAAGAAATGGAGTAGCCATCATGGTCAACAAAAAAGTCTGAAATGCAGTACTTGGATGCAATCTCAAAAGCGACAGAATGATCTCTGTTCATTTCCAAGGCAAACCATTCAATATCACAGTAATCCAAGTCTATGCCCCAACCAGTAGTGCTGAAGAAGCTGAAGTTGAACGGTTCTATGAAGACCTACAAGACCTTTTAGAACTAACACCCCCAAAAAGATGTCCTTTTCATTATAGGGGACTGGAAAGCAAAAGTAGGAAGCAAAGGAACACCTGGAGTAACAGGCAAATTTGGCCTTGGAATATGGAATGAAGCAGGGCAAAGACTAATAGAGTTTTGCCAAGAAAATGCACTGGTCATAGCAAACACCCTCTTCCAACAACACAAGAGAAGACTCTACACATGGACATCACCAGATGGTCAACACCGAAATAAAATTGATTATATTCTTTGCAGCCAAAGATGGAGAAGCTCTATACTATCAACAAAAACAAGACCAGGAGCTGACGGTGGCTCAGATCATGAACTCCTTATTGCCAAATTCAGACTGAAATTGAAGAAAGTAGGGAAAACCACTAGACCATTCAGGTATGACTTAAATTAAATCCTTTATGATTATACAGTAGAAGTGAGAAATAGATTTAAGGGACTAGATCTGATAGATAGAGTGCCTGATGAACTATGGTCGGAGGTTCATGACATTGTACAGGAGACAGGGATCAAGACCATCCCCATGGAAAAGAAATGCAAAAAAGCAAAATGGCTGTCTGGGGAGGCCTTACAAATAGTTGTGAAAAGAAGAGAAGCGAAAAGCAAAGGAGAAAAGGAAAGATATAAGCATCTGAATGCAGAGTTCCAAAGAATAGCAAGAAGAGATAAGAAAGCCTTCCTCAGCGACCAATGCAAAGAAATAGAGGAAAACAACAGAATGGGAAAGACTAGAGATCTCTTCAAGAAAATTAGAGATACCAAGGAAACATTTCATGCAAAGATGGGCTCGATAAAGGACAGAAATGGTATGGACCTAACAGAAGCAGAAGATATTAAGAAGAGGTGGCAAGAATACACAGAAGAACTGTACAAAAAATATCTTCACGACCCAGATAATCATGATGGTGTGATCACTCACCTAGAGCCAGACATCCTGGAATGTGAAGTCAAGTGGGCCTTAGAAAGCATCACTATGAACAAAGCTAGTGGAGGTGATGGAATTCCAGTTGAGCTCTTTCAAATCCTGAAAGACGATGCTGTGAAAGCGCTACACTCAATATGCCAGCAAATTTGGAAAACTCAGCAGTGGCCACAGGACTGGAAAAGGTAAGTTTTCATTCCAATCCCAAAGAAAGACAATGCCAAAGAATGCTCAAACTACCTCACAATTGCACTCATCTCACATGCTAGTAAAGTAATGCTTAAAATTCTCCAAGGCAGGCTTCAGCAATACATGAACGATGAACTTCCAGATGTTCAAGCTGGATTTACAAAAGGCAGAGGAACCAGAGATCAAATTGCCAACATCTGCTAGGTCAGGGAAAAAGCAAGAGAGTTCCAGAAAAACATCTATTTCTGCTTTATTGACTATGCCAAAGCCTTTGACTGTGTGGATCACAATAAACTGTGGAAAATTCTGAAAGAGATGGGAATGCCAGACACCTGACCTGCCTCTTGAGAAACCTATATGCAGGTCAGGAAGCAACAGTTAGAACTGGACATGGAACAACAGACTGGTTCCAAATAGGAAAAGGAGTACGTCAAAGCTGTATACTGTCACCCTGCTTATTTAACTTCTATGCAGAGTACATCATGAGAAATGCTGGGCTGGAAGAAGCACAAGCTGGAATCAAGATTGCCAGGGGAAATACCAATAACCTCTAATAGGCAGATGACACCACCCTTATGGCAGAAAGTGAAGAGGAACTAAAAAGCCTCGTGATGAAACTCAAAGAGGAGAGTGAAAAGCTTGGCTTATAGCTCAACACTCAGAAAACAAAGATCATGGCATCCGGTCCCATCACTTCATGGGAAATAGATGGGGAAACAGTGGAAACAGTGTCAGACTATTTTTTTGGGCTCCAAAATCACTGCAGATGGTGACTGCAGCCATGAAATTAAAAGACGCTCACTCCTCGGAAGGAAAGTTATGACCAACCTAGATAGCATATTCAAAAGCAGAGACATTACTTTGCCAAAAAGGTCCGTCTAGTCAAGGCTATGGTTTTTCCTGTGGTCATGTATGGATGTGAGAGTTGGACTGTGAAGAAAGCTGAGCACAGAAGAATTGATGCTTTTGAACTGTGGTGTTGGAGAAGACTCTTGAGAGTCCCTTGGAGTGCAAGGAGATCCAACCAGTCCATTCTGAAGGAGATCAGCCCTGGGATTTCTTTGGAAGGAATGATGCTAAAGCTGAAAGTCCAGTACTTTGGCCACCTCATGGGAAGAATTGACTCATTGGAAAAGACTCTGATGCTGGGAGGGATTGGGGGCAGGAGGAGAAGGGGATGACAGAGGATGAGATGGCTGGATGGCATCACTGACTCAATGGACGTGAGTTTGGGTGAACTCCGGGAGTTGGTGATGGACAGGGAGGCCTGGCGTGCTGCGATTCATGGGGTCGCAAAGAGTTGGACACGACTGAGCGACTGAACTGAACTGAACTGAACTGAATGAAGATAATGGTGACCTCCTTCAAAAGGTCCCATGCACGCACTGCTGCACTCTGTGCCCCCAGCCCTGCAGCAGGTCACCACTGACCCACACCTCCACCGGAGACTCCTGGACACTCAATGGGCAAGTCTGGGTCAGTCTCTTGTGGGGTCACTGCTCTTTTCTCCTGGGTGCTGGTGCACACAAGGTTTTGTTGTGGCCTCCAAAGGTCAGTTTCGCCAGTCCTGTGCAAGTCCTGTGTAAGCTCTATGGTGTGATTAATGGCGACCTCCTTCAAGAGGGCTTATGCCATACCCAGGTCTAGTGCACCCAGAGCCTCTGCCCCTGCAGCAGTCCACTGCTGATCTGTACATCTGCAGGAGACACTCAAACACAGTTCTGGCTCCATCTCTGTGGGGTCTCTGGGTCCTGGTGTGCACAAGGTTTGTTTGAGCTCTCTGAGCATCTCTGGAGCATATGGGGTTTGATTCTAAACGTGATTTCACCCCTCCTATCATCTTGCTGGGGTTTCTCCTTTGCCCTTGGACATGGGGTATCTTTTTTTGGTGGGATCCAACATTTTCCTGTCAATGGTTGTTCAGCAGTGAGTTGTAATTTTGGAGTTCTCACAGGGGAAGATGAGCACACATCCTTCTCTGCCATCTTGGAATCATTAAAAAAAATAAATAAAAATTAAAAAAATGAGACACTATGATACTAGATATCAATTATAAGGAAAAAAAAACCCGTAATAAACACAAGCACATTGAGAGTAAACAACTTGTTTCTAAATAACCAACAGGTTACTAAAGAAATCAAAAGGGAAATCAACATTTTTAGAAACAAATGACAATGAAAACACAACAACTCAAAACCTATGGAATGCAGAAAAAGCAGTTCTAAGAGGGAAGTTTACAGCAATACAATCCTACCTCAAGAAACAAGAAAAAAACTGAATAGACAACCTAGTTCAGTTCAGTTGCTCAGTCCTGTTCAACTCTTTGCGACCCCATGATCTGCAGCATGCCAGGCCTCCCTGTCCATCACCAACTCCCGGAGTTCACTCTAACTCAGGTCCATCGAGTCGGTGATGCCATCCAGCCATCTCATCCTATGTCGTCCCCTTCTCCTCCTGCTCCCAATCCCTCCCAGCATCAGAGTCTTTTCCAATGAATCAGCTCTTCGCATGAGGTGGCCGAAGTATTGAAGTTTCAGCTTCAGCATCAGTCCTTCCAATGAACACCCAGGGCTGATCTCCTTCAGAATGGACTGGTTGGATCTCCTTGCAGTCCAAGGGACTCTCAAGAGTCTTCTCCAATACCACAGTTCAAAAGCATCAATTCTTCGGCGCTCAGTTTTCTTCACAGTCCAACTCTCACATCCATATATGACCACTGGAAAAACCATAGCCTTGACTAGACGGACCTTTGTTGGCAAAGGAATGTCTCTGCTTTTGAATATGTTATCTAGGTTGGTCATAACTTTCCTTCCAAGGAGTAAACGTCTTTTAATTTAACTTTACACCTAAAACAACTGGAAAAAGAAGAACAAAATCCCCCAAAATTAGTAGAAGGAAATAAATCATAAAGATCAGAGTAGATATAAATGGAAAAGGAAGAAAGAAACAATAGTAAAGATTAATGAAACTAAAACCTGGTTGTTGAGAAAATAAAAAAATTGACAAACCTTTGGCCAGACTCATCATGTAAAAAAGAGAGAAGAATCAGATCAACAAAATTAGAAATGAAAAAGGAGAGGTTACAACAGACAATGCAGAAATACAAAGGATTATGAGAGACTATTATGAACCACTATATGGCAATAAAATGGATAACCTGAAAGAAATGGACAGATTCTTTGATAAGTTCAATCTTCCACGACTGAACCAAGAAGAAATAGAACTTATGAGCAACCCGATTACAAGCACTGAAATTGACACTGTGATAAAAAATCTCCCCAAAACAAAGCCCAGGACCAGATGGCTTCACAGGAGAATTCTATCAAACATTTAGAGAAAGGCTAATGACTATTCTTCTAAAACATTTTCAAAAAATTGCAGAGGAAGGAACACTTCCAAAATCATTCTACAAGGCCACATCACCCTGATACCAAAACCAGACAAAGATAACACACAAAAAGAAAACTGCATGCCAATATCATTGATGAACTTAGGTGCAAAAATCCCCAACAAAATTTTAGCAAACAGAATTCAGCAATACATCAAAAAGCTCATATACCATGATCAAGTTGGGTTTATTCCACGGATGCAAGAACACAAATCAATCAATGTGATACACCATATTAACAAGTTGAAAGATAAAAACCATATGGTAATCTCAATAGGTGCAGAAAAAAACTTTTGACAAAATTCAGTACCCATTTATGGTTAAAACTCTTCAAAAAATGGGCATAGAAGGAACCTACCTCAACACAGTAAAGGCCATATACAATAAAACTACAGCAAACATTATTCTCAATGGTGAAAAACTAAAGGCATTCCCCCTAATATCAGGAACAAGACAAGAGTGCCCACTTTCCCCACTATTATTTAACATAGTTCTGGAAGTCCTAGCTACAGCAATCAGAGAAGAAAAAGAAATAAAAGGAATCCAGATCAGAACAGAAGAAGTAAATCTCTCACTGTTTGCAGATGGCATGATACTGTACATGGAAAACCTTAAAGATATTATCAGAAAATTACTAGAGCTAATCAGTGAATTTAGCAAAGTTGCAGGATACAAAATCAATACACAGAAATCACTTGCATTTCTATATACTAACAATGAAAAATCAGAAAGAGAAATTAAGGAATCAATCCCATTCACCATGCAACAAAAATAACTAAATATCTAGGAATAAACTTACCTAAGGAGGAAAAGACTCTGATGCTGGGAGGGATTGGGGGCAGGAGGAGAAGGGGACGACAGAGGATGAGATGGCTGGATGGCATCATCAGCTTGATGGACCTGAGTCTGAGTGAACTCCAGGAGCTGGTGATGGACAGGGAGGCCTGGCGTGCTGCGATTCATGGGGTTGCAAAGAGTTGGACACAACTGAGTGACTGAACTGAACTGAAGGAGAAAAAAGAACTGTATGCAGAAAATTATAAGACACTAATGAAAGAAATAAAAGATGACATAAACACAAGGAGAGATATTCCATGTTCCTGGGTAGGAAGAATCAATATTGTGAAAATGATTATACTTTCAAAGCAATCTACAGATTCAACATGATCCCTATCAAATTACCAATGACATTCTTTACAGAACTAGAACAAAAAATTTCACAATTCATATGGAAACACAGAAGACCCCAAATAGCCAAAGCAGTCATGAGAAAGAAGAATGGAGCTGGAGGAATCAACCTTCTTGACTTCAGATTATACTACAAAGCTATAGTCATCAAGGCAGTATGGTACTGGCACTAAAACAGAAATACAGAGCAATGGAACAATATAGAAAACCCAGAAATAAACCCATGCACCTTTGGGTACCTTATATTTGACAAGGAGGCAAGAATATACAATGGGGCAAAGACAGCCTCTTCAATAAATGGTGCTGGGAAAACTGAACAGCTACATGTAAAAGAATGAAATTAGAATACTTCCTAACACCACACACAAAGATAATCTCAAAATGTATTAAAGACCTAAATGTAAGACCAAAAACTATAAAACTCTTAGAGGAAAACATAGGCAGAACACTCGACATAAATCAAAGCAAAATCTCCTATGACCCGCCTCCTAGAGTAATGAAAATAGAAACAAAAGTAAACAAGTGGGACCTGATTAAACTTAAAAGCTTTTGCACAGCAAAGGAAACTGTAGGCAAGGTGAAAAGACAACTCTCAGAATAGGAGAAAATAATATCAAATGAAACAAACTGACAAAGGATTAATTTCTAAAATAAACAACCAGCTTATACAACTCAGTACCAGAAAAACAAACAACCCAATCAAAAAGTGGGAAAAAGACCTAAACAGACATTCTCCAAAGAAGACATACAGATGGCTAACAAACATATGAAAAGATGCTCAACAATGCTCATTATTAGAGAAATGCAAATCAAACTACAATGAGATATCACCTCACACCAGTCAGAATGGCCATCATCAAAAAGTCTACAAACAATAAAAGCTGGAGAGGGTGTGGGAAAAAGGGAATGCTCTTGCTCTTGTACTTTTGGTGGGAATGAAAATTGATACAGCCACTATGGAAGATGGTATGGAAATTCCTTAAAAAACTAGGAATAAAACCACCATATGACCTAGCAATCCCACTCCTAGGCATATACCCTGAGGAAACCAAAATTTAAAGAGACATATGTATCCCATTGTTCATTGCAGCACTATTTACAGTAGCTAGAACATGGAAGCAACCTAGATATCCATCAACAGATGAATGGATAAAGGAGTTGTGGTATATATACACAATGGAATATTACTTAGCCATGAAAAGGAATGCTTTGAGTCAGTTCTAATGAGATGGATGAACCTAGAACCTATTATACAGAGTGAAGTGAGTCAGAAAGAGAAAGAGAAATATGGTATTCTAATGCATATATACAGAATCTAGAAAAATGGTATTGAAGAATTTATTTACAGGGCAGCAATGGAGAAACAGACATAGAGAACACTTATGGACATGGGGACAGGGGAAGAGAGGGTGAGATGTATGGAAAGAGTAACATGGAAACTTACATTACCATATGTAAAATAGATAGCCAATGGGAATTTACTGTATGGCTAAGAATGTAGAGAGATGGGATGGGGAGGGATATAGGAGGGAAGTTCAAAAGGGAGGTGATATACGTATTCCTATGGCTGATTCAGGTTGAGGTTTGACAGAAAACAACAAAATTCTGTAAAGCAATTATCCTTCAATAAATAAATAAATAAAAACTTATGGTTACCAAAGGCGAAACAGCACAGAAGAAGGGATAAATCAGGAACTTGAGATGAACATACACAAACTACTGTATATAAGAAAAATAACCAATAAGAACCTACTGTATAGCACAGGGAAGTCTACCAATATTCTGAGATAACCTATACGAGCAAAGAATCTGAAAAAGAATGAATATATATGTATGCATAACTGAATCACTTTGCTATATACCTGAAACAAATACAACATTATAAATCAACAACATTCCAAAAGATTAAAAAATAATAAGCAAAATTCTTTCTGCCTACCTTTCCATCCTTGGCTGTTCACCACAAATAAATTTATAAACAGCTTCCAAAGCATCTCTTCAAAAGAAAATGCTTATACTAGAATATTTGAATATTTATGTATGCATATTCTTTCTTATTTACATCAATGATCATGTATAGTGCTTACTGTTCTGCAACTTGATATTTTTAAGTGTTTTTTTTTTCACCTTATATAGTAGAAATCTTGAGCCAGAAGGTACAGATGTATGACACTGGTTTTACAGCTGCAGAATTCTCCAATCATTTATTTAAAGCCTCCATATTGCTGGACATTTCGGTTGTTTTCAGTTTCTATCACAAACATTGCTATAATGAACATTTAGGTTTGCATGTTCATTAAACAAATATTTGCCAAGCATCTCTGTAGGCCTGGCACTGTCGTGAAACCTAGCATACAGTAGTGACATATATTATTGTTCTTTTGTGAGGATATTAATAGAGTGAACAAGAGTATTGTTGGACTACAGAAATGTGCATTTTTAGTTTTGATAAATATTTCCAAAATGCCTGCTGACATGGCTGAAGGAATCTATACTCCCTCCAAGAGTATAAGCAAATGATTAGTTTCCCCCAGTTTGCCAATCTGATAGGTAAAAAATGCCCTCTCATTGCTGCCCAACTGACATAATAATGAGTGAAATTTGGCATCTTTTCTTGCTTATTGACACTTGTATTTCTTTTTCTGGGAACAGCATGTTCCTGTCCATTGGGCATTATTCAACTGAACTGTGATCTTCCTACAGTTCTGTGCTTGTTCCTTGTAAATAAAGAAATGAGTCCCCTGTCATACATGTTGCAAACTTCTTTTCCAGGTAATCTTTTGTCTTTTGATTTTGTGTAAGGTATTTTTGCAATGCTTCCTGGTGGAGATAAGCTTCAAGTCAAGTCTTGAAGGATGAGTAATAACAATGAGTAACTGTAGTGATTCTTAAGTGCTGAGCACACTTGTAAGTGCTTGATATTAACTCATTAAATTTTACAACAAACCTAAAAGGTGAAACTATCATCAGTCCCATTGTAAGAGGAAGAAGCAGAGGCACAGAGTGGTTAAATCATTTGTCCAGGGCCTCACAGCTGCAGCAAACCACGGATGAGATTTAAAATTGTGAAGAACTATTTGCCAGGTAGCTTAGGAGAGTCAGCAAAGGCATGGGGTATAAAACAACACAAAATATCAGGGGAATTTCAAGATAGGCATCAAGATAGGCTGTTTCTGAGGGGGGAAGGGAAATGAAGGTGGAGAGGGATACCAGCCAATTGTACATGCCTTTGCAAGGGGCAGGTTAGTCTGGTGTCCCCAGCAGGGGCATTGTGTCCTTGAAGGCAGGGTCTGTGTCTAAACTCCATGTTGTTAGCACCGTGTGGAACATGTCAGGCAGCTGGGGAAAATGGAAATGCCTGTCACTGTGCCCATGTGAGGCCTGTGTGATGCAAGGCATTTTACAGCCTTAGCTCATGACTCGGTAAGCCTGTGTAGGTTCACAGATTTAACTCCTGGGACTCTCAGCCATGAGTGGCCACAGCCATGCTCCTGTGCAGATGGGGTCTCAGCTCTGTGGTCACTGGCAGCAAACGCTTCTCTAGTCCCCCCATTGCATAGCACATTTCAGGGATGTTTCCGTGTTCTCAGAGGACTCAGAGGCTAACAGAACCAAGTGCCCAAAGGTCATACTGCCCCCTCCAAACACAGATATAAATAATTTTGGATGATCTGTCCCCTGTCATTAACATATTTGTGCCTTTCTTCTGTGGAGGTGATACTAAGCCCTATGTGATGGATGAAAGGTTCTAGAATAACCAAATATGCATTCAGTTCCTTTCTAACAATGCTTGGCCTTCAACTTGGCTGTGTTTGGCAACCTTCCCATAAGGCTTCTCCATGTTAAGGAAGGAGCTGTAGAAATAATGGCTCCAGAAGCAGCAGAGTGAGGTGGAAAGAGTCTTGGATAAAGAGCCTAAAAATATAGTATTACAATATCCTTGGGTCCCAGGGATGGCAGAAGCCTGCTGCTCCCCATCCTGTGCCAGTGGCAGAATTGCTAATCAATCACACACTTTTCTACAGAAGCCAGATGTAGCCTGACTCCTCAAAATGGTGGCCCTAGGTAGCATTCCCCCTTAATTGCACTTGTCTCTTGAAATGAAATATATTTGTCATCCCCAACCTACTGCTTTAAAGCAGAGTTCTGGGGTGAGACACACTTGAGTTTAAATTCTGTTTGTGTGATCCTGAGCACCCTAGCCTCTCTAAGTCGCTTTCCATTGTCACCATCAGAACAATCTTCAGAGAGTGTGTGGGAAGTCACAGGGGGATAGTGTGTCTTGAAAGCACCTTGAAAGCAAAAAGTCAAGTTCCAGTGTTAAATCTGAGCAGTCACTTAGAATCTCTGGACTGCTCCCAGTTCCCTTTCGTGAAAAAATTCGAGGAAAGGACTAGGCCATCTCCAGAGTCCCTTCTAGCTCGTTCAGTGGGACTCGGCTGTTTCACTGATTCATTCAGTGGCTTTTCCCTAAGTGCTACTTTGGCCCAGGGAGGCTCTGTTTTTAGCTCTGGGGTGAAGACTCTGTTCTCTAGGAGCTTTCATTCTAGCAGGGAGATAAACAGTAAACAAATTGTGTAATGCCAGCAGGTGGAAGGGCATGGAGGAAAGCCGAAGACAAACCAAAAACCAAAAACTGGAGAGAGTGTGGGGGGCAGGTTCCTGGGCAGTAGATTCTGAGATGAGAAGTAGCCTGTCAGGAGAGAGGCCAAGAGAACTGAGCCTGGGAGGCTAGGAGACTGGGGCCCAATCCTCTGCCCTGTCAGAGCACTTGGGAATGATAAGAAGATTGTCTGACTGCCAGCTCTCTTCCCACAGTCTGTCAGGGAGCTGGGGCCCCTCTTTCTGAGAGAGACTTGGGTGGACTAGTCAGACTTCCAATCCATTTATGTGAGATATCTTTGGGCTTCCCTGGTGGGCTCAGATGGCAAAGAATCTGCCTGTGATTTGGGAGACCTAGGTGTGATCCCTGGGTCGGGAAGATCCCCTGGAATAGAGAATGGATACTCACTCCATGGACAGAGGAGCCTGGCTGGCTACAGTCCATGGGGTCTTTGTAGGGAAATCCTCAGTCCGAATGTCAAAGTTCACATAAAGGGAGAAAGGACTGGAGCTGTGGTCCCGTTAAGAATCTCAAGGAAGTGAGGCAAACACCTCAGGGCACTGTTGCCGACTGGCCAACAGCGGGAGACTGCAAAGCCCTCTCTGGGAGGCAGCTGTCATGAGCCTTCAGATGGGCCGAGGCAGGCACCTGCCAGGAAGGACTTGACAACCTGGCAGGAGAGATGACAGGAGGGCCTCAGAATGACACCTAGGTGACAGGACCGAAGCGAGGGAGAAAAAGAGAAGGCACCGGATCCTCATCTGAACCAGCGAGGAAACTGAGAGGGTCGAAGAAGGACAAAATATAGACGTGGAAGTGGATGGATTTGACCCAGGAACCAGGAAGGGAGGGAAACCAGCATTAACAGGTTCATGACAGTGTTCTGTATTTTATCTTTACTGAGCATTTATCATGTTCCAGGAGCTATTCTAGTCTCTTGGCTTGTTATCTCATTTAATATCTACATAAACTCATGAGATTATTATCCCCATTTTACAGACTAGAAAATTAAGGCATGGGTGTGTTAAGTAGCTTGCCCAGGACATCTGCACTGATAAATAGTGAGCTAGTGCTCAAGAAGTATTAGATAGTTGAATGGATAAATCGATGTGAAACTAACCGCTTTTCCTCTTGAGATATTGCAATGGAGTACTGGCTCCTTGGACATGGTTCGTCAGGAGTTCACTACAGTATATGACAGAATCTCTCGTAAACTCTTGTAGAAAAGGCAGAAAACTGAAGGAGGAGTGACAGTTGGTGGGATTTGTTAACAGGTCAGGAAGTCCATAAGAAGGCCTCCGGTGGCATTTGCTATTCATGCCTCTGTTTTGACAAGTCTGTCTTTTACTTCTGACTTGGTTAAATGCAGGCTTGTCAAATTTGAAGAGAACTCAATCTGGGAAAGAGAAGGGAGATGTAGAATGACAGAAGGAAAATCTCCAGTAATGTCTGGGACAATAAATAAACCGGGTGAACTTTACCAAGGACAAAGAAAGGCCTTGCCCCCAGGCTGCAAAAATTACGTGCCCTGTTACAACTGGGGCAGACTCAGCAGAAGCATAGGTGAAGAATGGAATGAGGAATGGAATTTAGGATGGAAGAGGATTCCAAGCTTATGTTGTCAGTGGCTCCTTAAGATTTGCTTATAGTCTGAGGTTCTGCTCACAGAGGTGTAGGAGCCAGAGACGAGGTGCCATAGTACCCCACATCAGTCAGACCCCATTTGGAGCAGGTTGGACCCATTTGAACCCCATTTCAAGCACATATTAAGAGGGACATTGACCCTGCCCAGGAAAGGGCATCTGGTGACATCTCTACAAACTATTTGACATGCAGAATGGAAGAAGGCGCTAGGGATGCTTCCCCGATAAGACTCAAGTCTTAGAGGTTTTATCATACCTGTATAGTTATTTGAAGAGCCAAAGAGCTGAGCCAAATAACTCCAAGAGGCCAAAGTACAATCGAGGAATTAAAAATCACAGGGTTGCAAGCCTTCAGACTGCAGAGGTTTACCACAAAGATTTTGTCCGGTTAGTTTCACATCCATTTATCCATTCAACTATCTAATATTTCTTGAGCACTAGCTCACTATTATCAGTTCAGATGCCCTGGGCAAGCCCCTTAATGCACCCTGTGCCTTGAAACACTTGAGTTACTTAGTATCTTTTAACTTTATTTATTTTTAGGTCAAAATGCATTTTTATTCACATGATGAAAAGACTCTTAGATAATTATCACAGTCAATAATAACTATTATTGTTCATATGTCTGCTTTTTCACTGAGTGTTGGCAACCTTACGGGTAGACATTATTAACTTTAATTTCCTCCTCTATAAAGTGAAGTTAACAGTGGGAAATCATTTCCCAGGAATTATGAAAAGAAATTGAAAAATGACTGTAAAGTACATACCCAGTGCCTGACACACAGGAGCCACTGACAGTGTTAGCATTTATTTTACTGTATGATGACTTACGTAAAGCTGACTGATAGTGGAACAGACTACTATCAAAGGCAGTGAGCAAGCTTCCTCTCACGGATCATTTCTAAGTGTTTACAGAGGTGGTGTGGAAGCGACTCCCTCCCTGGGTTGGCGACTGGAATCAGTCAGGTCCACTGTCTCCCTTTTTCCACTTTTAAGGAACCACCTCGCCTCACCATCCATCTCAGTTCATAGGATTTTGGTGAGTCTGGTTCCCTCTTGAGAGCCACTGACTCGGCCAGTGTATTCCCTTCCCTGGGTGGAATGATTTGTTCTCTCCCCACAGGACATGCCTGTGACTCATACCAGTCCAATAAACAACTTCAGAATGGTGCTGAAGCTAATGTGACAAAGAGGGTTTCTTTCTCCCAGGGTTGCTATTTCTTTTTTTTTACTTTTGGCCACACCATGCGACATGTGGGCTGTTAGTTTCCTGACCAGGGATCGAACTCGTGTCCACTGCAGTGGAAGGTGAAATCTTAACCACTGGACTGCAATGAAAGTCCTGGGTTGCTGATCTTAAGCCTGAAGCTCTTAGGGGCATTATTAAAAAAGAAGTCAAGAAGAGAAAGTGAATTTGAGAGAGAGAGAGAAACAAGTTCCTAATGACATTCTTTTAGCAACTAGAGCTAGTTGCCGAAATACTCCTAGACATTTCAGTTACCTGAATCAATAAATTCTTTTCCTTTAAGTCAATTTGACCCCGAGATAAATAGCCAAGCCTCCATCCTATTCTCTTTAGGAAGAGAGACAGCAACTGAAAGCTGGGGGTGGAGGGGGAATGACAAATTCTTTTGGGCAATTCCAGTCAAAATAATAGCCCATGCAAGTGACTGAAACTACCTGGGAAAGCCCACCTGAGAACCACCCAGCTGAGCACCCAGGGACCCCCCAGAACTGTGAGTGATCATATGAGTCGTTAGAGCAGCTGCAGTAAGTAACTGAAGCTACATGGAACAATGGCGCCTCAAAGCCCAGAGCCCAGCGGGGACTGTCACTTTGTTTCTGGGCTACTCCCAGGCTCTAGCTGAGATAGAGCAATACTATAAATGCAGCCTTTATAACTCTTTTGTCCACCTTTTTCCTTATCAGTGGTTAGGATGACAGCCCTTCTTAAATTCCACAGAATTTCTTTTATTTTTCTCTCTCATCCAATCCACCTCCCTCTTATCCACCCAATCTGTGCACACACACATTCAATACTGCATGTAGTAATAAGGGGATCCTGTTCCAATGTCAGGTTGATCCCTTTCACCTTATCTCAGGAGGTAATTAAATCAGGGGAACCCTTGTGTTCCTAGGAGTAGCTGTTACCACTGAGTAGATAATATCTATAGAACTAAAATGCATGTGCTCATGGACTTCGGAATCCTGCAATAAGCATTTCTTCTGTGAACACTCACAAATGTTTACCAAGATACCTGCAAAAGGATATTAATTAGAGCATTTTTGTACCCGGGGGAGGAAAAGAACACATTGCTCATCCACAGGGACTGGTTGAGTAAATTATGGTACATCCAAATCACGGGATCTGTGAAGTCAGACTTAAAAGAGAGAAAAATCTGTATTGATCTGGAAAGAGCATTAGGATATCCTGAAGCGGAAACAACACTCTTCAGTTCAGTTCAGTCACTCAGTCGTCTCTGACTCTGCGACCCCATGAATCGCAGCACGCCAGGCCTCCCTGTCCATCACCAACTCCCGGAGTTCACTCAAACTCATGTCCATCAAGTTGGTGATGCCATCCAGCCATCTCATCCTCTGTCGTCCCCTTCTCCTCCTGCCCCCAATCCCTCCCAGCATCAGAGTTTTCCAATGAGTCAACTCTTCGCATGAGGTGGCCAAAGTACTGGAGTTTCAGCTTTAGCATCATTCCTTCCAAAGAAATCCCAGGGCTGATCTCCTTCAGAAAGGACTGGTTGGATCTCCTTGCAGTCCAAGGGACTCTCAAGAGTCTTCTCCAACACCACAGTTCAAAAGCATCAATTCTTTGGCGCTCAGCTTTCTTCAGAGTCCAACTCTCACATCCATACATGACCACTGGAAAAACCATAGCCTTGACTAGACGGACCTTTGTTGACAAAGTAATGTCTCTGCTTTTGAATATGCTATCTAGGTTGGTCATAACTTTCCTTCCAAGGAGTAAGCGTCTTTTAATTTCATGGCTGCAGTCACCATCTGCAGTGATTTTGGAGCCCCCCAAATAAAGTCTGGCACTGTTTTCACTGTTTCCCCATCTATTTCCCATGAAGTGATGGGACCAGATGCCATGATCTTCGTTTTTTGAATGTTGAGCTTTAAGCCAAGCTTTTCACTCTCCTCTTTGAGTTTCATCACGAGGCTTTTTAGTTCCTCTTCACTTTCTGCCATAAGGGTGGTGTCATCTGCATATCTGAGGTTATTGATATTTCTCCCGGCAATCTTGATTCCAGCTTGTGCTTCTTCCAGCCCAGCGTTTCTCATGATATACTCTGCATATAAGTTAAATAAGCAGGGTGACAATATACAGCCTTGACACACTCCTTTTCCTATTTGGAACCAGTTTGCTGTTCCATGTCCAGTTCTAACTGTTGCTTCCTGACCTGCATACAGATTTCTCAAGAGGCAGGTCAGGTGGTCTGGTATTCCCATCTCTTGAAGAATTTTCCACAGTTTATTGTGATCCACACAGTTAAAAGGCTTTGGCATAGTCAAGAAAGCAGAAATAGATGTTTCTCTGGAACTCTCTTGCTTTTTTGATGATCCAGCGGATGTTGGCAATTTGGTCTCTGGTTCCTCTGCCTTTTCTAAATCCAGCTTGGACATCTGGAAGTTCACGGTTCATGTACTGCTGAAGCCTGGCTTGGAGAATTTTGAGCATTACTTTACTAGCATGTGAGATGAGTGCAATTGTGTGGTAGTTTGAGCATTCTTTGGCATTGCCTTTCTTTGGGATTGGAATGAAAACTGACTTTTCCAGTCCTGTGGCCACTGCTGAGTTTTCCAAATTTGCTGGCATATTGAGTGTAGCACTTTCACAGCATCATCTTTCAGGATTTGAAAGAGTTCAACTGGAATTCCATCACCTCCACTAGCTTTGTTTGTAGTGATGCTTTCTAAGGCCCACTTGACTTCACATTCCAGGATGTCAGGCTCTAGGTGAGTGATCACACTATTGTGATTGTCTTGGTCATGAAGATCTTTTTTGTACAGTTCTTCTGTGTATTCTTGCCACCTCTTCTTAATATCTTCTGCTTCTGTTAGATCCATACCATTTCTGTCCTTTATCGAGCCCATCTTTGCATGAAATGTTCCCTTGGTATCTCTAATTTTCTTGAAGAGATCTCTAGTCTTTCCCATTCTGTTGTTTTCCTCTATTTCTTTGCATTGGTCGCTGAGGAAGGCTTTCTTATCTCTTCTTGCTATTCTTTGGAACTCTGCATTCAGATGCTTATATCTTTCCTTTTCTCCTTTGCTTTTCGCTTCTCTTCTTTTCACAGCTATTTGTAAGGCCTCCTCAGACTCTTACCACGCAGCATAACCCTAGTGGGCACCACCCACATTGTGTGCTCTGGGCTCCACAAAGCACAGTGCGGCTGCTGACCCACAGGGTTGAGTAATCCTCAAGCTATTTTGGAGTGTTAATAATATTTAAGCACAAACCGGTATATAGAATATGCATCAACTTTTTTCCTCTTGGAGAAAAACATAATAAACTCTTGTAAGGGGTGCCCTTGGGAGAGGGTTGCGTAAGGGGATAAGAGATTTCACTTTTCATTTTGGACTTTTTGTATTATATATTATCTAATCAAGTGACTGTCTTCCTTAACATCTGTGAATATTACCTCATAGTGGGGACGAGGTGATTATGTGGGCCATATATGTATTATTCTTTATCCCTCTCTGAACTTATTTTCCAACCCTAACATGTGGCTTTTTTTTTAAAACCACTAAGTGCTACCAAATGGCCAGCATAATTTTTGAGGATTATTCAAGTGATCCATTTTTCTCATGCAGAGTATTTATTTCTTGTGTTGCAACATTCCCTCCTATAAGATGCTTGTTTCTACTTGTGAAGGAAGCCCTGAAATTCTTGGGCAAGCATGCACTTCTGTCCCCCATGCAGTTATTGGAAGGTGGGACGGGGGTAGCAGATGGGCGATGGCTCCTCCCTGTCACCCCACCTGCCTTGGCCAGTCCCTGCCAGGTGGCCCGTGCCATCAGCCCTCAGAGTCTTCAGTGCTGCTTCCCGCATGCCAGCTCCCAGGGCTTGCTTTGAAGAAGAGGGAGTTGAGTCAGCAGAATTGCCTGATATGAGGCTGGCCCCATGCCAGCATGATTCCCTGCTTGGCTTCAACTGTCCAACTCCAGCAATAGCTGGCAAGATGGGGTCAGAACCGTCACTTAGGTTCTGGAAGTGAGCGCATCTCTGTTGGCTGCCCTGGGAGAACAGATGTCTGGCCAAGGGGAGCCAGTCCGGAGGAGGGGCTGCCTCCTCACCAGCACCTCAGGGAGTGGGAGAGCACTGGGGAAAGTCCGAGGAGCCCTGACTCTCTCATCTGACACTGTCTTCTGAGCAAAAGCAGCTCCTGACCTGGCCCCTCTGTGACCTAGTAGACAATGACATCTTACTGCACATTTCTCTGCAACACACTCTGTTCCATTTCCTCTGCCTCTTCTTGGCTGGAGTCCTCAACTATCAAAAGCCAAATGACTAGAAGAATTAAATAATAATTGAGGTTAAGGCTGTGAAATGGGAGCCCTCCTCGCTGCCAGCCCTGAACCACTGTCTCTCTTGAGCAGCATCTCCTAATGGTCAGTCAGGCTGAAGGCCCTCGTCTCTCAAACCTTGTCCACCTGCTCAAGCCCCACTCGCTTCTCACAAGTTTACTCTGCATCCAGGCTCTTCAAGAATCAATGGAAGAACTGGCTAGAATGATTACTCTTCATTCTGGGTTTCATAAGCTCTGTTTGACTTCGTGTTCCTCCTGCCTGAGGAAAATGCTATTTTATCCCAATTTTCACAGTTTGACCTTTGGAGTAGCCAGATGGTCCCTGTGGCATTTTGTTGCTTTCCATGGTTTCATTTGCCTTGAATTTGAGCTGTTCTTTTTCAGAGGCAGAAAACTGTTTTTACTTCCTTCAAGGAGAAAGTCCCATAGACTTCAAATATTGGGAGTCCCCTTGATATGGGAATAATTTGCTGCTGTTGTTGTGTAGTCACTAAATCGTGTCTGACTCTTTGAGACCCCATGGACTGCAGCCCACCAGGCTCCTCTGTCCATGGGGTTTCCCAGGCAAGAATACTGGAGTGGGGTGCCATTTCTTTCTCCAGGGGATCTTCCCAATCCAGGGATCAAACCCACCTCTCCTGCATTGGCAGGTAGATTCCTAACTACTGAGTCACCTGGGAAGCTATGAAGCACAATAAGGAACAACAAAATTCAAGAGTAGGTTTTACAGTAGCTCCTGCCCAGGGTCTCTCAACTTCAGAAGGGGTGAGCTCCCCTTGTCAAGAGGCCACAGATATTGTACTATTTGGTATGTGATGTGGGACAATGTTACCAACTGTTACTGGTTAGGTCCTATGAGAAAACAGCCTAAGAACTGTGATCTTGTATATTCCTCCCAAGAATTCTGAGCAGAAGCATTTTTCCCCTTTTCCTCCTAGAGGAAGAAACTGAAGTTCAGAGTCATTTGGTGATTTGCCAGGGTCACATAGCTTAAATAGAGTCCCAGACTATCTCCTGCAAAACCCCAATGCCTCTTCCTGGATGAATGAGGTGACACCACAGACTAAAGAAATAAACAACTCCTTAGTGGATTTGCAGATTGAGTGTTCAGATAGACCCAACTTGCCACTCCCATGGGTGCAAAATGAATGTGACCCAGCCTTCTGGTTCACTCACAATAGAAGCGCTGTGCCAACATGGCAAAGAGATGGTGAGTCTCTACCTGCTGTAAATAGCATCCCTGCCCTGACCTTAAGTCCCATGGAAGTTTATCAAACAGGATTGAAAGAAAAACTGAAGGAAGCTGCAAAGTACCTTTCCAAGGCTTCGAAATTCAGGGCTTTAAGCCAAAGGCCACTTGTTCCCACTTTAAGCCACTTGCTCCCTGTGTTGGCAGACCTAATTGGTAGAAGACCATTGTCCTTTGAGGCTACATGGGCCCTAGTCCCAGAGCCTTTCCCTACTCATAACAACATGGCCAAAGGACGGCACGGGGTTACTGTCCCCTTGAAACACCTTCCTGTGGGTAATGATAGCAGCAGTTGCCATTTAGAAAAGCACCTGGCAGGCTTGGCTTTTGACCCCATGGTTTCTATGAAAAAACTAGAATGCAGTCTCCTGAGGTCCAACTCGCCCAAAACATTATCAACATCAATTTGCAAATAGAGTTGACTCTCAGTTATTCATAGACAAAAGGTTCAATCTTTACATTCTCTTACTCCTCCTCACTCTTTTTCTCCCTTCTCTGTTCCAGCCGCCTTTTGGCCCTCCTCATTAATACACCCACCAGAGCGGGAATAGGCAGAGGGCTGGCGATCAGCCAGTGTTAGGGCCTGTTAGCCATCACAGTGGAGGGTTTGTTCAAGGAACAGGTTGAGTGGAATGTGTATTTCAAGTTTTCCTGCTAAATTCATTCCCCCTTATGGACAGGAGACAATAGTCTGGATTTCTTTGAGCCCCTCTGCTTAGTCTTACCAGGAAAAGAAATAGAAGAACTATAATCCACACCCCCAAAACCAGTTCCCAGGTGGCAACTAGATGGGTTGAGAGGGTAGGCAAGCCCTGTGTGGCCCCATCTTACAGGCCTAGGATACACGTGTGTATTTACTCAGAATCTTTAGAGGACTGTCTCTTGTGGTAGATGGGAGGAAAAAGGGTTTTGAGATAAAGGAAACACTCAAGAGCTTTCCTTTCTTGAGTGGTTGGAGTTTGAGTTTTCCAAATCAAATAAATGAGCAAATAAAATATGAAAAATATTTTTAAAAATTCGAATTCAAGGAATCCCCTGGAGGTCCAGTGGTTAGGACTTTGAGCGTCCCTGCTCCTTGGAGGAAAAGCCTTGACCAACCTAGATAGTATATTAAAAAGCAGAGGCATCGTTTTGCTGACAAAGGCCCACTTTGTCAACAAGGTCCGACAAAACTATGGTTTTTCCGGTAGTCGTGTATGGATGTGAGAGTTGGACCACAAAGAAGGCTGAGTGCAGAAGAATTGGTAGTTTCGAATTGTGGTGCTGGAGAAGACTCTTGAGAGTCCCTTGGACTGCAAGGAGATCAAACCAGTCAATCACAAAGGAAATCAACCCTGAATATTCATTGGAAGGACTGATGCTGAAGCTGAAGCTCCAATACTTTGGCCACCTGCTGTGAAGAGCTGACTCATTGAAAAAGACCCTGATGCTGGGAAAGATTTATGGCAGAAGGAGAAGGGGGTGACAGAGGATGAGATGGTTGGATGGCATCACCGATTCAACTGATATGAGTTTGAGCAAACTCAAGGAGATAGTGAAGGACAGGGAAGCCTGGCATGCTGCAGTCCATGGGTCGCAAAGAGCTGAACACAACTTAATGAGTCAACATTGGGGAACTAAGATCCTGCAAACTGCATGGTGTGGCCAAAAAATAAATAACCAGTAAGTTTAAACATAAATTAAAAATTCTAGTTCACACACTGTAGCAGTTATCACGTCTTTCCTGGCAAACAAGATAACTTCCCAGGCTTAGGATATATTTCCCCCAAATAATACCATAACTTCTCCTTATGTTTTTATAATAAATCTTACTTATATTAACACGTAAGTGCCTGTTTCTATGTTAATTGATATATATGAAAATATACTTTTTAATCTTTACAACTCCATTGGGGTAGATCAGTTCAGTTCAGTTGCTCAGTTGTGTCTGACTCTTTGTGACCCCATGGACTGTAGCACACCAGGCTTCCCTGTCCATCACCAACTCCCAGAGCTTGCTCAAATTCATGTCCATCGAGTCAGTGATGCCATCCAACCATCTTATCCTCTATTGGCCCCTTCTCCTCCTGCCTTCAATTTTTCCCAGCATCAGGGTCTTTTCCAATGAGTCAGTTCTTTGCATCAGGTGGCCAAAGTATTGGTGCTATAGCTTCAGCATCAGTCTTTCCAATGAATAATCAGAACTGGTTTCCTTCAGGATTGACTGGTTTGATGTCCTTGCAGTCCAAGGGACCCTCAAGAGTCTTCTCCAACACCACAGTTCAAAAGCATCAATTCCTCGGCACTCAGCTTTCTTTATAGTCCAACTTAGACATCCATACACGACCACTGGAAAACCATAGCTTTGACTAGATGGACCTTTGTTGGCAAAGTGGTGTCTCTGCTTTTTGATATGCTGTCTAGGTTTGTCATAGCTTTTCTTCCAAGGAGCAAGTGCTTTTTGGTTTCATGACTACAGTCACCATGTGCAGTCATTTTTGAGCCTAAGAAAATAAAGTCTGTCACTGTTTCCATGAGGTAGAAACTGCTGTTATTCCTGTTGCAACAAAAGAGACTTAGGGAAGTGAAGTCACTTGCACCCGATTGCTCAGAAATGAAGGGGCCAAGTGGCCAGTATCACACAATCAACAGACCTCACAGCTCTTGATCCATCAGGTGTTTCACCTTTTCTGCAGTGTGGTCCACGTTACATGTTTTAGCCTCTTCTCTTGACCAGAACTAAAACAACCAAAACCCCAGTTATATACCTGGGGACCTCCAGGCCGCTTGTCTTCTCCATGTAGCTTCCTGATTTTCAAATGTCTAGCCTGAGAGCTCCTCTGCTCTGCTAGATCTTCTACCCCATTTAGCAGCGGACTGTGTGCACAGCCTGTGATTCTTATATTTGTCCTTTCTGTATTGTTAGGTCTTACTTTCCTATTCAACTTTTTCTATGTATATATCATCTCACTGGAGTAAAAGTCTCACAGGAAGGGATGGTGCAATGTGTCATACATGCTGTAATTTGTCACGGTTCTTACCATGATACTGGACAGAGAGTAAGCCCGTAACACCTATTTTATGATTATTTAGCTGATGGATTCAAAGTAGAAACCTTTCATATATTTTTCATGGCATTAGTGGTAAAGAACCTACCTGCCAGTGCAGGAGATGTAAGAGACATGTGTTTGATCCCTGGGTTGGGAAGATCCCCTGGAGGAGAGCATGGCAACGCACTCCATTATTCTTGCCTGGAGAATTCCATGGACAGAGGAGCATGGTGGTCTACAGTACAGGGGGTCACAAGAAGTCAGACACGACTGAAGCAACTTAGCAGGCACACAGACATGGTGCTTAACACAGCACTAGGCATATAGTAGTAAGATGGGTAAATTGTGTTTCAGTGGGGGTCGGGGGGTTTCCAAGGAGCTCAGGGGTTTTTTTTTGTCTCACCACAGAAAGAATTCAGTGAGAGGCATAGTGATAAATAAGAAGTGATTTATTAGAAAAAGACAACTTACAAGGCTTACAAATGGGTAGGCAAAAGGGCGCTGCCCTGAGAACTTAGTAGGCTAGAGTTTTATAATCAAAGGAAAAGTGGGGATGGGGAGATCACCTTCTTTTTCATTCTTGAGTAGACGTCATGCTACCATCATTAGCTGCCCTTCAGGTTGGGCAGGGTTTTTTGGTCTCTATGTGGCCAAGTCAGAACTGTCAAGGCATTATGGAAAAGTTATTTCAGGTCTCGGTACAATGAGTGTCTTTCATTTTGAAATGTCACTTTCCATAAACTATTGCTTTTACATGTGCAGAGAGCATGTCCTAGGGATCAGTAACACTGAATTCACTGGCCAGGATGTTGGTCTTATCCCACAAGTCTTTTACTATTTGGGGGCACGTCTCATGCTTTTGTTGCATGGTTTTGTTGCCCAGCAAGCCTGCTTGGTTTTGTGGTTAAGCAAACCTGCTTTTTTTTTTTTTTTTAACTAATATATTTATTTGGCTGTTCCTGGTCTTAGTTTTGGCATACTTGATCTTCGATCTTCATTGCAGCATGTGGGAGTTTTAGTTTCGGCATTCAAACTCTTAACTGTGGCGTGTGGGATCTAGTTCCCTGACCAGGGATCAAACTGGGACTGCCTGCATTGGGAGCTCAAAGTCTTAGCCACTGGACCACAGGTAAGTCCCACAAACCTGACTTCTTGAGTAATCATTAATTTACAGGGGTCACCCATATTTTTTCTACTTACAATCTCCTAGTAGGATTAACTCCTTAATTGTCTATTTTATTCCTCTCTGTCCTTATTAATAATGTGGACAAAGAATGTCACCTGCTATATTAATAAACAAAGGATATTGCAGCTACCAGGCCATCAGTCACCATAGCTGCCCCCAACTGTACACTCTGAGGGGATTCAGGGTGGAGAAAAGTAGGATACTGACTCTAGATAGTTAAGGTGCCTCTGTTCAGTTCAGTTCAGTTGCTCACTTGTGTCCGACTCTGTGACCCCATGGACTGCAGCACGCCAGGCTTCCCTGTCCACCACCAACTCCTGGAGCTTGCTCAAACTCATGTCCATCAAGTTGGTGATGCCATCCAACCCTCTCATCTTCTGTCGTCCCCTTCTCCACCTGCCTTCAATCTTTCCCAGCACTGGGAATAATTTCAATGAACCCAGACTCTTGCTTCTTCCCCTACAAAAAAAAAAAAAAAAAAAGACACTAAATTAATTAACTTGAGATGTCTGGTTTTCTTTAATTAACAATAATCTTTTGATGTTCTGACTACCTGTTTGGGTTTTTTTTTTTTGTAAAAACTCCTATACATATTCTGGCTCCTCCTTTACCTTTTTGGAACAGTCCTTCAGAGCTATCTGAGAAATCTGCCTTCTAAGCTTAAGTTCTCAGAATGTCTGCTGAATAAAACATGATTCTTGACTTTAAGGTTGTGTATTTTTTTTTTTCATCAACAGCTTATACTCAGTATGAAATTTTTTAAATCAATTTTTATTGGTTGACTGTTCTCATGTCAGACTACTCAAAAAAAAGGAAAGAACAGGTCTAACAGTTACTGATCTTCTACTCTATGGTTTACATGTATTATCTAATTTAAACTTTACAATAACTATGTGAAATAAATAGTGTAATACTAGGGGTCACAAGTGGACCCCAGGCAGCAGGGTGAGGAGACCTCAGGCACCTGAGGAGGTTGGCCTGGGATGATCGAGGACCCCTCTTAAGGACACCCAGGGGGAGTCATGTGGTGGGCAAGAAGTGTCAGGGGTCAGACAGGCCAGCTCCTAGGACCAACGGAGAATCTGGGCTGGGTATCTCAGTCAGCAGCCCCCAGAAGCAGCCATGGGCAGTTTCTGTCCCTGACTTTGGACCTAGTTCTGACACCAGCCCCACACATGGCTAGCCTTTGTCTTTGGGTGATTGTTAGAAACCACTCCAGCCCAATATTTTCCAATTGTTCTGGCGCCTGACCTGGTTCCAGTGGGATAAATCTGTATCAGACCAGAAAGAAGGCTCCCTAGGAATCTGTGGGAATGTAGGGGAGTAGGCCACATAAAGAACAGTAGGATTAAAAAATTTGACAAAGAAAACATTCCTTTACATGGGACGATGCCCTGAAGGCTGGTTTTGAAGCATTTGTGGAGTGGGATTTGTATGGCCCTGGAACACGAGAATTTGTATTTACCCAAACTTCTACAAACTATTCAAGCAAACGTGGCTCGTGGGAGGCTGCCCTAGGGTTCCCAGTCCATCCTGCTAGGTCTCTGCATGCTGACTCAGTACATGCCTGCTCCCATTTCAAGTCCTGAAATTTCCATTTCAAGTCTTAACAGGAAGGCTTATGGGTGAGACAGACTTCTACCAGCAGGAAGGAGGGCTAAGGACAGTGCCTTACTCCAAGCCACACCCCACCCCACCCCACTCCAGGGTGCATGCCCTTGCACATGAACAATTTCCATTCTCCCCAGAAGACATGGTGCCTGAGCTGCAAGAGAGGGGCCACCAGATTGGACTCTGCAGGTCCTGAGACAGAAGGAAGAGGGCTGGGCACAACCATTACAAGAATGACACAATCATTAAGAACAGGATACCACAAAAACGGGTTAGAACCACTAGATTCAAGATGGTGGAAGGCTCAGCTTCCAGTGGACTTTGAACCTCAATTATGCGCTCACTTTAATCTATTAGCACACGCTATATGACACACCACAGGTGGGGACAGTTCCTATGCCAAACACAAAAGGCCAAAAAGCGAGTGGTGCCCTAATTCCCAGAAATCCTTGCCCTTTCTCCAAGATAGAATGTTCCCCCTCGCCCCCATTAGGCTGTGAAACTACTCAGCCCATAAAGACTAACCACCGCACACCCTGGGACCTCTCACTTTACGAGACCACCTTCTGTCTATGGAATGTGTACCTCCCTGAATAAATCCGTTCTTACTCTACTTCAGCTCACTCTTGAATTCCTTCCTGGGCAAAGCCAAGGACTCTCACTTGGTGGCCCATCCCAGGGACCTACCCCAGACCTAGGATATGACCATCCTCTCACGCCTCATTTTTCCTACAACAGTTCCTACCATTTTCCAAGAGTCTAACTTTGGCATCTTCCGCTGTTCACGAGTGCCTGCATATGGTGCATGCTAAGTGGCTTTAGTAGTGTCTGACTCTTTGTGACCCTATGAACTGTAGCCCACCAGGCTCTTCTGTCCATGAGATTTCCTAGGCAAGAATACTGGAGTGGGTTGCTATTTCTTCCTCCAGGGGAATTTTCCCAACCCAGGGATCAAATCTGAGTCTCTTACGTCTCCTACATTGGCAGGTAGATTCTTTATCGCTAGTGCCACCTTGGCTGCATATAGTAGGTGCTTGATAGATATTTGTCTAATAAGTTAGTTAACATTTCAGCTATGTCCATTAACCTGTCCCTCTCTGCAGTGCTGCAACTGGCCTGGTGATTGCATAAGTTCTGCGGGCCAGGCGGAGGATGGGAGAGGAGGCTTGGCGGTGTGATGCTCCTTGGTTCTCAGGACAAGACAGGGATTGGTTCTCACAGTCTTCCTTCCCTCCAGATGTGGAAACAAGGCCCAGGGAGGTAAGGGGACCACACAATCAGATCCACATGCCTCCACATGTCATGTCCCTTCCTTTTAATTACTCCTGGTGTTTTACCGAATCCTACCTCCTTAGTCTGGCACCCAAGGCCTGTCCAGATCCTTCCCTGGCTTAACTCTCTAATCTGAGTTCTCCTCGTGCTCCACACCCTCCGCTCCTGTTGTCTACTAGTACTAGTACTTTAGAAGTACTTGAGAACTTCTAGTACTTCATGGTTCCTCTAACTCTGTCACCCTTCTCTTTTCTCCCCTCTTCATTTGAAAGTGAAAAGTGAAAGCGAAGTCACTCAGTTGCGTCCGATTCTTTGCAAACCCATGGATTATACAGTCCATGGAATTCTCCAGGCCAGAATACTGGAGTGGGTAACCTTTCCCTTCTCCAGGGGAATCTTCCCAACCCAGGGATCGAACCCAAGTCTCCCACATGGCAGGCAGATTCTTTACCAGCTGAGCCACAAGGGAAGCCCAAGAATACTGGAGTGGGCAGCCTATCCCTTCTCCAGCTGATCTTCCTGACCTAGGAATCGAACTGGGGTCTCCTGTATTGCAGGCAGATTCTTTACCAACTGAGCTATCAGGGAAGCCCTCTTCATTTGAGAAACTCCTCAGTTTGGATTCTACTGCCATCACCTCCTCTGCAAAGTCTTTCCAGGCTACCTCCAGGCAGGCTTACAGGCAATCTGTTCTTGAGTCTCATAGTGGTTTTCTCTATTGTATACTTAGCAGCTGCAATGGTGCTGTGTTTGGGATACCTGGCTTTCTCCCTCTCTGTTCTGGGAGATCTCTGAGAGAGAAAGGATCTCATCTTTCACCCCTACTACCTGCCTGCCATATAGCAGAAGTTCCAGGAATGTTGAATGACAATAGCTACTAGTTCCTCAATGGCTCAGGGGGTAAAGAATCTGCCTGCAGTGTAGGAGACTCAGGTTCCCTCTCAGTTGGGAAGATCCCCGGAGGAGGAAATAGCAACCCACTCCAGTATTCTTGCCTGAAAAACTCCATGGACAGAGGACCCTGGCGGGCTGCAGTCCATGGGGTCACAAAGAGCTGGACACGACTGAGAGACTAAGCATACTTTCAAACCAAGCACTTTAAAAAAGCTATCTTCACTCATCAACAACCACCCTAGGAAGGAGATTATTGTGATGTTTGTTATTTTTAAACTATTTATTGTTATAATCACCTTGACCATCCCATTTGATAAGAGAGCACAAGCCAGAGGGGCTGGAAGGGAAATGATCACACAGGCCACACCTCGATAACCCCCACCTGCCAGCCACAGCCTCTTCCCTCTTCCCAGAACCGCCTTCCTCTCCCACACTCATGCCACACTCCTTGCCTTCTCAGGAATGTTCCCCCTCTACACAGCCTTTTAAAACTGTAGCTGTCTCTCGAGACACAGTCACATTTTCCATGATACTTTCTATGCCCTCTGGCCCAAACAGCTCGCTCCTGACCTCCCACAGCATTAACAGCAGCGTATAACACATTCTTTGATTTCTCTCTTAGTTTTGTCATAACATCACATTCTTTCCAACATAATGGATGCTATGTGCTCCTCCAGGCAAGGGTCTGAGTCCTCTGTGTTTTTCTGTCTTCCCTCCTGTGTGCCCAGCAGACTGTTAGGGGCTCAAGAAGTGCTCAGTACATACATACTGATACTTGGAACAAAACACCCAGAAGACTCATTGGATCTTCAGAGATGACTGATGCTATTTGACATCATCATAACAGTCACACTGGCTGGGGCTCACTACATTGCTAGAAGCATGTATTCTCATCTCGGGGTGCACAGATAGCAGAGCAGGTTGGTGGGTATTTGAGTGTAATGTGAGGTTTTTGTCTGAAGATCTCTACGTAACTGAACTCCTTTTCCCCCTACTTTCTTTGATTTCTTTTCCTGACCCCTGGAGAGAGGATTTGGTTCCATGTAAAAAAGTTAAGCAGGTTGAGTCACACTAGAAAGACACACATAATATACCAAAAAGTGGACTTCCCCGGTGGCCCAGTGTTTAGGAAACTGCCTGCCAACGCAAGGAACGTGGCTTGATTCCTGGTTTGGAAAGCTTCCACGTGCCTCAGAGGAACTAAGCCTGTCCACCTCAAGTACTGAGCCCGTGCGCTCTAGAGTCTGTGCTCTGTAACAAGAGAAGTCACCACAATGAAAAGTGGACACACCCAACTAGAGCGTAGTCCGCACCTGCCAGAACTAGAGAAAGCCAGAGTGCAGCGATGAGGACCCAGCACAATCAAATATAAATAAGTTAATAAAAATACAAAAAAAGCGCCTTTGGCAAGAGGCCTGTGCCTCAGCTGGAGAATGGGATCGTGTGTGCCACCTCTGTCTTTCTGGAGACCTTTCTGTTTACTCGTGATGGCTGAGTAACCCCACAGACCCTCCTTCCAGTCTGTTTGAATGAGCCCACTGGAAGGCCAGGGGATGGGAGTTGAGAGACCACCTGCTATGGATGTGACAGGAGAAGATCAATTTCTCCCCAGATTTCACTCTTCTTACATGAAAAATGAAATGATGAAATAGTAATGTCTAGCCTACCTACCTCATAGGGGGCTGTTATATAAATGAGAAAAATATGTGAGAGGACTCTGTGGACAATAAATCATTATATTAATCCACTGGATAAGGATTTATTGAACACTTACCATGCGCCCGACACTGAACTTAGTCAATGGGGATACAACAGAGGGCATTGGGCCAGCACTAGCACTTCCTCCTCTCCTGAAACATACTGTCCTGGGGAATGGCTGGCATTCGATGATCACACTATTGGATGATGGGTTATATTATTCAACAAGATATTAGGAAAAGAATGGGATTCCACGAGGCAGCAAAGGGGCAAAGAAAGCAATCATATGACATGTACTATAGCTACTGTTGTAACGTAGACAGCGGTTCTCAAATTTTGAATTGAGAGAGTCACCCAGGAAGCCTGTTTAGCATGTAACTCCCTGGGCCACATCCCCAGGGAGTCTGGTTTAATAGGTTTAGAATCCCTTCTGGGGATATTTACATTTTTAGCATGCTCCTCTACCTCGCTTCTCCAAGTGTTTCCCATACAAATGTCTCTGGGCAAATTTTTAAAGAGTGACAGTATGGTGCCTTCGTTGGAGACTGATACCTAAGGAGGTCTGCGAGGACATTCAGGTGTTTCTAACCTGACTCCACTCCAGGCCATTGTGGAAGCTTGTTTGACGAGCCAACAGGTTTTCCTCTTTGAGTGAGCTAGTTTGAGTTGGGTTTCTGTCACTTAAAAATACCACGTCCTGACTAATTTATGTTCCTTCTGATCTCTGCAGGCGTCTCTCGTGATCCTTGCTAACTGTGTGCTGAACACGCAATGTACATGGGCGAAGTTAAGATTTATTGTTGGAAGCAACATTTAGCATCATTATACATTCTCAGCCTCACCCCTTCATTACAGCGCCTCACATTCAACTCCAGGGTTTTTGTAAGCACTGTGATACATACAAATGCACAAAACAGAATATCAGCAACCAATCTCAAAATACTAATTTCTGACCAAACAAGATAGCTACTCATGCTTGTGACTAGATACAAATCATTTTGATTGCATAATTACTCTACATCACCCCAAACCGCATGTGATGGAGGTTGGGTGTTTGAATTCTGGACAGGCTATCCAAATTTGAAAACTGTCTCTGCTATTCCTCTCTGTTGACTCTGGGATGGTGAACTAAGTCACTTCACTTTTCTGAGCCTTAGTTTCTTCAACTATAAAATGAGTGCAATGAATAAGCCTGGTGTCATAGGTTTGTTGTGAGGGTTAAATGCACTATTGTATGTAAAGAATTTAGAACAGAGACTAGTATCCAATTAGGGCTCAATAAATATTAGTTAACATCATGTGGATTTAAATGGGCTTGCAGTAGCAATCCCTGCATAGGGTTTCCCCAGCCTAATGACCTCTTACCCACATTAGGAAATCTTGTTTGTAATTGCACTTCCCTTTCCCCTGCTTCACTTGACTTCACATTCCAGGATATCTGGCTCTAGGTGAGTGATCACACCATCGTGATTATCTGGGTCGTGAAGATCTTTTTTGTACAGTTCTTCTGTGTATTCAAGTGGGCCTTAGAAAGCATCACTATGAAAAAAGCTAGGGGAGGTGATGGAATTCCAGTTGAGCTATTTCAAATCCTGAAAGATGATGCTGTGAAAGTGCTACACTCAATATGCCAGCAAATTTGGAAAACTCAGTGGTGGCCACAGGACTCGAAAAGGTCAGTTTTCATTCCAATCCCAAAGAAAGGCAATGCCAAAGAATGCTCAAACTACCACACAATTGCACTCATCTCACACACTAGTAAAGTAATGCTCAAAATTCTCCAAGCCAGGCTTCAGCAATACGTGAACTGTGAACTTCCAGATGTTCAAGCTGGTTTTAGAAAAGGCAGAGGAGCCAGAGATCAAATTGCCAACATCCGCTGGATCATAGAAAAAGCAAGAAAGTTCCAGAAAAACATCTATTTCTGCTTTATTGACTATGCCAGAGCCTTTGACTGTGTGGATCACAATAAACTGTGGAAAATTCTGAAAGAGATGGGAATACCAGACCACCTGACCTGCATCTTGAGAAATTTGTATGCAGGTCAGGAAGCAATAGTTAGAACTGGACATGGAACAACAGACTGGTTCCAGATAGGAAAAGGAGTATGTCAAGACTGTATATTGTCACCCTGCTTATTTAACTTCTATGCAGAGTACATCATGAGAAACTCTAGGCTGGAAGAAGCACAAGCTGGAATCAAGATTGCCAGGAGAAATATCGATAACCTCAGATATGCAGATGACACCACCCTTATGGCAGAAAGTGAAGAGGAACTAAAAAGCCTCTTGATGAAGGTGAAAGAGGAGAGTGAAAAAGTTGGCTTAAAGCTCAACATTCAGAAAATGAAGATCATGGCATCCGGTCCCACCACTTCATGGGAAATAGATGGGGAAACCGTGGAAACAATGTCAGACTTAATTTTTTTGGGCTCCAAAATCACTGCAGATGGTGACTGCAGCCATGAAATTAAAAGATGCTTACTCCTTGGAAGGAAAGTTATGACCAACCTAGATAGCATATCGAAAAGCAGAGACATTACTTTGCCAACAAAGGTCCGTCTAGTTAAGGCTGTGGTTTTTCCAGTGGTCATGTATGGATGTGAGAGTTGGACTGTGAAGAAAGGTGAGTGCCAAAGAATTGATGCTTTTGAACTGTGGTGTTGGAGAAGACTCTTGAGAGTCCCTTGGACTGCCAGGAGATCCAACCAGTCCATTCTGAAGATCAGCCCTGGGATTTCTTTGGAAGGAATGATGCTAAAGCTGAAACTCCAGTACTTTGGCCACCTCATGCGAAGAGTTGACTCATTAGAAAAGACTCTGATGCTGGGAGGGATTGGGGTCAGGAGGAGAAGGGGATGACAGAGGATGAGATGGCTGGATGGCATCACTGACTCGATGGACGAACTCCAGGAGTTGATGATGGACAGGGAGGCCTGGCGTGCTGCAATTCATGAGGTTGCAACGAGTCGGACACAATTGAGCGACTGAACTGAACTGAACTTCCCCTGCTAATGAATATTATTTTCCATCTACATCTACTATTTACTCCTGTCTTTGAGAACTTAGGCCTCCTTAACTTCCCCCTTTGCTGCCAAAGGAGTGCCCCTCCTTTTCATGAACCCCTGAGTCTCCCTGAGGCCCCTTCGTGTAACCTCAAGGCTCCACTTTGAGCCTCTCTCACTATGTATGTCTCCTCCATGGCGCTGGGGGCACCCACAGACCACAGAGAAACCCAGCTACACCCATGCCCCTGTGCCTAGCACACAGCATTATGACCACTGCAGCTATGTGCCAAGTGCTAGCTAATGACATGACTCAGCTTTTACTCAATCCCCTGAACTTTGGTTCTTTCACTTGCCCATTGAGGATAACAACACCTACTTAATTGGAGCACTGGAAAAATTGAAGGCAATGATACATGCAAAGCCCAGATTAGTGATCAATAGCATTTACTACTGTAATTATTTATTACCACCATAGGTTGAGAAAATAAAACAAACGAAAGATCTGCATTTTCACACACATATGCCAACAAAGCTGACCACGGACCACCAGCCCTAATTTGGAATGATGGAGGCTGCGCTTCAGTGCCTGCATTGGTCAAAAGAACCCTGTTACTAGCTACTACCACCACTACCATTTTGCTCTATGACTTTCTCTCTTCTCCCCTAGCCTCCCCTCCCCTCCCTCGCATAAAATACTCTGAGTGAAAGAATGCTGCCTGCAATGTCAGTAAACAAAGAATGTTGCAGCCCTCAAGCCATCACATTACAGCCACCCAGACAGTGAGCCCGGAGGGAACTCAGGATAGAAACAGGATGTTCACCACTGAGCCATTGAGCCACCGCAGCCACTCCCCAGTGGCGCACCCTGAGAAGACTCAGGACTGGGAAACACAGGACACTGACCTCAGATAGCTGAGGTGCCTGTCAAAGGAATGATTTCAACAAGCCCAGACTTTTTCACCTTCCCGTAGATGGAAGAGTACTAAATTCATTAACTTGAGATGTCTGGTTTTCCTTAATTAATAGTACTCTTCTGAAGTTTCAACTACCTTGTCTTTTCTGGCAAAACTCCTATATATCCTAGGTCCTTCCTTACCTCTTCGGAGCAGTCCCTTGGAGATATCTGAGAGTCTGTGCCCCAGGCTTACATTCACAGTTTTGTCCACCAAATAAAACATAATTCTCAACTTTTAGGTTGTCCATTTGTTCAGCTGACAACACATAACATTCAAATCACCTTCTTACCCATTTTGGAGTGTAGATTTCAGTTGGGTTAAGTATACAAATATTGTTGTACAACCAATCTGCAGAACTTTTCATCTTGCAAAATTAAACTCTATACCGTTTAAACGACTCTCCATTCTCCCCACCCCCCCAACTCCTGGCAGCCACTATTTTACTTTCTGTCCCTAGGAATTTGACTACCCTAGGTATCTCACCAGAGAAGGTGATGGCACCCCACTCCAGTAGTCTTGCCTGGAAAATCCCATGGACGGAGGAGCCTGGTAGGCTGTAGTCCATGGGGTCGCAAAGAGTCGGACATGACTGAGCGACTTCACTTTCACTTTTCACTTTCATGCATTGGAAAAGGAAATGGCAACCCACTCCAGTGTTCTTGCCTGGAGAATCCCAGGGACAGGGGAGCCTGATGGGCTGCCGTCTATGGGGTCGCACAGAGTCGGACACGACTGAAGCAACTTAGCAGCAACAGCAGCTGCAGCAGCAGCAGGTATCTCACATAAGGGGAAATCACATAATGTTCGTCTTTTTGTGACTAGCATAATGTCACCTAGCATAATGTCCTCAATTTTTATTCATGCTGTTGCATGTGTCAGAATTTTCTTTCTTTTTAAGGTTGAATAATACTGTGTTGTATACATAGACCACATTTCATTTATCCATTTATCTGTCAGTGGACGCTGACCACTTCCACCTTTTGGCTATTGTGACTAACGTTGACATGAATATGAATGTACAAAAATCTCAAGATTCTGATTTTAATTCTTTTGGGCATATCCCCAGAAGTGGAATTGCTGGATCATAAGATAACTCTATTTAAAAATTTCTGAGGAACTGCATTTGTTTTCCATGGCAGCTGCACCATTTCACATTTGCATCAACCGTACACAAGGGTTCTCCACATCCTTGTCAACACTTGTTGTTTTCTACTTTTTAAAACAATAGCCCTGACAATGGGTGAGAGACGCTCCATCCATACCTCACTTTTAACCTTGGCTTTATAGGGGTTCGCTGAACAAGGACGGGCTTCAGAAGCTGATTTGCCAAACACTGCTCCAGGGGAGTGGACAGAGGCTTGACAGAGGAGCCTAAGCCCTATACCCAGACCTTTAATTCATTTACTCTTCAGAATTACCCTAATTATTAGTAATTTCATTTCACAGGTGGGTAAACAGGTCTGAATGATCAAGCAGTCTGCCTGAGGGCACATAGCTGAAAAACTGGAATTTGAACTGGGTCTCACAAATGGTGCAGTGGTAAAGAATCTGCCTGCCAGTGCAGGAGACACAAGAGATATGGGTTCAGTCCCTGGGTTGGGAAGATACCCTGGAAATCCTGGCAGGCTACAGTCCATGGGGTTGCAAAGAACTGTACAAGATTGAGCACTAGCACACACTTCACACCACGCAGGTGTGTAAGAATTGTCATGTGTCAACATCGACACTATACTCTCAGAGTCCAAGGTGAGAACACGCCCTCTCTGATTCTCTTGAAGCAATACAGCCCCTTGGTCCTGTTCAGCTGCTTTCCACCCCCACCCCCAGCTGTTCAGGGGCCTACTGGGCTGGATGAATAGGAAACAAAGCAGGCTGCATTTATTATTTAACCAAGCTCCCCAGTGCACCTGTTGTGGCATTGGGTGCTGTTTATAATTGCAATAAAATGTGCAGTCCCCAGCGTTAGAGGATTTACAAGAATTTCCTTAAATTCCAAACCTCAGATTGGGGGAGGGGCAGGTGTCAGCCAGCTGGGGTTCCTTGAGTGGGACCTGCTTGCAGAGAAATATGATGCACTGGGCTTATCTTTGCTTGACCTCTGTGCAAACAGCAGCAGTTTAAAGTCTTCTCCCCTTGCAGTGACTGGGAGGGGTCACTCAGCTACACCGTGTTCTGTACAGAGGGCCAAGCAGGAGGTGAGGCAGGATAGACTGCCCCAGATCCCAGCTGGATAGAACTAGTCCCACCTGACCTATACTAGAAGAGTCAGTCAGCTTTTTCTACCTGAACGTCTTTGTCCCGAACACACATATCTTAACTGCACCCTCACGGATTACTGATCAATCAAGGCACAGCCTTAGTAGAAGCAGTGAGAACTTGCAAAGGGGAATACACTGTGCACTCTGACATTTGCCTCCCAGCAGCAGCTTAACACTGCTTGGCTGTCCCCAGGGCTGTTATGCTGTCCACTTATTTCAGAAGTGACCGTCATACTGTGACCAGGTCACAGAGGGGCCAGAGTTCAGCCAAGTGAGAGTGGTGCCCTCAAAGAAGAAGGGGAGAAGGTCCAAGAGGAGCTTGAAAGCCCACTCTCAGGAGCAATGTGGAGTGAGAAGGAAACAGTGAGGGGAAGGCCTGGAGCCTTGACGGGAAGGAAGCTCACTGGAGGTCTTGAAGCCAAAGGATGCTTTGTTGGTAAGGTCCACAGCTGATTTGGTTTGGACAAAAATTGCACACATATCACAGCCCTTGATCTAGAAAATGAGATGAGGGAAATGCAAAATTCTGTTGCAGACATAGAGGAGCTTGTTGTGGGCTTCTATACAAGAGAAACAAGAGCAGAGAATACGTGGTGGGCTACAAAGGCGGGGACTGGCCATGGTTCCAATTTATCAATAAAATATCTATTAAAATCTACTTTGTGCAGGGCTAATGGGAATTTTTAATGTGAACGCAACCCTCAAGATGTATGCTTTTAAAAGATCACATCTTCATGTTCAGAGGCTATATGTATATATTTGAATGGTTGAAAGCTCAGAGAGCTTTCCCTGGTCTCAGAGAGCTTGAGTTCAAGTCCAGATTCACATGTACACTGTGAGTTTGTACGAGTGGCTTACTTCCTATAGTTCTCAGTTTTTAATCTGTAAAAAGGGGTTCAGTGGTCCTCACTGTAGAGCACCAGACACACTTATATGCCACGCTGCTTGGCCCAGAGTGAGCACTCAATAGAAGTCGGTGATTATTACTGGATCTCAAACCAGCATTAATAAAAAAGCAGAGTAGCACCTACTGTGTGCAAGGCACTGGGCTAAGTTACATGTATGAATTCATAATAGTTAATCCTTACGACTATTACCCAGGCAGCTATTATCCCTGTGTTACAACTGAGGAAGGGCAGACACGGCATCCCAGGTGGAGGGCTTGCCCTTCCATCCATCAGACCAAAGCCAGGTGAGCTGCTGGCAAATGAAGCACACATCCCTTTGAATTGGGTCTAGACTTACTGGAGGAAGTACAGTAAGATCCATCACCCCTAGGCTGGTTCAATGGGATGGAGTTGGATCTCTTTAATTCCAATGACTTCCTCTTTCTTGTCATCAGAACTGCACCAAGGTGCCTGAATCTCCCTAGACCTGCTTTTTGCTGCATCCACAGTGGCTCCCAAGAGTGCCCAGCAGCCCTGAGGTTCTATGGAATTAACGTGGAGGGAAAGGAGGTTGAGGCAGGGACATGGAGTGAGAACAACCGCTTCATGGAAGGATTAGCTAAGTGAATCAAAGGAAGAAAGAAAAGGACACCCATCTTGTTCTAAACGCGTTCTCACACAAGCTCGGGTGTCTTTACATTCGGCTCCTGTTCAGACCTAGCGACTCAGTAGGACCTTAGCCCCGGAAAGGACTTAGGGGCTGACTGGCCCAGCCACACTCTTTTACTGATGGCTCAGAAAGGTATGTAACCTGCCTGGGGTGACATTGCTAGCCGGTGACAAAGTTCAGAGTAAAACCTTGGTTTCCTCATTCCCGGTGCAGTGTTATTTCCAGCCTCCTCAAATGGCTCTCAAATTGCTCATTCTCCAGGCCCCACCCGTATGACTTTGTCCCTGGGCCCAGAGCAGCAGGCCCTTTGGATAGCAGCTGGAACTTCAGGAAGGAGCAGGACAGGGGGCCTGCCCTGGGGGTTTATTTCCTTCATTGCGATGGGACCAATCAGAATCAGGGCATCAGTGTGCCGAGTGTGCCTCGGTGCTGTCTAAACCAGCACTGAATACTAACCAGGGTGCTTAGACGGAGCTAAAAATAACTGGCTAATCACCACCAGGAAGAATTAACAAGGACTCAGAAGAAAGGAAAATGTCTTAATATTCCATCTCGCTCCAGCTGGGCTCCGGCTGGGGCCAGTCTCCTTCTGCTGCCACAGGGCAGGTAATTAGGCAGCACAAAAACTCCAACACTTATGGGCTCTGGGAGGGGCCTGCCGCAGCCGGCAGGAGGGGAAACGGAACGGGACTACTTGGGGGTGAGGTAAATCAGAAAAGAGTGAACAGAGAAGAAATGCGATGCGACAGGAGGCAGGTTTTGAAAGGTAAAACAGCTGTGGCATTTTATACGCCTTCTTCTTGGGAGAAAGTGAAATCCCTAATTAAAAGGGAAGCATCATTTTATTCTGCTCTGTAAACCCTCTGACAGTCTTCCCTTCCCCAAAGTGCCTAGTTCCGAAAGCATCACTGAAGTCCATGCCCTGGGGACCGTGTTGAAATGAGGTCTTTCTGGCAGTTACCCTCTTTGGACAGGGACCAAGGTGGACCCACAGTAAACTGCACACCGGGTTGGAGCAGAGCATATGAATAAAACCATGAAAGGCAAGATTTAAAATGATTCTTTCAAATAACCTGAAAGAGTAGGAATGGGGAACATTTATTGCAACTTGGAAGAGATCAGTTCAAGAGAAGTAAAAAGAGAAATAGCATTTTGTAGAGGGCAGGGTAATATTCAAAGAGCTTACTTTATCTGAAACAAACTTGGAAGAGATCAGTTCAAGAGAAGTAAAAAGAGAAATAGCATTTTGTAGAGGGCAGGGTAATATTCAAAGAGCTTACTTTATCTGAAGCAAATAATGGGTTTAAATAAATAAAAATTGATTTAAAAGATTCATGAATGACAGGTACACTATTAAAAAGCAATTGCCTGTGAGGAGCTGTTTGGGGGCACATCAGAGCCATTTGATTCAATGTCATAGCCAGAGTCCTTACCCATGTTTCCCCCAGCCCGTGCATGTGGCAAGGGCAGATGCTGTGTCTGCTGGGTGTAAGAATAAGACACAGGGTGATATAAGGGGAGAATGTGGATTAAAAGAAAAAAAGGAATGTGGACTTTGAATGCAGAAGGTGGGGTCAGGTCCCGCCTCACCAATTTGTAGCTGGATCATAGCTTAGCTTGATTTAGCTTGGCTCTCCGGGTCTTTCTTCTCTCACCTGCAGAGAAGGATGATAGGAATATCAATTTCCCTGCAGGGAGAATCAAACCACCTAACACAAGTGAAAACACTTCATTCATTCTAATTCTCAGTACAAATATTAATGACTTAGGCAATGAAAAGAGATAGATGTGAACTGGCCAGGTTTGGCCAATCTTTCTGATAAATGAAAGATTCTGATGAATCTTTCTGATGAAATCTTTCAAAGAAGTATTTCACTGCTCAGCGCCTATACCCCCTTCCTTTCACGGTCCTCCTTGACTAGGTGGCTGTCAGCATCTGACTTTTTAAAAATGATTTTATTTATTTATTTCTTTTTGGCTGTGCTGGGTCTTCGTTGTTGCTCGGCCTTTTCTCTAGCTGCAGAGAGCAGGAGCTACTCTCTGGTTGCAGCGTGAAGGCTTCTCATTGCAGTGGTTTCTCTTGCGGAGCACAGCTCTAGGGTGCATGGGCGTCAGCAGTTGTGGCTCCTGGGCTCTAGGGCACAGGCTCAGTAGTTGTGGCATGCGGGCTTAGCTGCTCCGTTGCATGTGGGATCTTCCCAGATCAGGGATTGAACCCATGTCTCCTGCAATGGAAGATGGATTCTTTACCACTGAGCCATGAGGGCAGCCCAGCACTTGCCTTTTTCTGCTGTTTAGTCCAGCCCTGAGGCTCTAGTGTCTAGGCGCACCACTGTCATGGCCTGGAGGAAGGAGACAATTGCTGAGTGGCGAGTCAGCAGAGTTCTGGAAGTCTCTGAATTACTTTCCCACAGTCTGAGAAAGGCCCCATCCTGCTGCCTGAGTCACACTCTCCTCCCCAGGGAGGAGAAAGTGACCACGATGGAGACAGAAAGGCTTTAGAGGACCCTGCCTGGAGCACGAGGGAAGGGCAGACCTAGAATTTTTTTTAAATCTACTAGTCTGAAGTTGTTTCAGCTCCAGACTAGTAGACTGGGCAGAGGGGAGGGGGGCAGAGAGGGCAGTTTTCATCTGACAGTATTCCAAATTCCTAAACAGCATGATGACACTGAAAGAGAAGAGAGCAGAAATCAAAACGCTAAAATGGCAGCTGCATCACTTAGTTGGTGTAGGATGTCATCAAATGATTGAATGCCTCTGAGCTTCATCTGATAAAGAGCAAAAGGAGGACTTCCCGGGTGACCCAGCCATAGGGAATCTGCCTGCCAATGCAGGGGACATGGTTCAGTCTCTTGCACAGGAAGATTCCACATGCCATGGGGCAACTAGGCCCATGCGCCACGACTACTGAGCCCACGTGCTACAACTACGAAGCCTGTGGGCCTGAGAGCCCGTGCTCTACAGCAAGAGAAGGCACCATAATGAGAAGCTTGAGCATGGCAAGTAGAGAGTAGCCCCTGCTCCCCACAACTAGAGAAAGCCCATGCACAGCAATGAAGATCCAACCCAGCCAAAAATAAACACATAAAAATTAAAAAATTTTTACAAAGGAGGAAAAGGAGACTTGCCCTGTTGCCTCTCAGGACTGCTATGAGATTCACTGGAGGATATTTATGGGAATGTTATGAACTATATCATCATGTGCAAATGGGAACTTAATCCATTATTTCAGCTCCTGGGTAGATGATTATTAATAAAATAGCTTGTGTTAGCATAACATTTGTTCTGTTTTGGGTCAAGGTTATTAAAGTATAAATTAGTGCATAAATGTGCCTTTTCTAGCGAAGTTATAGAGCAGTTCCACCACCTCCATCATTTCCTTAAGCTCCTTTGTGGTCAACTGCTCTTCCCAGTCTGAGCCCCTGGCAATCATTGATTTGTTTTCTGTTCCTATAGCTTTACTTATTTCAGAATATCATATAAATTGAATAATACAGCATGAAGCCTTTTGAGTCTGGCTTCTTTCACCTAGCATAATGCATTGAGATTCATCAAAATTATTCCATATATTCATTAGTTCTTTCCTTTTCATTGCTGAGTAAGTAGTATTTCATTGTGTAGGTATATCATGGCTCCTTTATCAATTTGGATTATTTCCATGAATAAACTACTATTAACATTTTTTATAACAGGTTTTTAATGTGAGCATACATTTTTATTCCTCTTGGTCAAATACCTAGGAGTAGAACTGCTACATCATATGGCAAGTGCTTGTCTAACTTTATAAAACACTGACAGGTTTTTCAGTGTCTGCAGAACTTTGCATTCTAGCATAACACTTTAAAAAAGCTTTAAAAAATAATCCAAAGCCTTCATGCGTCCAATTTCATTATCCAAATAGTTCTGTGAGAAAGGACAGGTAAAATATTACTGCCCTCCATAAGTTTGAGTGAACTCCGGGAGTTGGTGATGGACAGGGAGGCCTGGCGTGCTGCAATTCGTGGGGTTGCAAAGAGTCGGACACAACTGAGTGACTGAACTGAACTGTAATAGATGGGGATGTAAGGCCTAAAAAGGAAAAATTATTGGTTAAAGTTTGCTGTAGAGGAGGCTGCTATGTTCCCAATATATATCTTCTCCCCTTCTTCCTTGTAGTAGAGACTCTTGCTTCCTGCTGAGTTTTGACTGAGCACAGGGTACCCATCAAGAAACTACATTTTCTTTGGAAAGATAACCCATGCTTTTGGATTAGAATTATTACTGTTAAAATGACCATAGTACCCAAAGCAATCTGCAGATTTAATGCAATCCCTATCAAATTACCCATGACTTTTTTTTGCAGAACTAGAATAAATAATCCTAACATTCATATGGAACCATAAAAGACCCAGAATTACCAAAGCAATTCTGAAGAAAAAAGAATAAAGCAAGAGGCATAAACTCCCAGACTTCAGACAATACTACCAAAGCTACAATAATCAAAACAGCATGGTATTGGCACAAAAACATATACAAGTATCAGTGGAACAGGCTAGAGAGCCCAGAAATAAACCCACATAACTATAGTCAATTAATCTTCAAAAAATGAGGCAAGAATATATAATAGGGAAAAACAGTCTCTTGAGAAAGTGGTGCTGGGAAAACTGGTGGGAAAACTGGACAGCTGCATGTAAATCAATGAAGTTAGGATATACCCTCACACCATACACAAAAATAAACTCAAAACAGCTTAAACATGACACCATAAAACTCCTAGAAGAAATCATAGGCAAAATATTCTTTGACATAAATTATAACAATACTCTCAAGGCATAGAAATAAAAACAAAAATAAACAAATAAGAACTAATCAAACTTATAAGCTTTTGCACAGCAAAGGAAACCATAAACAAAATGAAAAGACAACCTACAGAATGGAGAAAGTATTTGCAAATGATGTGACCAACAAGGGCTTAAACTCCAAAGCAGGCAAGCAGCTCATACAACCCAACAGCAACAAACAAACAACCCCATGGGCAGAAGATCTAAATAGACATTTCTCCAGAGAAGACTAATGATGGCCAATAGGCACATGAAAAGATCCTCAACATTGCTAATTATTAAAGCGGTGCAAACCAAAACTATAATGAGGTGCCACCTCACACTGGTCAAATGGCCATCATTAAATTGTCTACAAATAACAAATGCTGGAAAGGTGTGGAGAAAAGGGAGCCCTCCTACCCTGTTAGTAGAATGTAAATTGGTACAGCTACTATGGAAAACAGTATGGAGATTCCTCAAAGAACTAAAAATAGAATTACCATATGATCCAGCAATCTCATTCCTGGGCATATATCTGGACAAAACTATAATTTAAAAAGATGCATGCACCTCTATGTTCATGGCAGGACTATTCACAACAGCAAAGACATGGAAGCAACCTAAATGTCCATCCATAGGTGAATGGATAAAGAAGATATGATACATATATACAATGGAATACTACTCAGCCATAGAAAAGAATGAAATAAGGCCATTTGGAGCAACATCGATAGAACTAGGGATTATCATACTAAGTAAAGTAAGTCAGAAAGAGAAAGGCAAATACCATATGATGTCACTTATATGTGGACTCTAAAATATAATACAAATGAACCTGTCTATGAAACAGAAGTAGACTCCAGACACAGAGAACAAACTTGTGGTTGCCAAAGAGGAGAGAGAGTGTCAGAGGGATGGACTGGGAGATTGGGATTAGCAGATTAAACTATTATAAATAATGGATTAACAACAAGAGTCTACCATATAGCACAGGGAACTATATTCAATATCCTGAGATAAACCATAATGGAAAAGTATATTTAAAAGTATATATATATACATATATAATTGAACCACTTTGCTGTACAGCAGAGATTAACACATTGCAAATCAACTATAATTCCATATTAAAAAATATAAAAAGAAACTACATTTCCCAGCTTCCCTGGCATTAGGAGACCATGTGACTAGATTTGGCCATGGGGAATTGAGTGGCAGTGATATATGCAAAGTCTAATTCACTTCCTAAAAATTGGATTTGCTAACTTTCTATATCCTCTTTTCCCTGGCCTGCTGACTGGACTGTGGGCATGGCAGCAACGCACTCGGACTTGATGATGAAGGCAGTACAATATGGAAGAAACCTGGGTCCTTGATCAACATCATGGGACAGAATCATCCCAACAGACAGGGCCATCCCGATTGCTGTGTGTTTCTTATCCCATTGTCACTCTATGGGCCTCTTTGTTACTGTAGCTTAACACTGACCTGAGCTAATCTAGTCTCACACAGCAGCTCTTCGCATCAGGTGGCCAAAATATTGCAATTTCAGCTTCAACATCAGTCCTGCCAATGAACATCCAGGACTCATCTCCTTTAGAATGGATTGGTTGGATCTCCTTGCAGTCCACGGGACTCTAAAGAGTCTTCTCCAACACCACAGTTCAAAACCATCGATTCTTCAGCAGTCAGCTTTCTTCACAGTCCAACTCTCACATCCATACATGACTACTGGAAAAACCATAGCCTTGACTAGATGGACCTTTGTTGGCAAATTAATGTCTCTGCTTTTGAATATGCTGTCTAGGTTGGTCATAACTTTCCTTCCAAGGAGTAAGCATCTTTTAATTTCAAGGCTGCAATCACCATCTGCAGTGATTTTGGAGCCCAGAAAAATAAAGTCTGACACTGTTTCCACTGTTTCCCCATCTATCTGCCATGCTGAAATCTAGATATACATCTTTATATCACTCCTTTGATCAACAGTTTGATGACTGCTATCAAAGGAAAAAGTGAGTCTAGGGAGTGGTTGAATGTATTCTCCATGAAGCCTCATGAGCATCCAGTGGTCATCTCTTCTCATCTTCCACACCTCATGTGTTAGGCCCACTGGACAGTGGTGAGAAGGTTTATCTTATTCCTGGAGAACTGCATGTGAAGGAGCAGCAGGACCTGCAGTTGTTAGACATAAGGATGGTTCCTAAAAGACATCTGAGGCACTCGGACTTCATGGATAAAGCAGAAGCAGAAGACCCTTATGGGGGACTGAGGAGATAAGGATGCAGTGTGCAGAAGTGGCTTGTGGAAGCTGTGCAGTGAGAAGATGGACGAGGAGGGGTCAGGAGAAGGAGGCCCTCTCAGGAAGAGACGGTGACAAGGCAGGGTTGAGAGTTCAAAATGCACAGCAAGAGTTTGGGTGGTACTGGTCATAGTATGAGGAGAAAAGGAGCCAGTGATGAAGGGAGAGTGGGTGGAGGTGGACTTGGGTTACATGCTTCCGAAAATTTCTCAGCATGGGGAGAGCTCTTTGGAACTATGTGTAAGGAGTCCCTGTGTGTGTGTGTGTGTGTGTGTGCTGGCTCAATAGATCTGAGCAGACAGAAATCCATGAAGTATGTATTTGAAAACTGCACTCAGTTTATAGTAGAATTAATCCAACTTGAGGGACAGTTGTGGAGACGATGCACACATGCGCATTTGGTGAGAGACACTCAGAAGGGGGCCCTACACATGGAACTGGATGAGAGTTTACACCGAGGCAGGGAAGCAGCAAGGCCAGGGGAGACGGCAGGCGGGGTGGTCCCTTCAGAGGGGCATCTGTCTCCACGGTGGCCCCCTCATCACCACCAATGCCTCTGGTTTGGCCTCCTGTTATTGATGGCGCCGGGTAGGAGCGCACAGCAAGGGGATGAGGAGGCAGTGCTAGGGGCTGCTAGGGGAGCTGAGGAAAGGTGGGAAACGAGCTGCTGTCTTGATCAGCTCTCTCTCAACCCCAGTGCCAAGGTTTCCACCATCCCCAAGGCGCCCAATTCCCATCCTCACCATGTCTCCTTCCCTGAGACCTTGAGGCCTACCAACTTCCCATGCCACCTTCGTATCCATGCACACTGGCATCCCACTTTTCCCAGCGTCCAAGGCTGAGGGTGCTTCCTGCCTCCAGGCCAACCTGCCTCCAGGCTCTTCAGCTCCCACTTCCTGTCGTCTGGATGCTCCTCCCCAATCACACCTTGGCTCTTACTTTTATTTTCACTCTTACCCTCCTTTCTTGTCCCCCTCACCCACCTCTGTCCATGAAGATAATCATGTTTCTTCCCCTACACCCAGACTTCTGCTGCTCCTCAGACCCCATTCCCTGTCTCCTCCCCTTCTCACTGGAGCTCCTGGCAACACCGGCTCTTCACTCCCTCCTGTCCCATGCACGCCGCAAAGCACTGCCTCCAGCAGCAGGCAGACACAAGTTCCTGGGGCACGATGGAGCCAAAGTCTTGTGAAAGAATAAAGTAATAGTAAGAGAATATACAGGGACTTCTCTGATGGGACAGTGGATAAAAATCCACCTGCCAATTCAGGAGATGTGGGTTCAATCCCTAGTCCAGGAACACCCACATGCCTCAGAGCAACTAAGCCCATCTTCCACAATTGCTGAAGCCTGTGAGCTTAGAGCCTGTGCTCCACAACAAAAGTCACCACAATGAGAAGTCCATGCACCTAGAGAGTAGCCCCCACTCACCACAACTAGAGAAAGCCCATAAGCATCAATGAAGACCCAGCACAGCCAAAAGTAAATAAATATATATATATATTTTTTAAAAAGAATATACATATGGGTGCATGCCTATTTAAGAGTCGGACACGACTGAGCAACTGAACTGAACTGAACTGATGTATACTAAAACACAGATATTTAAGCTGATGATATCGTAGGAAAACCCAAAATTCTGTTGGCCTTTATTATAAGTCAGCACTGATTAGATTTTAACATATACGTGGGGAGGAAAACACAATCTTTTTAATGCTTAGAGCTTCTAACCATCTTACTCTTGCCCTGGAAACTGGGACTTTACCCTGAATCCCCAGGCCATTAAAGACACTGCCTCCCAGAGACTTGGAATCACCCAACACACTGTCTTGCTTACTCAGCACTCCAGAGAACCACCGAATAATGATGACTTAAAAAAAAAAAACAGTTATATCTCAGATCTATCACTTTCTTTCCCTACCCTCCTCACCCCCTCCTCATCCACACCCACATCCTTTCTGAACTGGAAAACCACAGACACCTGCACAACACACCCGGCCTGCGGTCTAGCCGCTTGTGGGGCCATCCTTCACTTTGCAACCAATGAATGCCTTGCAATTTCCCCACTTGAAACCATTCACACATCCCCCAGCTTGTACACAATAGACTAAGCCCTTAATCTGGCTTCAAGGGCCTTTGGGAACCTTTTTCCTAGACTTCATCAGACTCATCTCCTGTGCACTCCTTGTAACTAACTGCTCCAGGGCAGCTCCTCTCCTACCCACAGTTTCCAGGCTCCATGTCTGTGTTAATGTTGCTGCCTCTTTCTGGAAATTCCATCCCATCTTTCTTCACCTGGTATCACTTTCTCCTGGAAACTTTCCTTTAACTCCCAGAGTAGATAGTCATCCACTCTGGACACTCAAGATCTGTGCACATCTCTATCTTATAACTTACCTAGTGTACCCAAGGGGCTTCCCTCATAGCTCAGTTGGTAAAGAATTTGCCTGCAATGCAGGAGACCCAGGTTCAATTCCTGAGTTGGGAAGATCCCCTGGAGAAGGAAACCGCAACCCTCTCCAGTATTCTTGCCTGGAGAATCCCCTGGGCAGAGGCCCCTGGCAGGCTACAGTCCATGGGGTCGTGAGAGTCGGACACGACTTAGTGACTAAACCGCCACCAGTGTATGCAAAGAATTTGTTTACATATCTTCTCAAATAAACTCTAATATCTTATTCACCTTTGTAACCTCAGCCCTTAGTTCAGGACCTTATGCATATTATTGTTGTTGTTGCTGTTTAGTTGTTAATCCATGTCTGACTCTTTTGTGACCCCATGGACTGTAGCCTGCCAGGCTCCTCTGTCCCTGGGATTTCCCACGCATTAATACTGGAGTCAGTTGCCATTTCCTTTGCCAGGGGATATTCCCGACCCAGGGATCGAAACCTCGCCTCCTGCATTGTAGGCAGGTTCTTTACCACCGAGCCACGTGGGAAGCTCCTTATATATAGTAGATGCTTAATAACGACTGAGATAAATGGAAGTTGAACTGAACAGGAATTTGTATTTGTGTGTGAAAAGGCAGATCTTGGAATCTGTGTGGTGGGAGAGGGTGACTTGGGGTCCAGAGACTGTGAGCTGAGAAGGATAAAGGAGATGCAAATATGATTCAAGGGCATGTCAAAGGAAAGTGTGTGGGTGTATGTGGGTGGCTGTGCATGTGTGTGTATGTGCGTGTGTGCAAGCTTAAGAGAAAGAGACAAAGATTATAAGTACAAAGAAAGAATAAGTGGAGAGAAAAAGGGAGGGAGGAGGACTTCCCCGGTGGTCCAGTGGTTAAGAATCCACCTGCCAATGCAGGGGACACGGGTTTGATCCCTGGTTTGGGAAGATGCCACATGTCACAGAGCAACTAAGCCTGTGCACCACAACTACTGAGCTCTGTGCACCCAGAGCCTGTGCTCTGCAGCAAGAGAAGCCACCACAAGAAGAAGCCTGCACACTGCAACTAGAGCAACTAGAGAGTACCCCTTCTTGCCACTAGAGAAAGCCCGTGTGCAGCAGCAAAGACCTAGCACAGCCAAAACTAAACAAACAAACAAGTAGATAAATTTTTAAGAAAAGAAACTGTGGAAAATTCTGAAAGAGATGGGAATACCAGACCACCTGACCTGCCTCTTGAGAAACCTGTATGCAGGTCAGGAAGCAACAGTTAGAACTGGACATGGAACAACAGACTGGTTCCAAAGAGGAAAGGGAGTACGTCAAGGCTATATATTGTCACCCTGCTTATTTAACTTATATGCATGGTACATCATGAGAAATGCCAGGCTGGATGAAGCACAAGCTGGAATCAAGATTGCCAGGAGAAATACCAATAACCTCAGATATGCAGATGACACCACCCTTATGGCAGAAAGTGAAGAGGAACTAAAGAGCTTCTTGATGAAAGTGAAAGAGGAGAGTGAAAAAGTTGGCTTAAAGCTCAACATTCAGAAAACTAAGATCATGGCATCTTGTCCCACCACTTCATGGGAAATAGATGGGAAAACAGTGGACACAGTGTCAGACTTTATTTTTCTGGGGCTCCAAAATCACTGCAGATGGTGACTGCAGCCATGAAATTAAAAGATGCTTACTCCTTGGAAGTAAGTTATGACCAACCTAGATAGCATATTCAAAAGCAGAGACATTACTTTGCCAACAAAGGTCCGTCTAGTCAAGGCTATGGTTTATCCAGTGGTCATGTATGGATGTGAGAGTTGGAGTATAAAGAAAGGTGAGTGCCGAAGAATTGATGCTTTTGAACTGTGGTGTTGGAGAAGACTCTTGAGAGTCCCTTGGACTGCAAGGAGATCCAACCAGTCCATCCTAAAGGAGATCAGTCCTGGGTGTTCATTGGAAGGACTGATGCTGAAGCTGAAAGTCCAATACTTTGGCCACCTGATGCAAAGAGCTGACTCATTGGAAAAGACCCTGATGCTGGGAAAGATTGAGGGCAGGAGGAGAAGGGGACAACAGAGGATGAGATGGCTGGATGGCATCACCGACTTGATGGACATGTTTTTGGGTAGAGTCTGGAAGTTGGTGATGGATAGGGAGGCCTGGCGTGCTGCGGTTCATGGGGTTGCAAAGAGTCAGACACGACTGAGCAACTGAACTGAACTGAAGAAAACAAAAAAGAAAAAGGGAGGGAGGTGACAGCCAGAAGGAGTGAGGGATGGGGAGAATCCCATAGTTTGGAGCTTTCTATAGTCACAGAAGGCGCACAATTAGCTATAAGAGAAGCAGTGGCTATGATGTCCACGTTTGGCTTTGCCTGGGGCTGGAGCTGGCTTGGGAGATAACTTGTATCTATAGACTCCAGAGATTTTGTATTTCTTTCTTGAGTTCAGGGTTACTTTTTCTACCTCTCTGAGTGCTTCTGGTTACAGAGGACTTTTATTGCCTTGATAAAATAAAACACTAGCTGTTCTTAAAAGTGTCATTCTATTCAGGGAACACAGCGTTCCTATTTACTTTGCAAGGCGCTTTCTTTCCCCAGAGAAATAAGCTTTGGCTGTGAGTCCAAGGGCCTCTGGGAGGTGTCATTTGCTAAAGGCACTCAAATCAATACTCCCCCACCCCAGAGCAGAACCAGGCCTGAGGCTGGAAAGAGTTCTTCGTGTCCAAGAATCTGAAGAGTCCCACTTCTCCCAAGTGGCATCTTGAGGAGCTGACGCAGAAAAAAAAAAAAAAAATAGGTGGAACGTCAGCTCTGGCCCAGCATTTGCAGTTGGCACTTGTGAGGAGAGAGAGTTTCTTTTAATGTTGCTCTTCAGCAGCAGAAGTGGGAGGCTGTGCTCTGCCCTCTGAACCTGGTTTCGGGTTTGGGTCTGCCCGGCCCAGCTTGTTGCTGTTCAGTGGCTCAGTCATGTCTGACTCTTTGTGACCTCATGGACTACAGCACACCATGCTTCCCTGTCCTTCACTATCTCTTGGAGTTTGCTCTTAACTCATGTCCATTGAGTCGGTGATGCCATCTAATCATCTCATCCTCTGTTGCCCTCTTCTCCTCCTGCCCTCCATCTTTTCCAGCATCAGGCTCCTTTCCAATGAGTCAGTTCTTCACATCAGGTGGCCAAAGTATTGGAGCTTCAGCTTTAGCATCAGTCCTTCCAATGAATATTCAGGGTTGACTTCCTTCAGGATTGACTTGCTTGATCTCCTTGCTGTCCAAGGGATTCTCAAGAGTCTTTTACAACACCACAGTTCAAAAGCATCAATTCTTTGGCTCTCAGCCTTCTTTATGGTCCAACTCTCACTTCCGTACATGACTACTTGAAAAACCATAGCTTCGACTAGATGAAACTTTGTCTGCAAAGTAACATCTCTGCTTTTGAATACGCTGTCTAGGTTTGTCATAGCTTTTCTTCCAAGGAGTAAGTGTCTTAATTTCACGGCCCAGACTAGATCCAGGCTTATAGGAGCAGCAGGTGGGCCAGGCTGGACCACTAGGGGAGCCCTGGCAGCCAAGTCAGTGCCCTCCTGCTCATGTCTGCTTACTCTAGTGAGCATGCTTTTGAGGACCTGCTCTGTGTGGGCTCCACACTGGGTACCAGAACACCAACATGCCAAAGACTCATCCTTGCCCTTGAGAGGGTCACAGCACGGTGGAGGAGTCAGGTCATCAGTAGTTTCTGCACAGAGTGGTAAGTGTTCCTTGGGAAAGAAACTCAAGATGCTTCGGGGGGAGGAACAACTTTTAAAACAGTGTCAGCAGAATACTGCAAGCCCAAGGGACAGCACAGACTGAGACCCAGAGGAGACAAGTGACAGGCCATGGGGGCTGCCAGAAGGAGAGATGTAAGGAGGAGATGCAGGGGGTGGGGCATCCCCGGAGGATGGCCATGACTCCTCAGCCACACAGTTTACTTTCTTCTTGCCTTCCTTTCCTACTCTGACCTTTTGGTCAAAAGATATAAATTTGAGGACTTCCCTGGTGGTCCAGTGGTTAATCCGCCTGCTAATGCAGGGGACCCAGATTCAATCTGGAAAGATTCCATATGCTGCAGGACAACTGAGCCCATGTGCCACAACTACTGAAGCCCATGTGCTCTAGAGCCTGTTCTCTGCAACAGGAGAAGCCACTGGAATGAGAAACCCAAGCACAACTAGAGAAAGCCTGCATGCAACAACAAAGACCCAGAGTAGCTACAAACAAACAAATAAATAAATACAACAGCACTTAATAGTTATTTAAAAGGGTACAGATTGTGTGAGGGAGGGATAGGAGGAAAGAATTCTTCCCCAGGCCTTGCTGTCCAAGTCCCTGGTCACCACCCAGCAGGGCCTTTTTCACTGAGGACAGTGCCCTTCAGGAGCACCAAGGGGTAGCTGACATGAACTAGGGTGTGAAGACCTGAGCCACAGCAGAGCAGGAGACAGAGGGCTGGCCAAGGCGCACAGCCCCATGGAAGGCCAGGAGGGCATTCTTACTTCCTTCTTGACTTCTAGCCAACAAAGGCAGTACAAAATTATTTACTTTCCCTCCCTTGATGACTGCTTCTCAAACATATTGGTTGTTTTATATCCTCTGGGCGTGGCAGCATTGGAACATTCTGTCTTGGGAGGCTGTCCCTTCTTGGAAAGCATTCAGAAGGAGCTGCCCTTTCTGGTCTAGGGTGAAGGCAACCTCAGATAGATGCTGTTGCAGTCGAGTGCTTTCCGGCCGCTGCTGCCTAAGGAAGAAGGCTGAACCACTGGGAATCAGCAAGGAATCTGCAGTCACTGATTCTGGAGAGGGCAGCCAAGGACCTGACAGAACCGGTTATTTCAGATAGAGCTGTTATCTGTCAGTTCTTATTGAAAGACAGATCCAGTCCATCAGAGCTCTTCATGCAGGTGGCTCAAGGCACAGATAGATTGCCTTCGCAAAATGAGATAAATTACATTGCAGAGCTTGCTGCCTGCCCTCCTTTCTCTTCCTTCTGGGTGTGACGGTAGGACTTCCAAGGTCCTGGAGGAGGGGACTCGATTCCAGGCAGTGAGCCTTACAACCCAGCAGTGGTTCCCTCCAGTTTGCAGAATAAAATTCAGTTCTCCCCCCTCCTACCCCAGGCATTGCTACAGCTTGCTTTTCATTACTAGTGGACAGGTGAAGTGGGGAAGCGAGGGTCTGGGGGGTGTTATCCAAAACCAAGCAGTTGGCAAACTGTATTTTGCATCTTGGTGGCTCCAATGAAACAAATCATCATGGCTGGCTACTTGAAATAAGAACAGGAAATCCCACTTTGACCTTCCCCTCACACCTTGGGCTCAGCATCCTGAATAGTCAAGACTGTTTCCCGCTTACCTGTTGTGTGTGTGTGTGTGTCTGTGTGTACATTCAGCCCCCTCAGTTATGTCTGACTCTTTACAACCTCAGGGGCTGTAACCCACCAGCTGGCCCCATAAAACACTACTGCTGTGGATGCAGCCTGGCTATTCTAAATACAGAGAGAGATGGACCCTTATCATTTGTTTCTTAAATGCGCTAGGCTTTTTGCTGATGTTGTTTCTTTTTCCTTTTGACTGGTGGTCAGCACACCTGCATCTTAGACTATCCTACTGCAATTGTCCTTTGGTACAATCAATATGCACTTGATATTGTTATGACCTTGTGATTTTTCACACTTTCAAAAGCAGGTACTGTGCAGGACTCTTTCTCCTAACTGTATAACCTCTCTCTGAACCAGCACACTCTGGTCTCTTTGCTGGTTTCTTTGCTAGCAAGACTATAAACTTGGACATATGTTCCCGATCAATTTACCTAAGGTATTTAAGGTCTTGACATCATTCTGCCCTTGGGGCACATCCAGCTATAAAGGTTTTCTCAGCCTCCTCCTTCCTAGGCACTTTCAAGGGTATGTAGGGCAGCTAAGTCTCTAGCCTCAGTCCCATGCCCACTCCATCCCCTCTTCTTTGTTTTAATCTGCTTACTCCTATTTGTCTTTCAAGACTCATCTCAAGGGCATCTCTGAGAAGCCTTTCCTGATAGACTCTCCACACATCCTCACTCTCTCCATACCAGGTTAAAGAATCCTTTGTGCTCCTATGACCACCTTGCTTACATCTGTGGTTTGACACCATGAGAAAAATACAATATTTAAAAACTTGCCTAGATTGATAATGTGATTGTGAAATACATGAGAAATGTTAACAGCTAATATCGATTGTGTGCAAAGTGGTTACAGTCGTGTCCGACTCTTTGCAACTCTATTCATTGTAGACTGCCAGGTTCCTCTGTCCATGGGATTCTCCAGGCTAGAATACTGGAGTGGGTTGCCATGCCCTCCTCCAGGGCCTCTTCCCAACCCAGGGATTGAACCTGCATCTCTTCCGTCTCCTGCATTGGCAGGTAGGGTTCTTTACCACTAGTGCCACCTGGAAAATGTTGATCGAGCATTTGCTATGCACCAGGTAACATTCCAAGAGTTTTACACAAATGTTGTCATTACAGATTGACAACAGCTCTGCAGCAGACACTCCTGTTGCCTACCAAACCACCCATTCCTTTCTTCACAGCTGGCTGAGCCCTAATTTCATTTGGGTGTCTACCACTCTTCCGAGTAACTCAAGGAAAGCTATATCCCAATTGGTCTAAATCAATTATTGTGAGTCCATTTCTCTTAGAGCGATTGGTTTCAGCATAGACATGGAATAAAATTCTGGCCCTGAGACAGGAAGAGAAGTCTAATGAGTGGGGAAAGGGAGGTGCTTCTCAATAATTTCTGGATGCCAGAAACTTTGGCGATCATTTACAATTTAGGAGGGGAATTAACCTCAGAGCAAGAAGACATAAAGAAAATGTCAGAACCAAGAAATGCAAAGTAATTGAGTCTTTGATGGGGTCATTGATTACCGAGGTAACCAACCCAGAAATATCAGGACTTCTTTTTATGTGAGGAAATATATTTTCCTTATTGCTTAAATTGAATTACTTACAGCCCAGAGCATCTTAATCATTGCAAAATTAGTTAGAATGTCCTATTACTATTTCCATTTCACAAATGAGATAATTGAAACTCAAAGAGCTTAAGTAAGTTGTTTACTCAAGACTAACTGCATATAAAAAGGTAACTAACTCTAGGACTTTAGACGCCACATGGTGCTCAGTCTGAGTGCAAGAGCCCAATCTTACTTGGTTTTTTAAATCCTTGCTTCTAGCTGGCGTACATAGGAGCTCAAATACTTTTTGAATAGTGACTACTTGTGTGGTCTGAACTTTTATGGCCATTCTCCCCTTAACATCACTGAAATACGAATCTCCTGAAAAGGAACCAAAAAATATGCTTCATTTGGGTCCTATACACTACAACTGGGTCCCCTGAAAAACAAGTTAAAAAAGGAAGCAATGCAACAGTATTACCAACAGAAAAGTAAATGAAAACAATTCCTTAGAATCGCTCCACTCCAACATAATTGCCACTTGGGAGGATTCCCTTATAGTCCTTTTTATATGTATACTGAACTGTTTGGTAGATGCATAAAAAGCACTTGATGAAAGTTGATAGTCATTTGTAATTTTAGGAAAAAATCTAATTTTAGCAAGCTAGAAAATTAAGAAAATTTCTTTAACCTTTTAAAGCATTTCATCGAAAAACAACTGCAAACATCCAATTTAATGTTGGAGATGTAAATGATCTCCTTTAGGTTCAAGCTCAAAACCATCACTGCTTCACTACTTCTACTCAGCATTATATTGAAAGTCCTAGTTGGTGGATTAATAAGAGGCAAATAAATAGAAGTTGAAAAGACAAGAAAGGAAGAAACAAAGCTATTATTATTCATAAGTAATACTATTATCTACAAAAAAAAAAGAGAGAATCTGTAGAAACACTATCAGCATTAATAAAAAGCATTCTGCAAAGTTGTTAGATAAATATGCAAGTACAGATAACATTCCAATATACCTGCAACAATTAGAAAGTGTAATAAAAATAGTACTTTCAATAACAATGAAACTTGTGAGTTTCCTAGGAGTAAAAGCCACAAAAAAAGGATATACAAAATCTCTATGGATAAAATTGCCAGAGTTTACTGAAAAACACAAGTTCTAAAAATGTGAAATATGAAGCACTTATGCTGCTGCTGCTGCTAAGTTGCTTCAGTCGTGTCCGACTCTGCGAGACCCCATAGACGGTAGCCCAACAGGCTCCTCCATCCCTGGGATTCTCCAGGCAAGAACACTGGAGTGGATTGCCATTTCCTTCTCCAATGCAGGAAAGTGAAATGTGAAAGTGAAGTCGCTCAGTAGTGTCCGACTCTGTGTGACCCCATGGACTGCAGCCTACCAGGTTCCTCCATCCATGGGATTTTCCAGGCAAAAGTACTGGAGTGGGGTGCCATTGCCTTCTCCTGAAGCACTTTTGAGTTGACTTCAATTATTATAAAATTTCCAATCCTTCCCAAATTAAACTATGAATTCAACATGAAGAACAGAGGGGCACTTGACTTACCAGACATCACTAATTAAAGCTATAGTAACTAAGATTTCAAAAACATGGGTAGACTGCTGCTGCTGCTAAGTTGCTTCAGTCGTGTCCAACTCTTAGCGACCCCGTGGACTGCAGCCCGCCAGGCTCCTCTGTCCATGGGATTTTCCAGGCAAGAGTACTGGAGTGGGGTGCCATTGCCTTCTCCATGGGTAGACTAGTGCTTCTCAAACTTTCAGGCCCCCAGGAATCCTCTGGGGGTCTTGTTAATCCCAGATCCTAATTGAGAAGGTCTGGGAGGGGGCTTGAGATGCCGTCCTAATAAGCTACCACGTGATATTGATGCTGCTGGTCCATGAAGCATCACTTTGAAAAGCAAGGAAGTAAATAATTGAAAGAACAGAATAATAAGCGCAGAAACAAACCTATGTGTTTATGAAAGCTTGCTATGTGACAAAAGTGGCATTGCAGATTAGTAGGGAAAGTGGATTATTTAATAGATTGGGTTGACTCAAAGTCCTTATGAAAGGGATATCATGAGCTGAAATCAAAATTGCTGGGAGAAATATCAATAACCTCACATATGCAGATGGCTCTAAGGGCAGAAAGTGAAGAGGAACTAAAGAGCTTCTAGTTGAAGGTGAAAGAGGAGAGTGAAAAAGCTGGCTTAAAATTCAACTTTCAAAAAAGTAAGATTACGGCATCTGGTCCCATCACTTCATGCCAAAATGATGGGGAAATATCAGAAACAGTGGCAGATTTATTTTCGTGGGCTCCAAAATCACTGTGGACAGTGACTGCAGCCATAAAATTAAAAGACGCTTGCTCCTTGGAAGAAAAGCTATGACCAACCTAGATAGCATATGCAAAAGCAGAGACATCACTTTGCTGACAAAAGTCAAAGCTATGGTTTTCCCAGTAGCCATGTATAGATGTGCAAAGAAAGATGAGCAAGGAAGAATTGATGCTTTTGAACTGTGGTGTTGGAGAAGACTCTTGAGAGTCTCTTGGACTGCAGGGAGATCCAAGCAGTCTATCCTAAAGAAAATCAGTCTGAATATTTATTGGAAGGACTGATGCTGAAGCTGAAACTCCAATACTTTGGCCACCTGATGCAAAGAACTGACTCACTGGGAAAGACCCTAATGTTGGGAAAGATTGCGGGCAGGAGGAGAAGGGGATGACAGAGGATGAGATGGTTGGATGGCAGGCATCACCGACTCAATAGACACGAGTTTGAGCAAACTCCAAGAGACAGTGAAGGACAGGGAATCCTGGTGTGCTGCAGTCTATAGGTCGCAAAGAGTCAGACATGGCTGAGTGACTGAACAACAGCAACATAGGAATGTCAAAGTTAGGGAGAGCTTTGAAGATTATACACGGCTGGCTTTGAAGATGGAAGAAGGGTCTACAAGCCAAGGGTTGTAGGTGGGCTTCGGAAGCCAGAAAATGTGAGAAAACAGATTCTCTCTTACAGCCTAAAGAAAGAATGTTGATTTTAGCTCAGTGAAAGCCATTTTGGACTTCTGTCCTCCAGGCTGTAACAAACTTGTTGTTTTAAGCCAAGTTTGTGGTATATCATTAGAGGAGCGTTACAAAATAGATGTGCATACAGCAAAAGGTACAATAAAACAAAGCAAAAATGTAAGTGACAGACTGGGAGAAAATTCTTGCGATGCATCCAGGTGGCAAAGAATTACATGGGAAACTAACTATAAGGAGACAAAAACACACATACCTCATGAAAAATAAGTCAAGAGACCAACTAGAAAAAAAGCAAAGGGTATATACAGAATTGACAGAGAAAGAAAACTCAATGATAAAGAAAAATAAGAAAAGATGCACAGCTTCATTAAAAATCCTAGAAATGCAAATTAGAAAAAGTGAGATGCCATTTTACACCCATCAGAATTTTTAAATTTTGATAATGCCAACTGTTAATGAGAATGTAGAACAATGAAACTTTCACAAAATACTGCCAGGAGAGAATATTTTTGTAATGGAGAGAGCAATTGAGTGGTATTTAGTAAACCTGAAGTCACTCATACCCTATAACTTAATAATTCCACCTGTACATATTTCATTAGAGACACAATCGCATGTGAGTATTCTGAGAAACAAGACTATTCATTAAGGCATTTTTGTAACACTAAACAACTGGAAACAACCTAAACATCCTTTCATGGGCAAATGGGTAAATAAATTATAGCGTATTCCCACAATGGAAAACTCACAGCAATTAAAATCACTGAGTCAGCACTTCCTCTCTTACCTAACTCTATACATAATTATGCCTTAGCTGGCTTCCCCATCTGTGGTGTCTTCCCATTTTTGTACAACTGGAAAATATTTGAAAATCTGATCATGCCTCTACCTTAGTTAAAAATTCACCAGTGTGTGGGTTTTTTTGTTTAAATTTGACTGTGCAGGGTCCTAGTTGCAGGATGCAGGATCTAGTTCCCTGACCAGGGATTGAACCCAAACACCCTGCACTGTGAGCGCCAAGTCTTAACTACAGGATCACCTGCAGGTTACAGGGAAGTCCCACCTGCGTGTTATTTTAAAGTATAATTTCTAACCAATAGACCACCTATGTTTAAACTGTACAATTTGGTAAGTTTTGACACACATATAAATGCCACCATGATCAAGGGAGTGGACACTTCCATTGCCCTCGAATGTCTCCTGTGTCCCTTTGTAGTCTTTCCCTCAACCTCTCCCATCCCCAAGTAGCCATTGATCTGCTTTCTGTCACTGTAGATCAGTTTGCCTTTTCTAGAGTTTTATGTAAACAGAATCATGCAGTATGTATTCTCTTTTTGTCTGGCTTCTTTCTCTCAGCATAATTACTTTGAGATTTATCCATGTGGCTGTGTAGTTTATCCCTTGTTATTATTGAGTAGGGTGTGGATCACAATAAACTGTGGAAAATTCTGAAACAGATAGGAATACCAGACCACCTGACCTGCCTCTTGAGAAACCTGTATGCAGGTCAGGAAGCAATAGTTAGAACTGGACATGGAACAACAGACTGGTTCCAAAGAGGAAAGGGAGTACATCAAGCCTGTATATTGTCACCCTGCTTATTTAACTTCTATGCAGAGTACATCATGAGAAACGCTGGACTGGAAGAAGCACAAGCTGGAATCAAGATTGCCAGGAGAAATATCAATAACCTCAGATATGCAGATGACACCACCCTTATGGCAGAAAGTGAAGAGGAACTAAAGAGCCTCTTGATGAAAGTGAAAGAGGAGAGTGAAAAAGTTGGCTTAAAGCTCAACGTTCAGAAAACGAAGATCGTGGCATCTGGTCCCATCACTTCATGGGAAATAGATGGGGAAACAGTGGACACAGTGGTTAACTTTATTTTGGGGGGCTCCAAAATCACGGTAGATGGTGATTGCAACCATGAAATTAAAAGACACTCCTTGGAAGGAAAATTATGACCAACCTAGACAGCATATTAAAATGCAGAGACATTACTTTGCCAACAAAGGTCTGTCTAGTCAAGGCTATGGTTTTTCCAGTGGTCATGTATGGATGTGAGAGCTGGACTGTGAAGAAAGCTGAGCACCGAAGAATTGATGCTTTTGAACTGTGGTGTTGGAGAAGACTCTTGAGAGTCCCTTGGACTGCAAGGAGATCCAACCAGTCCATTCTAAAGGAGATCAGCCCTGGGATTTCTTTGGAAGGAATGATGCTAAAGCTGAAAGTCCAGTACTTTGGCCACCTCATGGGAAGAATTGACTCATTGGAAAAGACTCTGATGCTGGGAGGGATTGGGGGCAGGAGGAGAAGGGGATGACAGAGGATGAGATGGCTGGCTGGCATCACCGACTCGATGGACATGAGTTTGAGTGAACTCCGGGAGTTGATGATGGATAGGGAGGCCTGGCATGCTGCAATTCATTGGGTCGCAAAGAGTCAGACATGACTGAGTGACTGAACTGAACTGAGGGTTTCTCTGTATATTCGTTTATCCATCCACTTGTTGGTGGACATCTGGGTTGTTTCCAGTTTTTTGGCTTTTTTTTTTTTAGGGAAAGAATATTTTATTCAGAAAGACAGCTGACCAAAAAGATGTCAGAATAATGTCTCAAAATAACTATCTTATCAAAGTCTGGATCCAGTTTTTTGATACTTACAAATAAGGTTGCTATACGTCTTTGCACATAAGTCTTTGTGTAGACTTGTGCTCGCTTTGCTCTTAGGTAAATTCGCAGAAGTGGAATATTTGGATTAGACAGTAGGTGTATGTTTAACTTTTTAAAAACACTGCCATAGTGGTTGCACCATTTTATGTTTCCATCGGCAGGCTTCAGTGGGTTTTTAAAAATAAGTTTTCATCTATTTATTTTTGGCTGTTCTGGGGTCGTCTTTGCTGTGCAGGCTTTTCTCTAGTTATGGTAAGTGGGGGCTACTCTCCAGCTGTGGTGTGCAGGCTTCTCGTTGCGGCAGCTTCTTTTGTTGCAGAGCGTGGGCTCTAGGGTGAATGGGCTTCAGCTGTTTGGTACGTGGGCTCCGTAGATGTGGCTTCTGGACTCTAGAGCACAGGCTCAGTAGTTGTGGTGCACGGGCTTAGCTGCTTTGCAGCTTGTGGTATCTTCCCAACCCAAGGATTGAACCTGTGTCTCCTGCATTGGCAGGTAGATTCTTTACCACTGAGCCACCAGGGAAGCCCTTCAGTGGGTTTTAAGAATAAGATCTGGGGCACTTGTTACAGCGTGGACCTACTGCATAGTACAGGGAACTATATTAATATAGTTAATAATTGTAATAATCTATAATGGAAAAGAATCTGGAAAAGATTATACACACACACACATATATAAATGAACCACCTAAGTGTACACCTGAAAAATTATAAATCAACTATACTTCAATTAAAAAGAAAAAAATCTGGGCACTTGTTAAGCACTGGGAAAAGGGCCTTGGGAAATGTGCCTCCTAGTGACAATTGCGTATTTTACCTGTGTCACTGCTGCTCTGGAGTTCACTTCCTGACTACCTGAAAGCTCCGTAGTCACGGGGACTGACCCTGTTCACTCATTTTCGTGTCTCTGAAGCACAGTCCAGTACTTGGTGCATGCAACTGTTCATCTATATTTATTGAATTAACAAACTGCACCATAGTTTTTAATAGTGAAAAACTGGAGACAATTTCTTGGTAAGAAGTGCAATAAATGATGGTTTACCTATGCTCTGTAATACCATGCAGGTCTTTAAAAACCACCACAGAAGAGCCATATTTACTGATGTGGAAAATAGGTTATGATAGACTTTGAGTAAAAAACAACAAAAAGCAAGTTTCAGAATGATTCTTAGAGTGAACCATTGCTTTAAAATAAAAAACTTCATATATAAAAAATATATTCTACTGGGCCCAGGGAAAGGTGTAGAATGCATGCTCAGTCATGTCCATCTCTTTGTGACCCCATGGACTGTAGCCCACCAGACTCCTCTGTCCATGGGATTTCCCAGGCAAGAATACTGGAGTGGATTGCCACTTCCTGCTCCCGGGGATCTTCCCTACCGGGCATCTAGCCTTAGTCTCCTGTGTCTCCTACATTGGCAGGTGCATTCTTTACCACTGTGCCACCTGGGAAGCCCAAAGTTGTGGAAAGACAGCATCAAATCTTTAACATGCTTTGTGGAGCCTTGGGGCTGGGGGAAGGAGACAAGCAAGTCACAGTACTTCGTAAGAATTTAGACAATTTTGCTTTGTTTGAACTTTTTATTTTTACAAGTATGTATGAGTTTTGTAAGTCAAACATGTTTTAAAGGGTTCAAGAAAGACAAGAAGCCATCCAAGGGTGGGGGGAGAGGCAACTCTTGCCAACACCCGCTTTGTCTCTCCTCATCCTCTACTTGCAGTACACCTGGGCCTTTGTCTTCTCACCTGTGCCCCTGCCTTCTCAGCCGCACCGTGCCCTTTCCTCTGTGTCCATGCTCTCTCATCTGCAATCCTGTGCTCTCACCTGTGCCCCACTCCCTTACCAGTTTCCCAGAGTGTGTGGCTCTTTGGCAGTTTCACAAAGAGCAAAGCCTTTGGAGTACAGTTCACCTCAAGTCAGTTCATGTTAGTGAGTTTACCTCCCCAGCTGGAATGAATGCAAGCTCTCTGGGAAGGAAAGGAATTAACATATTAAAAAAAAAAAAAAAAAAAAACTGAGCTCCTAACCCCTGGCAGGCACATCTCTAGCCAATCGAATCCTCACAAGAACCTTACAAGCAGATATTTTTATCTCCATTTCACAGAACACTAAGCTCGGAGAGCTTGTCACTTGCTCAGAGTCTCACAGCAAGGACTCAAATAGAGCTCTGATTGGCCCCCAGCTCCAAACTTTCTGTGCCGTGGCTCGAGGGACGAAATCACACTACACCCTCCCGTGCACTTTCCAGCTCAAAAGTCTGCTTAATGATGGAGGTAGTTTATCCTTCAGCCAGCGAATCCATTAAATAGTCTTTGTATTCATTTTTCATTAAAGCTTCATCTCCCCAAAACTTAAAATAGGATTGGAAATTTGCTATGTTTGACCTAATTTCACCCATTAACATAATTTATCAAATTAGAGAACAAGAGCTCTTTATCTCTTGGATAAGGAGTGGGAAGTCCAGACAATTTCAGGGCGAGGAGACAGGGTACCACTAAGGGTGTCGGGTCCCAGGAGCATTCAGAGAGAGAGAGGAGGAGGGCTGAAGATGGCTCAGAAGTTGAGGTGGGAAAGGGGAAAGACAGTGGTTCATGGCACAGTAGAAGGGTCTCCAGGCTTGGTGGAGGAAACCTGGGCTCAGAGACGAGCTCTGCTGCCCATTGGCTGGGAACTGGGGCAAACCAGTTTACCACCTGAGCGTCTGCTGTCTCCTCTGAAAACTGTGAGAAGTTACCAGTGTTACCAGGGTGATAACATTGTTCTAATGAGGTGATTGTGTGAATGCTGCTGGTAAAGAACCAAAAGAGGGAGGCATTTACAATGTTTCACATCTATTGACATAATGTTACCTTCTTTTCTTTGGATTGAAAGCTCAGGGGATGTTATGAAATTGCTGTCAGTGCCTTAAAGTAAAGTGAAAGTCGATCAGTCGTTTCCGACTCTTTGAGACTCCACGGACTATACAATCCATGGAATTCTCCAGGCCAGAATACTGGAGTGGGCAGCCTTTCCCTTCTCCGGGGGATCTTCCCAACCCAGGGATTGAACCCAGGCCTCCTGCATTACAGGTGGATTCTTAATCAGCTGAGCTACTGGGGAAGCCCATAATGGCTTAGAGGCAGGGATTATCTTTACACTCTCCCCACTGCCCCCATCTCCTGGGACCTAGAATAGTGCCTCACAAGTGCTCAGAGAGGTCTTCTTGAATGAATGATGAATGAATGAAAAACTGAATTCAACTCATAACTGCTCAAGCAGTGGCCCTATGCAATAATTGCAACCTTGCTCCTGACCATCCTCCCAAGGGCTCTCCAAGTACAAGCCTATCCTGCAGCAGCTGGGAGCAGCTATTAGGAGTGGGGCAAACATGGTGCGGAGAGTTCAGTTTACAGATAAGAGGAGGCCCCTGAATCATCTCTTTGCTGGCCATGACAGGCCTGGGGCTGGTGCCGGAATAGTCAAGTGCAAGACGGACACTAGGGAAGGATGCAGTGACTGGACTATAAATGGAAAGGGATCTTCAAATTATTAGATAGAAGCAAAAGCAACAAACAAAAATAATAGATCCTCACCAAATAACTTTTTAAAGTACACAACACACACACAAATTGTGCTTATAGTCACTCTAATTGATGATAACGTCTAAGGAGAATAATATTGTGTTTTTTGTTGGGGGCTTAAGATGAAACTTTTCTGTGTGTGTGTGTGTGTGTGTGTGTATTTTCTCTGTATCCCAGTAAACATGGTGCTAGGTTTTCCATCTATTGATGGTAACACATACTGTTCATTTCCAGCTGCAATTCTTGATTGCTTTTGGCAGAAAAAGTACAGTTTGTGGTTGAGATGAGAGAATGATTTGATACTGACAAAAGAGGAATTCTTACAGTGGGCTGAATTATACACACACATCCTCCTCCCAAAAAAGATACATATACATCCTAATTTCCTAAACTTGTGAATGTTACTTGATTTGGAAAAAGGGATCTTTGGAGATATAACTAAATTAAGAATCTTGAGATGAGATTATGCTGGATTATCCAGTGGGCCCTAAATACGATGACAAGGGCAGAGGGTGGTGTCAGACAGACAGAAGACAAGACACTAAGGGGAGAAGACAACGTGAAGACAGAGGTGGAGATTGGATTGATGTGGCTACAAGCCAAGGAAGGCCAAGGATTGTCATAAGTCACTAGCTACAAAAGAGGCAGGGAATGGATCCTCTCCCAAAACCTCAGGAAAAAAGTCTGGCCCTGATGACACCATGATTTTTGGATTTCTGTCTCCAGAAATGTGAGACAATAAATTATTATTGTGTTGAATCATCCACTGTGGGATAAATTGTTACAGTAGCCATATGGAACTAATACAATTCTGAAATACTATTTTCTCATAAATGTTCAAAATGAAAGATACTAACACTCAAATTTCAATCTAAACCTCAATAGCAAAAAGTCCCCATGGAAGCCCAGGTCAGTTTCTCTGGGCTCAGCAGTTTCTCAGACAGTTTCCTAGACTCCCTAGGCTCCCTGACTCCTCCAGCAGAGTTTTGCCCCTTTCTCCATATTGTGGGTCTTGTGTAACCCTCCCGAGAAATATGCTCAGCTGAGCCCCATACCCCAGTTCTCATGAACATCTAGCACTATGTCTCACCTACCCAAGTTCAAGGGCTTGGGAAAGTCTGAGATGTCCTTGAAATCCTCATAATGAGGGTATGTTGATTCTGGTTCTGAGAGCATAGGTCTTTGTAGCACTTCGCTTATACCACAATATCTCAACACTGTTAAGCACCAGATAACTGAATGCTGAATGGTTAAATCTAGCATATATCTCTATGTTACCTGACTGAATAAATGGTGAATGGGGTGAAATTGTGTTCTAATTTCCTTCATATCTCCTTTGAAAGTTTCTATGCCCCTAAGTACTCAGGGACCCTGTGCTGATCTGTTCTCTCTGGGAAGCCTGTTCTGCTGCTCCTGTCATCTCACCCACAAAATGAACCTGTCCCATGCCTGTTGATCTAAGCCTTTCTCTAATGCTAGGGACAATTATCAGTAATGCATTAATTGGGTCAGAGTCCAGAGAAGAAAAGATTCAGGAAACATGATATCTATCTTAGAGCCATAGCTGAAGAGCCATCCACTTAGAAGAACTGGATGTAGATTGAGGGCAGGTTGAAATTCTAGATATCTTCAGAGAGTAAGACAAAGACAGAAGACTGAATCATCCAGATTTGGTTTTATGTCTGAGAATCAGAGGTGTATAGCAATAGGGTGGTCTGTCTTGTGAGGAGGTGACAGTGCCGTTTTCAGAAATATTCAAGCAAAACTAGCACCCCAGTGATCATCAAGTTCACGCTACCCTGGACTCACAAGCTGGTTGGATTCCTCTTCCACCTTCACCACTATATGTATGTCCCCTTAGAAGCCACATGATTGGTCGGAAAGCGTGCCTTGTCCAGACCAAGCATGGCCATTTCTGGCTAGTCTCAAGAAGCACTGTCCCTGGTTAGAATCTTTAAACAAGCTCTCACGGTCCACTTGAACAAATCCCTTGAATAATGTTATATTTACTTGTATATGGAATCATGATTATTTTGATTTCAGGTAAAAGATATCCAACTCAGATCAGCTTAAGAAAGAAAAGGAGAATTTTTTTCATATAGCAAACACAATTTGTTTAAGTACTTCTGGAAGACAGAGGTGGAGCTGGTCTCAGACACAATCAGTCAGGGCCTGTCTCTCCATCCCCTAACTTTGCTTCCTCCATTCAGAACCCAGGGTTGCAAAGACTACTGACTTCATCCCAGCCAGTAGCCCAAGGGAACAGGGCAGTACAATTGCTTTCTAGGGCAGAGCTCTGATTGGCTCAGCCTGGGTCACATGTTCGCCCCTCAGCCAAATCACTGTACCAAGAAATTAGGGACTATGGCCAGAACTGGGCAATTTTCACTACTTGGGCCCCAAAGAGGGGACTGCAATTAGCAGCCAAGTGAGAGTCACATGGATAGATACTTGAAGGAGGTTGCCTGGCAGATAAAATAATAGCCATCCACTACTGTGCTTAAGAGTTTCCAGAGCGCTTGCGCACACAGGATGTCATTTGACAGCTATAATCCTGTAAGGAGTATAGATCACACGCTGTTTTTCCTCCACCACATGATACTGCCTCACCTTACAGAGACACTAGTCCCACATTTAAAATACTGTGAATTTCTTAAAGAACTTTGTTATAGCAGGATAGACTCATTGAATGTCTTTTATTGTCATCTGATAAAGTCCTTATACACCACCAACTCTCAAACTATTTCAACTCTTGACAGTAGAAAACTCCCTTATGAGTTTTCAGAAAGCAGATTCTAGGATTAGAACCTAATGTCACACAGAAAGTAAATCAGTGGCAGAGCCATCACTTCACTCCCTGCGGACCCACTCTTGAAGCACGGATCCTCCTTCTCTTCCCCAAACTCTTCCTTGGCTGTTTCTCTGTCAGAAAAACCAGAGATGCCACTAGGAAAATCAGACAGGTGTTATCTCAAGCAGAACTGCAGATAGCAACAGGTCATTTGCTGAACTGTACACTCATTTTCATTCTTTTGTTAATCCATGCATCTGTTCATTCACACACTAAAATTGTATTGAGTCCCTGTACACTGATTCGTGATCAGGCAAAGCAATTTTAATAAAAAGAGATCCCAAAGCAGAATAGCTTAAGCAAAAAAGGACTGTATCTGTCTTGCACATAAATGTTGGCATGAGCTGTCCAGGGACTGGGGAGCTTTGCCAAGGACCCAAGTTTCTTCCATCTTTTTTCTCTGCCTTCTCTGCTACACCTGCACCCCAGCTCATAGGAAAGGGAAAGCACAAAAAGGACAGGCTACTCTGTTATTAGGAATGGGAAGTGGATGATTGCCTGACTTTTGCTCTTTGCAGAAACTCTGTAGGGCCATGCCTAGCTGCAAAAGAATTGGGAACTGTAGCTCCAGCGAGGCAGCCATGGACTCAGTCAAGACTTACTCAAAGGGAGGAGGGGAGCATGAGGAGTTGGAACAGTAGCAGTGTCTGCCCCAAGCTGCTCCACATAATGCAGTGTGCCTGGTAAGACAACAGTTGCACAGAACTGCTCTATGGTTGCTTGTAGATTCATAGGAAGGAAGCGCCTTGTCCCTAGTAGCAATACAAGGCAGTAAGAGGAGGAGAAACACAGAGGCAACGCAAAGAGCTAAGAAAATTCAGAGGAGGGATGACTTGAACTTGAGATCTTTAGCTTGACTCCTAAAGGAGGTGGCATTTGAGCTGTTTGGCCTGGGCTTGAAAGATGGATATAAACCTGAAAATGGAAATGAGGTGAGGCCTGCAAGCAGAGCAAAGAGCAGTGATCACCCCAAATCACAAATCGAAGAGCAGGTTTGCACATGAATGAGGGACTCCTTGGCTGCCCCTTCCTGACAGCACTACACACCCACTCCCTAGCCCCCACTTCTGTATCCATCTGCTTTAGCATCTGCCAGTCACGGGCAGCCCCCTTGGTCTTGGAAGACTCAGAGGCATGCAGAGTATTTTTCTAACTGTGGCTTGGTGGCTCCCCCTTAAGCCATCTTCCATCCCTCCAGTGCGAGAGAGGCCTCGAGGCCTAAGGAGACAGACCAGGCTATGAGTCAGAGTCGAGAGACCTGCAGTCTAATAACTTATTCATGACAAACCTTTTCAGAGTGTTGCAGTTTACAGAGCGTGCTGACCTGTAGAATTTTATTTGCTTCTCATCTCAACTCAGAGAGACTGGCTCAAGGAAGACATCAGACAGGAAAAATGCTTTGAAAAATCAGCATTGCTACAGAGTGAAAAGCATCACCATAGCAACACTAAAATCTTTTTATTTCAAACTTCATTGATTCAGAATTGGTGGTAATTTGCACAAGTGTGCAGGCTGAAAAATTTCTTTCTGCTCACTATAACTAAAAAGATTTGCTAAGCAAACTAACTAGTGTGGCCAAGATTGCCAGCAGCCGTTTATAACCCACGGAAGACAGCCGTTTTCAGTGGGAATTGTGACACTATTGTAAGCGTATTGGCCTTTAATTAATTTTGAACAATACCCTTTTCATTAAAGTAGGTTTGGCGGAATTTCTACAAGGCAATAAAACTTGGTTTGTCATTTGTTTGAGCTTCTGAATATTCTAAAAGAGTAAGAAAATTGCTAAGCAAATGAGTTTGGGGCCTCACAGAGAGAACGTGTTTAAGAAAAGACTGGACAACCATTTGGCCAGGATGTTGAAGAGGAGATTCTGGCACCAGTGTGCAGTTTGGATTAATTCTGGCAGTGAAAACACTTCCTTTTCCTTTCCCCTAAAATCTCCATAAAAGCTCCATCAGGCTGATTCACACAAAGCGCTTCAGCTTGCAGGGAGGGTGTATCCTCTTGATTTCTCACCTCTGACCTCCACTCCTCTCAAGGCATCACTGACGAGGCACTGGAGAGCTCCAAAGCTTAGAACATCTTTGAACCCTGTGTCTATAAGTTTACGGAGAACTACAACAAATGACAGCTGATGCTTACTCAGAGCTTCTTCTGTGGCAGGTCTTGCTAAGTACCTGTTTTTACAGATGAGAAAACTGAGGCTTTGAGAGAGTTTTTGTTTGTGGGTGTTTTTTTTCCCTCATTGAGTGGCTTGGGAGATCTTAGTTCCCCGATCAGATCAGGGGTCGAACCTGCACCCTTGGCAGTGAAAACGCAGTCCTAACCACTAGACCAGCAGGGAATTTCCTGAGGTGTTGAGAGTTTAAGAAACTGGTCCATGAGCGTGACAGTGCTGAGACGCAGGCCTGGTCTCACAGGTACAAACAATATGCTTCAATAATCATCCTCTTTACAGATCACACCTAAGTATCATCAACGCCCTCTCAGGTCAGTGGAACATGATTCAGTGTTCTTGCTGCATTTTTAATACTTTAAGTCCTTACAAAGATAAGAGGATGAATATCCATCTCCCAACCACATTTCTTCAAGCTTTAACCAGAGAACTTAGTGATACAGCTCTGTCCCAGGGTCCTGGAGCTTCGGGGAGAAGTGGCCGATAGCAGAGGATCTCAAGAAGGGCAACTCCGTAAAGAGAAACCTGAACTTAGCAATACTGACTGTGTTTCCCAGTGGATGCACATTTGCTGGGGACATGGAGGGGCCTCCAGCAATCAGACACTGGGGATGAATATAGAGCCACCTGAACAATTTATGGCACTTCAACTTGGTTGTTTCATCTGAAGGTCATTCATTCAACAGACATTTAATGAGCCTCATTCTGCGCCAGGCACTGGGCTGAGTGCTGTGGACATTGAAAAAAGATGAGGCCTCTGCCTCTCAAGGGAAATGACTTGTTGAAAAATAACCATATTCAGAAAATAAGAACAGCAGCACAGAGCGAGAAGCAGTCGGAACAGAAACCCAGCGTGGGTGACTGGCTCTCACTGCAGACTTTTGTAGGGGACATCTATTAAATGTCTACAGTCATGTTGAAGGGGATGAGCCCTCTTCCTTGAAGGGTAAGGGTCAAAAGAGACATCCTGAAGAATACTTTAGTGACTCCTCATGATGACTCTGCAGTCTCACTGACAGAGATTTGGCAAAGGGGAAGGGACCCTCTTTCACCAGGCTCCTTCTCTGCAGCCCCGGGCTCCCCAGGCTGCCGGCTCTTGCTGCAAGTACTTAGAGAACAGGCATGATTGATGGGAGGGTTCAGAGGCTGTTCTCTCACCTCAGATAGCCTCTCACTTCGCAGAGGGAGGCTGCATTCTATTTGCAGACAAACTCCTTCTGGCAGAAACATCTAGGATTCTGTCTACCTTGCGGGCCCTGCCCACCTGGGGCACTGCGTTCTCATTCCAGGCTTCTCTGTTATTTTGACAGGAGAGAAGCTCCATGAGAAATAGGAACTGCTGTCTCCTGGGGAGGTAGGAAGGAGGAAATGGATGATAGACCTGAGGGGAGACATGGATGAAACTGGAAAAGGGATTCTGATGCCGAGTATCAGTCTGTTACTGGCTGTACCACTGCATAAGCTCTTTTTGAGACCTCAGAGGGCACTGACTTTCCTTCTCCGGCTTTCTCTCTTTTTTAAATTTATTTTTAATTGAAGGATGATTGCTTTACAATATTGTGTTGGCTTCTGCCATACATCAACATGAATTGGCCATAGGTATACATATGTCCCCTCCTTCTTGAACTCCCCTCCTACTGCCTACTAGGCCTTTGCTTAAATGCTCTGAGTTTCAAGAAACAGGCTCTTACCCAGTTTGCTTCATTTGAAGGCCTCATTTGCATGACTGCGCTTGGTTATGAAGACTACCGGATACTCACAGGGACCCAGGATGGCAGGTACTTGGCTCCACAGAGACCAGAAGAGGGACAAGAGCCAGGACCACAGGACCCAGGACAGTGATAGTCTACTTCTCTCCCCACGTCTTGGCCCCAGGGGCTTCTCCATGTCACCATGGAGACTGCCCTCCCATCCTGGTGTTGCGCTAGAACAGCCATAAACTTATCCAGGCCCACAGCTTCCATGGCATCAGGCCTCCTGCCACCCCCAGGGCCCTGCTACTCTCTGTGGATTTTTCTTCAGTTTCTCTTTCTTCCCCCAAACCCATCATCACTGTCTTCATAACCTCTAATTCATATTCCTGCTTCCAGAATTTCTTGCATTCTAGAAGTTGATTTAGGCAGCTATGGCCAGATGGCCATAGCCACATGGCATCTCAGCGGCTCCCAATGAAGGAACGTCCCTTAGTAGAGGCCTCTGGGCTGGTTCCAAGGTCCCCACATCCCCTGCCTTTCCCGAACCCCCTGAAAAGGGAGCTGTAGGCATTAATGCATTAGGGGACCCATTCTGCCCAGTTAGGGCCTCTGTTTTCAGACTCAGGCTCTGAAAGTGTGGCGGGGAGGGGGGTTAAAGGTGCTTGAAGGTCATCTAGACCAAAGTCCCTATGAGGTTCTGGTCCCTTGTACCACAGTCTGGCCAAAGCATCACCCAGCCACTTTTTAAATATCCCGTGTGACAAGATTCCCATGCCTTCCAAAGCAACCCCGTCAACCCGTGGTCTACTCTGCATGTAGAAGGAAATTCTCCTTCTATTTAGTTTGAATCTGCTTTAGCCTGTATTCTGCCAAAGACAGAATTGTTGGTCCTATTCTATCCTTCCAGGCCCTAATGGGCCATTTAATCCCTTTTAAATATCATGCCCTTGTAGATAACAGAAGACAGTTTCCTTGCATCTTCCCTTCAAGAACCTAATTCCCTGTAGTTCGTACAAGCATCCCTCACATGACCTGTTTTGAGTTATCTTAGCACTTTACCTGGAGGAGGCAATGGCACTCCACTCCAGTACTCTTGCCTGGAAAATCCCATGGATGGAGGAGCCTGGAAGGCTGCAGTCCATGGGGTCGCTGAGGGTCGGACACAGCTGAGCGACTTCACTTTCACTTTTCACTTTCATGCATTGGAGAAGGAAATGGCAACCCACTCCAGTGTTCTTGCCTGGAGAATCCCAGGGACAGGGGAGCCTGGTGGGCTGCTGTCTATGGGGTCACACAGAGTCGGATATGACTGAAGTGACTTAGCAGCAGCAGCAGAAGCACTTTATCATTCTCTCTGGACCTGTTCCCGTGTACTTATGTCCCTCTTAAAATGCAGCCCCAGAGGAGAAGCAGTTCTCTAGGCAACAAGTTCCCAGCCACGTGTGGATAGGCCTGCTTCCATTGCAGATTTCTGACTGCTCCTCTTATACTTGATTCTAGTCAAGGGTTCCATGGTCCCCAGTGATCCTTCTGAGTGGCGTATTATCAGCAGTGCTTCTGTTTTTAGGACATACATATTTGTTCAAATTGAATCAGCCAAAGACCACCAGGGACAATCTGTGGTCTGGAACATACACACACACACACATCACAGTCAGATTTCCTGGCTTGCTACAGTGAGAGGGGACATCCAGGAGAACCATCAGGTATGTGTTCCTGCAGAAGGATTCTGAGGGGGTCGTGGGGAAAGAGTGCTCTGCTCTGGACTGGCTGCTTTCTGATTTGGGTTCAGGGGAAATGGAGGGATAAAGGGCTGTCAGAAGACCAGGGTGGTTTGGCGATTGGGTGTCCTCATTACTGGGAGGGTTTAGCAAAGCACATCTGGAACACCATTAGGAAGAAAGTGGTGGTCACTCCTTTTACAGCCACTGCACGCATGAACTTGGGAGAAACAAGGTCACTGCTAAGTCTGTAGCTGCTTTTATCTGTGGCCTCTCAGCCTGATTAACTAGAATACTCTCTCTCTTTTTTTTTTTTTCAATCTTAGCTCACTTTCACTCTTTCAATCCCAGCTGGATGTTTATTCTTTCAGTATCTTCGTGGATTCAAGGGGCTTTTAGAGGCAGGAATGATGTTGAGCACAATCCCCATGTTCTACCATGTTTTTTCAATGACAGTCCCATGTAAACCACACAGGCCTGGTGGTGGTGCCTGCCTGACCGTGTTTTTTTACTCCTCCTGCTGTCATTTTTTGGGCTTCTCTGGTGGCTCAGTGATAAAGAATCTGCCTGCAATGCAGGAGATGGAAGTTCTATCCTTGGGACCGGAAGATACCCCAGAGAGGGAAATGGCAACCCCCTTCTAGTATTTTTGCCTGGGATAATCCCATGAACAGAGGAGCCTCGTGAGCTTTAGTCCATGGAGCTGCAAAAGAGTCAGACACAACTTAGTGACTAAACAGTGGCAACAACTGTCATTCTTAGGCCTCACTTGGACTGTGATCACGGTCTACCAGTGTCCCCAGACCTCTCGTCCGAGCCCCAGGTCCATTCATCCAGACGTCTGCCTGATAGCCCACTGGGAAGTCCAACCTGTCCTTCAAATTCAACATTCACCTCTCTTGTCCCCTCAGCCACACTTGATCACTTGCTCCTGCCTTAGGGTTGCTACTGGGTGGCTTCATCCACCCAGGCATCCTCCTCACCCAAGATGCCTCCTTTTCCAGGAAGTCCAAACGGTTGCCATAGCTTATGGCATGCTTCCTCCTAAATATCTTTTAAAGCTGTTTTTTCTATCTCAGGTCCATTGATACTTTGCTTGGATTAATATAGCAGCCTCATAACCCAGCTCCCCCCTCCAATCTCTTCACCCTTTAATTCATGGAATGCCCTGCTGCCAGGGAGGAATCTTAAATCATGCAGATTTGATTCTTTTCCTACCTGTGTAATGTCCTTTCATGGCGTCTCACCACCTGGTGTGAAACCTGAACTATCTTACACAGTTCATGAAGCTTTTCATCTGATGGGTCAGCTTTTCATCTGATGGGCCAGCTTTTCCAACGTTGTTTTCTACCACATCTTCCCTTCATCATGTGACCCAGCCACAGAGAACCAACTCCCTGGACTGGCTGCCCTTCATCCTTTCCCGCCTTTGGACAGGCTATTCCCACCATCTTGGATGTCAGAAATATTAATGACACTGTTACCAATGGTAACAACATTGATGCCATTTATTGATCATATACCATAGGTCAGGCGCTCTGCTCATGAATTCACATGCATGCATCAACCTAACAATTCTGTAAAATAGGTGATATCGTTATCTCCATTTTATAGATGAAGAAACTGAGGTTTAAAAGAGGTTAAGCGAAAAAAAAAAAAAAATAAGAAAAAAAAATAAATAAAAGAGGTTAAGAAACCTACCCAAGGTCACACAGCTGATAAGTGGCAGAGCCAGGATATGAATCCAGGTTTCCATCCACTGCCTCTCCTACATTTATCACTGCATAGGATAAATTTCAATCATGCTCTAAAACCTAACTGCCATATTCCTGTTTTTTGAATCCATCTCTTGCCTCTTCTTTATAAGCAGTTAGTAGATGCCCACCTTCCTGCCACAGCATCTTGTACCTAATTTAATTATGTCAACCATCTCCTTGCTGTCCTGGGCTTGTGGGTGGTACCCACCCACACATCACAGCCCTCCCTAACTAAGCAGCCAAGCTCCTCACTGTGGATTTTGCCTGTAACCCAGGCTGTGGCTGCCCTAAGATGGGGCTCCTCCAAGCATACTTGGCTTGGGAAGCTCTCTGTTGGTCTGGCTGAGACCTTTTCAGACCTGCATGGTCTCTGATGCCCTCCTTTCTTAGGTGCTGTTTCCCCATCGTTAATCCTCAACTCAGGATTCAATGTCTTCTACAGTTGCCGAATTCCTGTGGGTGCTGTCAGCCCCACCAAGTGTTCACTCCAAGCGAGAACCATTCCCATAATTTCTGGGGATGACAGTGCCTCAAGTCACACCATGCACAGCCCTGGGTGGATTCCCCTTCACCAGGGCAGCCTCTGGGAAAAATTCTTTCTCCCCAAGACTCTCCAGCTTGAAACCAACCCCAAACAACTCCTCTGTGATCAGATGCATTCTGCCTTCCCTGGCAAATTTCCTTGAAAAAGACTCTTCATGTAGAGCTTTTGGCACGATAGTCCAAGACAGGGTTATAATAAGCATCCTCTTGAAGCCTTAAATACAGTCTTTGGCTCTGCAAATACCATCATGATAGACTTGCGTTCTCAGTCCTAAGAAGTGTTGTGGGCACTGGAACTCAGAGACGTCCTAGGCCATGAGGCAGGCTTTGTTCTTCTTTGTGTCTGGGATCCAAGGAGAAAATAGGGGGTTCCAAGCGCCAGTTCACACGACACTCTCCTGGAGGCCAAGAGAAGTCCTCTGCAAGCATGTTTCTGTGCTGAGACGGTGAGCAGAACACATCTGTGTGGGCCGCTCGGTGCCTCTGGGCCGTGGGGCTATGAGACTGAGGTAACAGGGACACATTTTGACAAGTTAGTAGCCAAAAGCAGAGGCTGGGAGAAGGCCTGGATGGAGCCTCCCTGCACACACTGCCTGTGGTCAGAAACACTCATGGTTACAGCTGGAATTGGAGACATGGGGCTCAGATGACTTCAGAAGGATACTGGTGGGTTGCCTCACTGAAACCATGAAAGGGTGAACATCAGGCTCCCTGTGGGCCCCACCCTCCCTGCCCCCACCCCTCCTTCATTCTCTGCCCGGTAGTCGCCCTGGGCGGCATGTAGCCATTCCCAAGGCCTAAGGCAAACTCCCCCTTCCAAATCAAACTCTCGTACTTGTTTCAAATCCACGTGTCCCTTTGTTTCCCAAAAGACAAACATGTTTGAGGAATTTAAGCAAAAAATACAAAAATGTTAAAGCTTTGTATTTTTGATAGGAAGGAAGGCCTAGTTAAAAAAAGACTTTGGTTGGGAGTATTTTTATAAATCACACACAGTTTGGAAAGCTAGCTTTTCATCCATTGAGTTCCTTAAGGCCTGGATAAAACTGTATTTTCCTAAGGAAACTGTGGAATCCTTGTGAATTGCCTTCACCTTTCAGGATTTTTCAGAGAGGGACAGAAAGTGAGTGGCCCGTGAGCTGGTTGTCTATGGGGCGTTACTGGGGCCCTAATGCTGGCACAACACAGGTCTGGACTCCCTGCACTCACTGCACTCACAGGGTGCAGTGAGACTGGGCCAGAACCCTGGGGGATACTACTGCTATGGCCAGGAAGCTTGCAGTTTCCAGGGCACTTTCTTCCCCACCAGGGAAGCCACTGGCAGCTGCAGCTGAACCTGGGCTTCCAGGCTTTACCAGAGGCACAGTCTGGGAGAGATGAGGCAGAGGTTTTCCTCACCTGAGCGAATTCTCCATGAGTGGCACCTTTGCAATCATTTTTACATGATTTTAGGTGATATTGTGACCCAATGGTTATTTGTACTGGAATGAAAAATTCATTGCCAGAAGCAGAGGGAAACTGAGGGTGTCTGCTCAGTTAGTAACTGATGCCTTTAGAGACTGTATTAGTCAGCGCCAATGGCTATAACAAATACCACCAACTGGGTGCCTTAAACAGCAAACATTTATTCCTCACAGTTCGAGAGGCTGCAGGTCCAAGATCAAGATACCAGCCAGTTCAGCTTCTGGTGAGAGTTTCCTTTCCAGCTAGCAGACAGGGCCACCTTCTTGCTGTGTCCTCTTAAGGCAAAGAGAGAAGCAGCAAACTCTCTGGTATCTCTTCGTATCAGGTTACTGATCCTAACAGATTAGACTCTACCATTATGGACTCTTTGAATCCTAAATACCTCCTTATAGGTGCTATCTCCAAAAATTGTCACACTGCGGGGTTAGGGCTTCAATACATGAATTTGAGGGTAGAGGGAAATTCAGTTCACAGCAGTAGTCCAACAGTGAAACATTCAGGAATGACGATACCCTTTGAGGTGCTTGCTGCCCTTCCAGTCAAAGTCCCAGGCCCCATCCTCTAGCCTACCCACACCAGGCTCCTCTCCTCATCTGGTTGTTCAGTCACTCAGTCATGTCCGACTCTGCAACTCTATGGACTGTAACACACCAGGCTTTCCTGTGCTTCACCATCTCCCTGAGCTTGCTTAAACTCATGTCCATTGAGTTGGTGATGCCATCCAACCATCTCATCATCTGTCATCCCCTTCTCTTCCTGCCTTCAAGTTTTCCCAGCATCAGGGTCTTTTCTAATAAGTCGGCTCTTTGCATCAACTGGCCAAAATACTGGAGTTTCAGCTTCAGCATCAGTCATTCCAATGAATATTCAGGACTGATTTCCTTTAGGATGGACTGGTTAGATCTCCCTGCAGTCCAAGGGACTCTCAAGAGTCTTCTCCAACACCACAGTTCAAAAGCATCAATTCTTCGGTGCTCAGCCTTCTTTACGGTCCAATTCTCACATCCACGACTACTGGAAAAGCCATAGCTTTGACTAGATGGACCTTTGTTGGCAAAGTAATGTCTCTGCTTTTTTGTTGTTGTGGTTGTGGAACATTTTTTTTCTTTTTTTTTTTATTTTATCTTAACTGGAGGCTAATTACTTTACAATATTGTATTGGTTTTGCCATACATCAACATGTCTCTGCTTTTTAACATGCTATCTAGGTTTGTCATAACTTTTCTTCCAAGGAGCAAGCATCTTTTAATTTCATGGCTGCAGTCACTATCTGCAGTGATTTTGGAACCCAAGAAAAGAAAGCCTGTTTCCACTGTTTCCCCATCTATTTGCCTTGAAGTGATGGGACTGGATGCCACAATCTTTGTTTTTTGAATGTTGAGTTTTAAGTCAGCTTTTTCACTCTCTTCCTTCACTTTTATCAAGAGGCTCTTTAGTTCTTCTTCACTTTCTGCCATAAGGGTGATGTCATCTCTGTATCTGAGGTTATGGATATTTCTCCTGGCAATCTTGATTCCACCTTGTGCTTCATCCAGCCTGACATTTCACATGATGTGCTCTGCATATAAGTTAAATAAGCAGGATGACAGTATACAGCCTTGACGTACTCCTTTCCCAACTTGATACTAGTGCGTTGTTCCATGTCCAGTTCTAACTGTTGCTTCTTGACCTGCATACAGTTTTCTCAGGAGGCAGGTAAGGTGGTCTGATATTCCAATCTCTTTAAGAATTTTCCACAGTTTGTTGTGATCCACACAGTCAAAGGCTTTGGTGTAGTCAATAAAGCAGAAGTAGATGTTTTTCTAGAAGTCTCTTGCTTTTTCTGTGATCTAATGGAAGTTGGCAATTTGGTCTCTAGTTTCTCTGCCCTTTCTAAATCCAGCTTGAACATGTGGAAGTTCTCTGTTCACATACTGCTGAAGCCTAGCTTGGAGAATTTTGAGCATTACTCTGCTAGCATGTGAGATAAGTGCAATTGTGCAATACTTTGAACATCTTTGGCATTGCCTTTCTTTGGGATTGGAATGAACAGTGACCTTTTCTAGTCCTATGGCCACTGCTGAGTATTCCAAATTTGCTGGCGTATTGAGTGCAGCACTTTAACAGCATCATCTTTTAGGTTTTGAAATAGCTCAGCTGGAAATCCATCACCTCCACTAGCTTTGTTTGTGGTGATGCTTCCTAAGGCCCACTTGACTTTGCACTCCAGGATGTCTGGTTCTAGGTGAGTGATCACATCATCGTGGTTATCTGGGACATAATGATCTTTTTCATATAGTTCTGTGTATTCTTGCCACCTCTTCTTAATATCTTCTGCTTCTGTTAGGTCCATACCATTCTGTCCTTTATTGAGCCCATCTTTGCATGAAATGTTCCCTTGATATCTCTAATTTTCTTGAAGAGATCTGTAGTCTTTCCCATTCCATTGTTTTCCTCTATTTCTTTGCATTGATCACTGAGGAAGGCTTCCTTATCTCTGCTTGCTATTCTTTGGAACCCTGCATTCAGATGGGTATATCTTTTCTTTTCTCCTTTGCCTTTAGCTTCTCTTCTTTTCACAGCTATTTGTAAGGCCTCCTCAGACAATCATTTTGCCTTTTTGCATTTCTTTTTTCTTGGAGATGGTTTTGATCACTGCCTCCTGTACAATGTTACTAACCTCTGTTCATAGTTCTTCAGACACTCTGTCTACCAGATCTAATCCCTTGAATCTTTTTGTCACTTCCACTCAAGATCTGAGCCACAGTCAGCTCCCGGTCTTATTTCTGCTGACTATATAGAGCTCCCCCTTTGACTGCAAAGAATATAATCAATCTGATTTCAGTATTGACCATGTGGTGATGTCCACGTGTAGAGTTGTCTCTTGTGTTGTTGGAAGAGAGTGTTTGCTATGACCACTGCATTCTCTTGGCAAAATTCTGTTAGCACTTGTCCTGCTTCATTTTGTACTCTGAGGCCAAACTTGCCATTACTCCAGGTATCTTTTGACTTCCTACTTTTGCGTTTCAATCCCCTCGGATGAAAAGGACATCTTTTTGGGGTGTTTAGTTCTAGAAGGTCTTGTAGGTCTTCATAGAACCATTCAACTTCAGCTTCTTCAGCCTTAGTGGTTGGGGCATAGACCTAGATTACTGTGATACTGAATGTTTTGCCTTGGAAATGAACAGAGATCATTCTGTCATTTTTCAGATGCAAGCACAGCATTTTGGACTCTTTTGTTGACTATGAGGGCTACTCCAATTCATCTAAGGGATTCTTGCCCACAGTAATAAACATAATGCTCATCTGAATTAAATTCACCCATTCCAGTCCACTTTGGTTCACTGATTCCTAGAATGTCAATGTTCACTCTTGCCATCTCCTATTTGATTATTTCCAATCTACCTTGAATCATGGACCTAACATTCCAGGTTCCTATGTAATATTGCTCTTTACAGCATCAGACTTTACTTCCATCACCAGTCACATCCACAAATGGGTGTTGTTTTGCTTTGGTTCAGCCTGTTCATTCCTTCTGAAGCTATTTCTCTGCTCTTCTGCAGTAGCATATTGGACACCTACCAACCTAAGGAGTTTATCTTCAGTGTCATATCTTTTTGCCTTTTCATACTGACTGTTTATGCCTCTGCAGCCATGAAATTAAAAGACACTTGCTCCTTGGAAAGAAAGCCATGACAAACCTACACAGTGTATTCAAAAGCAAAGACATTACTTTGCCAACAAAAGTCTGGATAGTCAAAGCTATGCTTTTTCCAATAGTCAAGTATGAATGTGAAAGTTGGACCATAAAGAAGGCCAAGAGCTGAAGAATTGACGCTTTTGAACTGTAGTGCTGGAGAAGGCTCTTGAGAGTCCCTTGGACTGCAAGGAGATCAAACCAGTCAATCCTAAAGGAAATCAACCCTGAATATTCATTGGAAGGACTGATGCTGAAGCTGAAGCGCCAATACTTTGGCCACCTGATGCGAAGAGGTGACTCACTGGAAAAGACCCTGATGCTGGGAAAGATTGAGGGCAGGAGAAGAACGGGGTGACAGAGCGTAAGATAGTTGGATGGCATCACCGACTCAATGCACATTAATTTGAGCAAACTCTGGGAGATAGTGAAGGACAGGGAAGCCTGGCATGCTATAGTCCATGAGGTCGCAAAAAGTTAGACGTCACTGAGCAACTGAAGAATAACAAATGCCTCTGCCACATCACCCAGATGGGCAGGGTGGGCACCCTTGAAGCCTGATGCTGGAACATAGGCTGGCAGAGATATCTGGACAGCAGTCTTTGCAGAGAGCCCAATGGTTAGGCCCTGGATGAGCCTGGGGGAAGGGTAAGAGGAAGCAGAATGAACAATATCATCTGTCATTTAGCAGAAGCCTGAAGCCACCTGAGGTCAGGACTCAGTAGTCTTATAAAGTCTGTTCTTGGGCAGACTTCCTCATACATTTCACAGGTTAAACTGCTGACATGCCTGGCCTATGAGGCAGAGATAGTTCATCATATGTTAAGGCCAGGTTCATCTGATAAATAAAAGATACTTGGGTTGAGGAGGGATGGAGTGGGAGGTTGGGGTTAGCAGACGTAAGATATTATATATAGAATGGATAAACAACAAGGTCCTACTGTATAGCATAGGGAATTTTATTCAATAGCCTGTGATAAACCATAATGGAAAAGAAAATGAAAGATTGTGCATATATATATGTATATCTGAATCACTTTACTGTACAGCAGAAATTAACACAACATTGTAAATCAACTACACTTCAATAAAAATTTTTGAAAACACTTGGGATTTGTCTAACATTATAAATAACTCAAATAGACAAAGAAAAATCTTCAATCCCCATTATTCTTCCTTTTCACCCTGGAAAGTTCTTTGGTCTCTCCCCCTGTTCTCCTCAGTCTGCACCCCTGCCCCCACCACTGGCTGTCCTTTCTCTGCCTTTGTTTCACAGCAGTGAATGGTAATGACCTTCAAAAGCTCAGGGGACATTCTTCCATTGTTAGAGAATCCAGCCTCGCTGCTCAGGCTGCCCCCACTCAAGACTTTATTCTTCTAGCAATGAATCACTGCTGCCATCTTGTTCCTGTGCTTCCTGTGAGGAGATAAGGGAAGGAAATAGAAAGGGGGTGGGGGCACCCAGCCAGCTCATGGAGCACCTGCAGGCCTGGGTGGGCTCCAGTCACAGGAGTCTGCAGAAAGAAAAGGCAGGAAGGGGAATCAAGAGGCTGGCCTGAACAGGGACAAAGCCATGACTCTGTGGGGGTGTGGGATCACATTGGGCTTCACAGCCCTCTAGGTAAGGGGCCTAAGGCAGTGCCATTAACACAATAGGCTTTGGGCTCCAACAGGCCTGGCTTTGACATCTGGATCCACTGCTTCTAGCATCCTGGCATGTGCCCCAGCCTTCTGGAGCCTTCCTTTCCTTATGTGTACAACAGGGATCTCAGTCCCCTTCATAGGATCATGGCAAAGGCTGAAGGACATGACCAACACAAACCACGTATAACAGGGCCTGGCGTAGACCAGCAGCCGTGCATTCAGTGGCTTTCTTCTTTCTCTCTCAGATCTTCCTTTTCTCCTTTCTCCGCTTAATAGGAGAGCAACCAGACCTAAGCAAGGGTACCATCCTCAGAAAGGGTTGGCAGTGCCCAGCCATCTCATGGAGGCTGGCTGCCATGCACACAAGGGAACCATTTCTTGCTTGGAACCATAAACAACTGGGGGAATGTCTGGGAACAATGAACCTTGCCCGTACCAAGAGGGACCTCAGTCCTCTCGTTTGTTTGACCTCAACTCTGATCTACTGGTTAATTCTTACATCACAGATTCATGGTAAGAATTTGAATCCCCACCTACAGGCAGCTCTTATCATCATTCGGCTCCATAATCATCATTCAATATTTATTATGTCCAGGCCTTCTTCCAGACACCATATATTTCCTTCAGTCTGGAAAGTGGAAGGCTGAGAGGGGCCACTGAGAAGCCCATGAGGTCCCCAGAGGTGCCCAGGGCTCAGGAGTGAGTCCTTGTTCACTCGACCCTCGTGGCGTAGGTTTAGGAAGGGATTGGTGACACTGAAACAAGAGGACTTTTTAAGTTACGTGAAAGGAATCTATTTCATTACCAGCAAGTAATTAACTCACAGAATTCATTACCCAAGAGGGAGTTGAGCATAAGCAGAGAAAGTATGTCAAGCGAGGTGTCAGGCAAATTCATAGTTGGCTGATCTGTGTGGGGTGTCCCCTGACCCTGTGACCTTGCCACCAGGAAGGACAGCCAGAATTCAGCAGGACTTAAAGATGAAGGACTCGGTCCTCTTGGGCCTTGCGTTCTGGCCATGCAACAATTCATATGCCCATGAGATTGTCCTGAATTTCTTAGCTTTGTGATTTTTCAATGTCATTCATCTGAATCGGTGGAGAGAGGGAGTAGAAATCCCAGAGAAATGAGCCTTTCAACAGAGGGGTAAGCAGCAAACCTTACAGTGATTTCTTTTTCTTGTCTAAAATTCCAAATGCCTACACCCTTTTAAGACTGCAGCAATTTCATAAGAGCATGGAGCATTTGCACTGGGAGGGAATTGCTGGACCATTCCACTCACTGCAGTGTCTGCCCCGAACACTTCTGTGTAATAGCAATTAGACTCAGAAATAGAAACAGTGACGATGCTAGAAATGCAGTTGCTGAGCTGTGTATCTTTGAGGTGAAAAAGTCTACATACCTAAGAACTGAACGTTTACTCATTTATGCGACAAATATTTTGAGCAGCAACACTGAGCCATGTACTTTGGATATGAAGATGAATAAGGCACAAAAATATCTGTCTTCTGAGAGCTCAGCCAGTGGGGAAAACAGGGAAACAGCTCCCATATTGTGGGTGCTATGGGAACAGGAAGAACAGGGGGCCCATCCATCTCTACCTGAAGAAGTCAGGATTCAAAGGACTATGGGGGGTTCCTGATGTAGGGGAGAAGGGTAAGAGGGATTCATGCAGACAGGAGAGTGGGGAACATTTAAGTGCTTAAATTCACTATGGGTGGAGCTCAGGTCACTTGAGACAAAGAAGCAGGAGGTGAGTCTGGAAAGAAGACATTGACGTGGTGATCCAGGAGGAGGGCATTAATAATTTTTGGAAGGGAAGCTGGGAATCGGTATGATCAGATTCTAACAGTAGGAAGATCATCATGGGATGAAGCTAGAAACAAGGACAGGAGTAAGGTAATTTGCAGAAGAGCAACGGCTAGGGACCAGAACAAAGCCTTGAGGTTGTTGCAAAGGTAGGATCGACGGGCATATGGGGGAGGGAGAAAAGAAGGGGTAGTCAGGGATGACTTCCTGGTTTCTTGAGCAGATGGAGGTATCACTGAATGGTAACATAATGCTAAGGGAAGAATGTGACAGAGAAGGTAACAGCACACGATGTGCTGCACTTGCCTTCTGTATGAGGCAGTCAAACTGGGATACCCATTACATGGTGTATATAGAGATCCAAGACCCAGGAAGAGATGCAGTCTGGAGATCCCGGGTCCCAGGGGCATCAGCTGGTGGTGATGAAAGCTTAGCAAGGCAGAGTCCAAACGTGGACAGAGGATAAAACTGAGGCTGCCATGCCAGAGAATGCTGAGAGCAGAGGAAAATGATCCTCGAAGGAGAGCAAGCAAAGAGGTGGGAAGAGACAGGCTTCTTAGAAAACAAAGGAAGGGTGATTTGTGCAGAAAGAGTTAAATGATGCAGAGGTAAAGGAATATAGGGACTGAAGAGAAGCTGCTAGACTTGGCACCTGGCTCCTCACTGCTGACCAGATGCAAGAAGATTCTGTGGGAGATGTGGGGAGAAACCAGAAGGCAGCAAGTCAAGGAGTGAATGGAAGGCAGGCAGTGGGGACCACAGGTAGACTATTCCACTCAGAAACTCAGCTAGAAAGGAAGGAGAAAGCTTGGGGGATGTACCAAGGAGAAAAGTAGAGGAGACTCAAACACAATTAGACTGTTAAAGTGATTTAAGAGGGAGAGAGAAAACTGCTGGAGCAAGCATGAGGAAGATGCTCAGAGAGGAGCTCAGGTGTCCTGTGGCAAGTTTTCCTCCCTGTTCCATCCTTTCTCTGCAATCCTCTGACATCTACTTGGACCACTCGTCTAATGTCTTCAGACACTGCTTTCAGATCAGATCAGATCAGATCAGTCGCTCAGTCATGTCCGGCTATTTGCGATCCCATGAATCGCAGCATGCCAGGCCTCCCTGTCCATCACCAACTCCCAGAGTTCAGAGACTCAACATCCATCAAGTCAGTGATGCCATCCAGCCATCTCATCCTCTGTTGTCCCCCCTCCTCTTGCCCCCAATCCCTCCCAGCATCAGAGTCTTTTCCAATGAGTCAACTCTTCGCATGAGGTGGCCAAAGTACTGGAGTTTCAGCTTCAGCATCAGTCCTTCCAAAGAAATCCCAGGGCTGATCTCCTTCAGAATGGACTGGTTGGATCTCCTTGCAGTCCAAGGGACTCTTGAGACTCTTCTGCAACACCACAGTTCAAAAGCATCAATTCTTCAGCGCTCAGCCTTCTTCACAGTCCAACTCTCACATACATACATGACCACAGGAAAAACCATAGCCTTGACTAGACGAACCTTTGTTGGCAAAGTAATGTCTCTGCTTTTGAATATGCTGTCTAGGTTGGTCATAACTTTCCTTCCAAGGAGTAAGCATCTTTTAATTTCATGGCTGCAGTCACCATCTGCAGTGATTTTGGAGCCCAAAAAATAAAGTCCGTCACTGTGCCATTGTTTCCCCATCTATTTCCCATGAAGTGATGGGACCGGATGCCATGATCTTTGTTTTCTGAATGTTGAGCTTTAAGCCAACTTTTTCACTCTCCTCTTTCACTTTCATCAAGAGGCTTTTGAGTTCCTCTTCACTTTCTGCCATAAGGATGGTGTCATCTGCATATCTGAGGTTATTGATATTTCTCCCGACAATCTTGATTCCAGCTTGTGCTTCTTCCAGCACAGCATTTCTCATGATGTACTCTGCATAGAAGTTAAATAAGCAGGGTGACAATATACAGCCTTGATGTACTCCTTTTCCTATTTGGAACCAGTCTGTTGTTCCATGTCCAGTTCTAACTGTTGCTTCCTGACCTGCATACAAATTTCTCAAGAGGCAGACCAGGTGGTCTGGTATTCCCAACTCTTTCAGAATTTTCCACAGTTTATTGTGATCCACACAGTCAAAGGCTTTGCCATAGTTAAGAAAGCAGAAATAGATGTTTTTCTGGAACTCTCTTGCTTTTTCCATGATCCAGCAGATGCTGGCAATTTGATCTCTGGTTCCTCTGTCTTTTCTAAAACCAACTTGAACATCAGGAAGCCCACGGTTCACATATTGCTGAAGCCTGGCTTAGAGAATTTTGAGCATTACTTTACTAGCGTGTGAGATGAGTGCAATTGTGCGGTAGTTTGAGCATTCTTTGGCATTGCCTTTCTTTGGGATTGGAATGAAAACTGACCTTTTCCAGTCCTGTGGCCCCTGCTGAGTTTTCCAAATTTGCTGGCATATTGAGTGCAGCACTTTCACGGCATCGTCTTTCAGGATTTGGAATAGGTCAACTGGAATTCCATCACCTCCACTAGCTTTGTTTGTAGTGATTCTTTCTAAGGCCCACTTGACACTGCTTTACATTATGGTTATTTGAATGTATATCTTACCTTCTGTAATTAACTTTGTATTCCTTTCAGGGAAGGAACTCAGTCTTAAACATTTTTGTTGTAATCCATGGAGTTGTTGTTTTGTTTTTTTTTAAATAAAACTGAGTTTCACAGTATTTTTTAAAGTGAGTTATAACTCACTCCAGTAATTTACACTTAGTAAATTACTTGACCCAAAGAGCATACAGCCTAATGAATTCTTAGATAGGTATAAACCAATGAAATCACTACTCCAACCTACAGAATATTTTAAGCGCATGAAGCTCTCTCGTGGCCTCACCCAGATGGTATCCCATGTTGAAGTAACTATCATTCTGGCCTCTTTCACTGAAGTTTTGTCTGCTTTGGGTCTTCTTATAAATAGGATCTCATGTGCATGTTCTTTGGTATCTAATTTATTTCTCTCAGCAATATGTCTTTTATTGTGTGCGATGGTAAGTTCCTTTTTATCTGTGAAGCATTCCATTGTGTAAATATATGCCATAGTTCTTCTATCTGGTGATAGATGCTAGGGCTTCTTCCACTTTGGGGCCAATAAAAATAGTGCTGTTATGCACGTTCTTGGCTATGTCCACTGGGGTCATAGCACTCATTCTGTTGGGTGTGTGTCCAAGAATGGTATCACAGGATAATAGGGTTGACATTGGTTCAGCTTTAGTAGATGTTGCCAATGTGTTTGTGCCAATTTATATTTCCTTGCAGTGTAGGAGTGCTCTGGCTCTATAGTATTTTTAAATAAAATGCAATTCAATGAGGAATGCTCAAGACATTGAAAAGAACAACTGCTTTCAAGAACCATCAACACTTCAGAAGTATCTATTGATATGTTAACAATTACTGTGTAAATAAGACCACTGCTCCAATCCACTAAGAGTTCTGTCATAGAACCTCTGGTTGACCGACTTTGAATTAGGTAAGTTCTTGAATATAAAAACAAGTGAACTTCTCTATATGTAATTTCTATAATGTACTATTGTCACGAGCTTTTTTTTAAGGCTTTCTAGTTTCATATTCAGGTCCATGAGGTTTTATTCTAATATTCGATTATGATCTGATTTTCCTGGGAGCTGGCAGAAGCACCTTATCCTAACACGACATGTACATCTTGGATGTCTCAGGACTCATCATTAATTCAATTATTTATTCATTTGTTCACTCTGTAAATATATATGGAACAGCTAATCTGTGCCAGGCACTGGGAGAGGTCAGGAGGGGGAGATCAAGAATCCTTAGCTATGGATTCTGCCCTGAAAGAACTTGGTCTAGAAGACCTGTATACAAAGAATTTAACGCAGAGGAGAAAGTTAGCAAGCCTCATATATATTTCATTGCAAGTTTTTCTAACACAGCAGAGCTAGTACCAACTTAGGAGGAACTTTAGCAAAAGAAACTGCCATGTAAGGGTCAGTTATCTCTCTGAGTGGTGACAGCAGGTGAGGGCAGATCTTTGTCCTCAGGTCACTTGAGTATTCCCTCAAGATAAGCTTCATAGATGCCCGTTATCTGAAGGGGAAAAGAAGTGACAAGAACCTTTGTTGTTGTTGTTCAGTTGCTCAGTCATGTCTGACTCTTTGCCACCTTGTGGACTGCAGCACACCAGGCTTCCCTGTCCTTCACCATCTCCTGGAGTTTGCTTAAACTCATGTCCATTGAGTCAGTGAGGCCATCCAACCATCTCATCCTCTGTCATCCCCTTCTCCTCCTGCCCTCCATCTTTCCCAGCATCCAGGTCTTTTCCTATGAGTCAGCTCTTTGCATCAAGTGGCCAAAGTATTGAAGCTTTAGCATCAATCTTTCTAATGAATATTCAGGACTGATTTCCTTTAGGATTGATTGGTTTGATCTTTTTGCTGTCCAAGGGACATTCAAGAGTCTTTTCCAGCACCACATTTTGTAAGGATCAGCAAGAATCTTACAGTTTGACAAAGGATGTTCTTTTAAATACCCCTAGGGAGAAAAGGAGAAGGCAATGGCACCCCACTCCAGTATTCTTGCCTGGAAAATCCCATGGACGGAGGAGCCTGGTAGGCTGCAGTCCATGGGGTTGCTAAGAGTCGGACACGACTGAGCGACTTCACTTTGACTTTTCACTTTCATGCATTGGAGAAGGAAATGGCAACCCACTCCAGTGTTCTTGCCTGGAGAATCCCAGGGACAGGGGAGCCTGATGGGCTGCCATCTATGCGGTCACACAGAGTCGGACACGACTGAAGCGACTTAGCAGCAGCAGCAGCAGGGAGAAACTGGACCAAACTGCATAAAGTCAAGAAACCTCTTGGAACCTATTAGTTGTGTTTGTGTGTGTGTGTGTGTGTGTGTGTGTACAATCGTTTATTCGTATCCAACTCTTTTGTGACCCCATGGACTGTAGCCCACCAGGCTCCTCTGTCCACGGGATTTTCTAGGCAAGAATACTGGAGCAGGTGGCCATGTCCTACTCCAGGGGATCTTCCTGACCCAGGGATGGGACCTGAGTTTCTTGCATCACCTGTACTGGAAGGTGGATTCTTTACCACTAACACTACCTGGGAAGCTCTTGACATGTTTATGATCTTTCCAATTATTGAGATAGTTCCAAATGGTGTTACTGGCAGTAAAGAGCTCAAGAATCCCCAAGAAAAACTCATTAAACTCAACACTAGGCCTAGATGGTTGCCTCAGGAGTGCCAATTCTGGAACAGTGAGCAATCAAGGAAAGAAGGTTCACTCTCTGGACCCATCACACCAGCATGAAGACTCTACTTTGGGGCCAGCTGCTGAGTATGTGAGTGTGACCTTGGAATCCAATTTAGAATATCCTTAGATGAACTTCACTTGGGAGAGGGTGGGATGTGGACATTTAAAAACTGAGTTCCTATTCACACTTCAAGTTGTGAAGAGCTTCATACCAATTATAGGCTTAGCAGATATTGTTGTTTATGGTGGCAGAGTTTTCATCCCATATTCCCTCCAGATCCCTTTGCTATTTCTTGAACACATGGGTTTCTGGACAGGAACAGTGTCAGAGGAAAAGGACTGTCATGTATATTCTCCATCTAACAATATATATTCTGGGATCTTTTTGCACTATCCTTCTGGAAAGACTTTTACTTTTATCCTGTGTTGGAACTTCTGTTCTTATTATATCTTTCCTTTTCTCTGGAAAGGTTTTCATAGAGAATATATTTTTTGAGATGTTGCATGTCTGAAGATGTCATTATTCTATCTTTGTAGTTTGAGGATAATTTGGCTGGGTACAGAACTCTACTTTGGAAGGCATTTCCTTTAGAATTTTGAATGCATTGTCTCATGTTCTTTTGCTTCCATTGATGATACTGAGAAATCCAAAGCCACTCTCATTTCTGATTCTTGGTATGTGACTTTATCTTTCTCTAGAATCTCATAGACTCCATTTCCTTTAATTTTTTAATAATATCTAATGAGGTACCTTAATATGGATCTGTTATTATCCAATGTGGTATATATTTGATACATTCTTTAAAGCTGGAAACTTTTAATTTTTTATCTCTGGGAATTCTGGGGAGTCATTTCATTGTGATTATTTTCTATTTTCTGTTTTTTTCTCATTCTTTCTCTGGAACTCCTATTATTTACATATTACACTTCTTGGACTAGTCTTCTAATTTTTCTTTCTTTTCTTTCCAATTTTTTTAATCTCTGGTTTTTTTCTCTACTTTCTAAAAGACTAACTACTGAGTCTTTTTTATTTCTGCTGTTTTTAATTTCTAAGAATTCCTTTTTGGCCTCTGAATGTTCCTTTTTTGTTTCACCTTGTTCTTTTTTCTTGCATTCAATATCTCCTCTTATCTTTGCAAAGATGTAATTTATGCACACTCTAATTCTTCTCTCCTTGCATGTCCTCAGTTTCCTCATACACTACTTTTATTTTTGTTTGGTGTTTGTCTTGGTGTTTATTGTCCACATTACCAACTCTCCTCAGATAGTAGTATTGGGATAATTGATCATGATTAAGAAAGTGAAGCTATTTGTCTGATTGGAAGCTTTTAAGTTGTTTGAAAACTCTGGACAAATGGGTGGGGCTTTGGACTTTGTGCTGCCATGTAGGATTATTGGAGAACCTCCTATGTCAATATTCCAAGTCTGTCCCTCATGGGTTACACAGATTTCCTAAGCACTCTAAGTACTTAAAAGAGTGCCTGACACATAGCAAGTACTTAGTACTTGTTAGTATTATGCTAGCTATTATTACTATTACTGTAGAAAATACACTCACAGAGAAGCAAATATGCAGGCAATGCAATTAATCAAAGCCAGTATCTTTGCTTGAATCTTCAGAGAGAATCACAAAGGTGTATTCATTCTCAGAGATTTGGAACAAACTTTAAATGATGGCTTAGATGCTTCATGTTTGGGTGGATGATGGAGAAGGTGAATGGAAGGAAGACGCTTGGGGCTGACCTGGGAAAGGATGAGCAGGGAGCTGATTGAGAAGGAAGAAGTGGCTAGCAGGGATGCCAAATGATCATGGTGACATCCAGACAGTGCTGGTGGTTTCCTCTTTTAAGCTGGTATCTAAATACTGGACTTCCGCAGTGGCTCAGCGGTAAAGAATCTGCCTACAATAAAGAAATGCAAAAAACCAAAATGGCTGTCTGAGGAGGCCTTACAAATAGCTGTGAAAAGAAGAGAAGTGAAAAGCAAAGGAGAAAAGGAAAGATATACCCATTTGAATGCAGAGCTCCAAAGAATAGCAAGGAGAGATAAGAAAGCCTTCCTCAGCAATCAATGCAAAGAAATAGAGGAAAACAACAGAATGGGAAAGACTAGAGATCTCATCAAGAAAATTAGAGATACCAAGGGAACATTTCATGCAAAGATGGGCTCGATAAAGGACAGAAATGATATGGACCTAACAGAAGCAGAAGATATTAAGAAGAGGTGGCAAGAATACACAGAAGAACTGTACAAAAAAGATCTTCACAACCCAGATAATCACGATGGTGTGATCACTCACCTAGAGCCAGACATCCTGGAATGTGAAGTCAAGTGGGCCTTAGGAAGTATCACTATGAACAAAGCTAGTGAAGGTGGTGGAATTCCAGTTGAGCTATTCCAAATCCTGAAAGATGATGCCGTGAAAGTGCTGCACTCAATATGCCAGCAAATTTGGAAAACTCGGGAGGGGCCGCAGGACTGGAAAAGGTCAGTTTTCATTCCAATCCCAAAGAAAGGCAATGCCAAAGAATGCTCAAACTACCACACAATTGCACTCATCTCACACGCTAGTAAAGTAATGCTCAAAATTCTCCAAGCCAGGCTTCAGCAATATGTGAACCGTGAACTTCCTGATGTTCAAGCTGGTTTTAGAAAAGACAGAGAAACCAGAGATCAAATTGCCAACATCCGGTGGATCAGGGAAAAAGCAAGAGAGTTCCAGAAAAACATCTATTTCTGCTTTCTTGACTATGCCAAAGCCTTTGACTGTGTGGATCACAATAAACTGTGGAAAATTCTGAAAGAGATGGGAATACCAGACCACCTGACCTGCCTCTTGAGAAACTTGTATGCAGGTCAGGAAGCAACAGTTAGAACTGGACATGGAACAACAGACTGGTTCCAAATAGGAAAAGGAGTACATTAAGGGTGTATATTGTCACCCTGCTTATTTAACTTATATGTAGAGTACATCATGAGAAACGCTGTGCTGGAAGAAGCACAAGCTGGAATCAAGATTGTCGGGAGAAATATCAATAACCTCAGATATGCAGATGACACCACCCTTATGGCAGAAAGTGAAGAGGAACTAAAAAGCCTCGTGATGAAACTGAAAGAGGAGAGTGAAAAGCTTGGCTTAAAGCTCAACATTCAGAAAATGAAGATCATGGCATCTGGTCTCATCACTTCATGGGAAATAGATGGGGAAACAGTGGACACAGTGGCTGACTTTATTTTTCTGGGCTCCAAAATCACTGCAGATGGTGATTGCAGCCATGAAATTAAAAGACACTTCCTCCTTGGAAGGAAAGTTATGACCAACCTAGACAACATATTGAAAAGCAGAGACATTACTTTGCCAACAAAGGTCCATCTAGTTAAGGCAATGGTTTTTCCAGTGGTCATGTACGGATGTGAGAGTTGGAATATAAAGAAGGCTGAGTACTGAAGAATTGATGCTTTTGAACTGTGATGTTGGAAAAGACTCTTGAGAGTCCCTTGGACTGCAAGGAGATCCAACCAGTCCATCCTAAAGGAGATCAGTCCTGGGTGTTCATTGCAGGGACTGATGTTGAAGCTAAAACTCCAATACTTTAGCCACCTGATGAGAAGAGCTGACTCATTGGAAAAGACCCTGATGCTGGGAAAGATTGAGGACAGGAGGAGAAGGGGACGACAGAGGATGAGATAGTTGGATGGCATCACCGACTCGATACACATGGGTTTGGGTGGACTCCGGGAGTTGGTGATGGACAGGAAGGCCTGGCATGCTGAGGTTCATGGGGTCCCAAAGAGTTAGACATGACTGAGCAACTGAACTGAACTGAACAATGCAGGAGCTGCAGGAGACACGGGTCAGGAAGATCCTCTAGCGGAGGGCATGGCAACCTACTCCAGCATTCTTGTCTGGAGTATCCCATGGACAGAAGAGCCTGGCAGGCTATAGCCCATGGGGTCACAAAGAGTTGGACATGACTGAAGTGACTTAGCATGCAAACATTCACTATCTTTGCAGTTCTAGTGGAATGGGATTTGACGCACTTGGGGACAGATTTGTTAATTAGCCCCATGGCTCCCTGGGTGCCATCCATTTTATTGGTGATGGCACCAGAGGACCAGCTCTGCCAAGGGAAAGAAGGAATATTCCATTAATCTGGCCATGGGTTATTAAGCCACTCTTTCTTCCTGTCACAGATTGTGAATAACATTATGTTCTCTCCCATCCTCCTTCTCTGCCTCCTCTTCCTTTTCCACAGCCTGGGGAGTATTGTGAATCCCGCAGAGTCTCATTGTTCTCAGCCCTATTTCAGCCTGTCCAGCCCTAGGTAATGGGAAGGGCCCTCCTTTTCCTCCTTCCAACACCTATTGGTCCTCAGCCACCTGGGAGTCCCCTCCAGAAACCTGTCTTGCAGCTTCCTCAGTGCTGGACTGCTGGCCAGAGTGACAGATTCCTCCCAGGAGTTGCTGTAGCCTTTGGCAGAGGATCAGCTCTGCGAGTCACTGATTTCAAATGCTCAGCATCTTTCTCAGCTCTTCTTGTGCGTCTGCCTCTCCCAACTCAATTCTAATAACTTTATTGGCACAAAGAGGTGGAGAAAGCATTGCCAAAGTCAATAATCAAGTTTCTGCAACCGAGATAATTTGATTTTTTTGTGTGTGGTTGCCTCGTGGAGATAAGAACTGTGTGGGCCTATACTGGGTTTTATCTTTGTATTATTCTCTGGTAAGGCAGTTGATATAGGGAAGTCTGAGTCAGACCATTTCTCTCAGTTATGCAGCCTCATTATCTTCTATTTCCTGGTTAATGCTTGTTTTCACGTCTTTTTCACACATAAAATTATTTCAATGGCAAAAAATCAGGTAAGCAAATCTTCACTGATCACCTACTATGTCTTAGTGTGATGGGATATTTTAAAAATACACTATGTTTTATTGAGAGTAGAAGAAAGCTAGGGCTAACTCTAAAGAAGTAGTGAAACATGGTTGCTCATCCATCCAAGGCAACTCATAATATCGTACCTATCAGAGAGAAAAGAGAGCTGAATGGTTGAGTGTACAGGTCTCAACTCTGCTCCTTCATTATGTGGCTTTGGGCAAATTTTCTTGTGCCTCAGTTTCCTTACCTACAAAAAGGGAATAATATCAATAGCACCTACCTCTTAGGGCTGTGGTGAAAATCATATAAGATTGAACAAAAAGCACTTAGAGAAAGCCCTGGTAATCCGTAAGCATTTAATAAATGTTAGCTATTTTTGTTATTGTGACATACAGAGACCTTATCGGTTTTCTTGTCCAAGCTCCTCCTCTTCCCAGTGAGTATCTAAGAGGCCAGAGAGATCGACTTGGGCAAAGTCATAGTTTGGTCTCTTTTACTGCAGACAAGGATCTAAAGTACCTCTACTCTATAGAATGCTGCTCTTTTGGTCAATGGCATGAATTTTGATTCTGGAAACTCAAGGGAAATTTCAGCAGGGGATTCCTCTCCAGCTCACCATACCATGCACAATCCCTCACAGAGTATACAGGGACTTCCGTTGTCTCTGAGTCACTTGATTTCTTGGAGTAGAGTTACCCAGACATGACCAGCATTTGGCTGAATGGCGGTACCTCTGGTTTAGATGATGTCAAGATGGTACAGTGGTTAAGAGCCATGGTCTAACGCCAGACAGACTTGATGGAAACCTTGGCTCTTCCCTTTATACACGCCCAGAGATCTTGGACCAGTTGCTTAACATCCTTAAGCCTCAAGTTACCCACGAGTAAATATGAACAGTAATGACCCCTTATTGCATCGTCATGAGGGTGAACCATGGTAGTATATAAAGAGCTCAGCCGACTGGTATAGAGTAATGCTGACTACCTGGGAATTAATATGCTTTTTGTACTAGTTTTTAGTACTTTCTTTTACTCATGCTCATTTTATATTCAAGACATCCCTCTAAGAGAGGAAAGAGAGATTCTTTTATTCCCACCACCTATTCGCAGAGGTTAACTGAGCATCACAGCTCACAAGTGGCAGCAGTGGGACCGGAACACACAATGGCTTCAGGGTACCTACAGCAGTGCTCCTTCTCCTGTATTTACACCTCAGGGACTAAGAAACCCTGAAAATGTCCTCGAAATCAAGAGTGAGTAGAATAAAGAAGAAAACAATGAATAAGGTCATCACAAAGTGAAAGCTGGAGTGAGGCTTTTGTTAGACACATTAAATCAAAATGCACGTAAATGAAACAGATATGAAAAAAATGGAAGTTCCATGCAGCCCCCAAAGGACCGAACAACAACATGAAGCATGCTATCCATAGAGAAAGACAGACGTAGAAATCACCAGAAGCGCCCTCATAAGTCAAGGCCGGGACAATAGGGAACTGAACACTTCCAGCTTATCCCAGATTTGCTGATAAAAAAAGACAGGCAAAAAAAAAAAAAAAGATGGGCAGAGAGAAGGGGCGGATCAGATCATTGTTTGCAAAGACTGTGCAGTGCTCATGAAAATGGTTCTGAAGATGAATTTGGTTGCTAAGATTATGAACTCTGCATTCACATAAACACAAGCCAGGGAGTTGGTGTGTTCTGGGATTGTTCATTAAGTCAGGATGCACTCAGATGAGAGGAGGGAATGGTACCCATTTGCTACAGATCCTTCTTCTCCCTCCCTTCCTGAAGAGCTGTGAATCTGGAGATCCTGCACAGACAAGCCGTCTGGTGTGAAGCAGCTGTCTGAACCAATATTGAAGCCAGGGGTGAACCCGCCTACCAGCTGCCCTGCTCCCCATGCCTGGCATGGTCTGGTTAGTCCACCTTCTCTCCTAAACCACTCCCAGACATCAGCCACCCTTGGGATGAGCAGGAAACCTAATAGCTATCTTAGCATCAGTTTCGCCAACTTTTGCTATTGGTACCTGTGGCAGGAGCCTGGGAGTTTATAGGGTAAGAGGAAAGCTTGAATGAGGAAGTGCTGGTTCAAGACCTGTTTTGACATATATGAGGTTGGAGTATGATGGCCAAAAGACTGAGAACTAGACCCTCCCACCATCTCTGCCCAAACTGCCCCTTCTCCCAGTCCTTGAGCTCTGCAGGTATAGGCTGTCATCCACCCTCCTAACTAAAGCAGCTGGACCTTAGAAACAGGCCGCATGGGTCCAGCAGATATTAGAGGGAAATGGACCCCAGGGGATGCCTGTACTGTCTGCAGTATCATTGTAGATTTGGCACATCCGAAACTTTTTTTTTTTTTGCCTCACTGATATTTTTTTTTGGCCGCGCTGGGTCTTCATTGCTGTGTGCGGGCTTTCTCTAGTTGCAGTGAGCAGAGGCTACTCTTTATTGCAAGACACCACACTGGCTTCTCATTGCTGTGGCTTCTCTTCTTGCAGAGCACAGACTCTAGGCCCACGTGCTGAGTAGTTGTGGAGCTCAGCTTTAGCTGCCCCACAGCATGTGGGATCTTCCCAGACCAGGGATTGAACCTGAGTCTCCTGCATTGGCTGGTAGATTCTTAACCACTGATGACCAGGGAAGGGAAATGCCACTGATAATATCTTGCTGCTTTATCACTGGTCAGGGTGAGTGCAGCCCTGATGCTCTCCATCACCCAGGAAAGTTTCGTAATCCCCAAGTCAGCTCTCTGCTGGTGCTGGGAAAGGCAGTGGAGAGTCCATGGACAGACTGCCTGCTCTGTGGAGACAGAAGCTGGGATTATCCACCCAGGACCTCAGCGCCTCAGCACCCTCTGTAACATTTTGTTGATCGATCCCTAGGGAAATGCTAACGGGCATTTTGATATTGAGTACTGAAGGGGCAGCTGCCAAGGCAGTAGGCCATGATAAGGAAAGAATGCTAAGAACATCTGAGAAACAAGAAAGGAAGTTGGGCCTCTTTACACTGAAAGAAAGTAAGGATGGGAAAGAGCATAAGGTGAAGAGAGGTGGTACCATGGTGAGGGAACAGGGGTTGCCATTCCTGCCCTGAAGAGTCTGAGGGACTTGGAGCAGATCCACAGAGGAGACTGATCACAGCCTGGGGTAGCCCCAGGGGTGGCTCCCTGGCTAGGACAGGCAGAGGAAGGAGCAACTGGAAGACTGTTTCATCCTCCATCCCTGGACTTTCAGCCACATCGGCATGCGTGGCTCCTCCCGGGAATAGTGCTTGTCTGTGGATTAGAGGTATTTCAGTTGGTGTCTTTTTTCAAAGCAGCTGCTGAAAAAGCTGTAGGGCTCATCCATGAGTTTGAGGACAACATTTGCTTCTGGAGGAGGAATCTTCTGCTCCTCGAAACTACAAAACCTACTTTGAGCCATGTCCTCATGGGGTGCACCATTTTTAATTCAGCAAATTAAACTGGGAAGTAAAGCCATCACACCATTTGGATTTTTTTGGATTTGCCAATTTGGATTTGCCATTTCAGTTTTTAAGCCATTTGTCTAGTGCTATGTAATGAAAAATGGGCTTCCCAGGTGGTCCTTTATCAGGAGGTAAAGAACTTCTCTGCCAACTCAGGAGACTTGGGTTTGATTGCTGGGGTGGGAAGATCCCCTGGAGGAGGGCATGGCAACCCACTCCAGTATTCTTGCCTGGTGAATCCCACGGACAAAGGAACCTTGTGGGCTATGGTCCATAGAGTCTCAAAGAGTCATACACGACTGAAGCAACTTAGCACGCATGCACGAGTGTAATTAAAACAATCTTACATACTACCCACTTGGTTCTTTACTAGTTCCATTTTATAGAGGTAAAACTGAGGTCTTAAAAATGTCAAATAAAGTCATGCAGCCAACAAATGTCCATCAGACTTCCTGATTTTTGCTGTTTTGCTTTCTTTATTTCTTCACATATAATCTTTTTCCCCCCCATTACCCCAATCAAGAATATCATGAGGCTATAACTTAGAGTTCATGATTGAATGACTGGACATGAGTGAATCTCCTAAAATTATTTGCAGAATTTGCATAAGAGGACATATCTTTTTTCTGGAGAGGAGGGGTCATACTTTGAGCAGATTCATGAGTTTTCATGATACACACAATATTAAATAGCACATCATAAAAAGAAAAGTTGTGTTGCGGAACACCTCTTTTGCATCAAACATCTGCCCCCTCCCTATGCACTCCAGTACAACATCCTCCAAACTAAGCCCTTAATAATTATTTCAAATATTTGGCATTGGGATCCATAAAACACTCAGAATGGTCGACTCTTCACTTTCATCAGAACACTGTGGCTCTGTGTGGACACAGCCTAGCTCTTGTCCTCTCTGTTCCCTGTGTCTTTCCTCCCCCTTCCACTCAGCCTGGGGAGGGGAGAGGGCAGACAGTCAGGAGATGACATTTCTGGTCCTCTTTAGAATACTATCTTCCAGCCTCTTTAACAGACACTCTTGGTTTCCCACCCAGAACCCCAGTTTGTTTGTTTTTCCTCAGTGTGGTCATGGACTTTCCTGAACTTGGCTTTATTCCCAGACCCAGCACATCAATCTTGATAATATCACCGATCATGGTAATTTTATTTCCCTTGCTAGGAATTGGCTTAAGAAGGAACATGTAACTCAATTCTGGTTAATAAGATTGGAGAGTAACTCTTCTGGGAAAGAATTTTAGTGTTTTAAAGAACTACAAAGAATACAGAGGTCTCTTTTCTACCTCTGAACATGGTTGCACAGAGATCTGATCATTGGCGCTGTGGCAGCCATCTTGTGTCCATGAGGGGAAATGGCCGACAGGGCACAGATACCTGAGCAGAAGGTACAGAAAAACCCTAGGTCTCTGAAGAAGTTGCTGAAATACTGAATTAAACAAGGAGCTGCTCTCCTTTTAAACCCTGTTTTATGTGAGCTAGCAAATGCCTTCATGGTTTAAGCCATTTTGAATCGAGTTGACAGCAACTTGTCAGCAAAAGCATCGTATTTCACATGAGCCCCTCACTATGGAACTCCTTCTATGGAATGTCTTAAAGTAGGATCATCTGCTATTTTTGAGATAGACCCATCTTATAGAGAACAAAGAGCCAATGTAACTGGATAAATGACCAAAATAGGAGGGTTTGGGTAAGATATAATGAATTAACATATATGACCCCAAATTCCAAATTTTAGAAGAGACTTTTAAGATAACTTAGGGGGTTTAAAAAATTCAGACCAATGGATTCCCTACAGTTATGCAGGTATGCTTTAGAAACCTACAAATATTTGATTCAAATTCATTTCAAACTGTGTTCTACAATTTTAAATTTCTCAATTAAAAAAATCACAGTTAAATATTTCACACAAAATATTATATACTGGAGACAAATCAGTTATTAGATTGTGCTTCCAGCTTTACATGCTTCTGTATACAGCTCTTGACATAAATGTTTTGTACCTATTCAGAATGAACAGCTCTGCACTGGTTCTTTGTATATTATTATTTAAATGCAGGCTTTCCCATGTCTGTTTACATAAAATTACACACATGAGTATCAAATATGCCATGCATGGGCCCTGTGAAATTAAGTGTCAGTGAAATATACCTTTGTTCAGCCCATGTGTAATTATGGTACATGATTTTTAAAAATAAAAAAATTTTAAAAAAATAGGTAAATGTGGTACAAAGATTGTGTCACATTATGTATAATTTTAGCACTTGTTATAAAATGTGAATGCTTCTCTCTCCCTTTTAAAGACAATAAGCTCACCCTGACAAGGTAAAGCTTCTGGGTTAATCCTAGAAAATTGGTCAGCAAAGACCTTATATTAATACCTAAAATATATATTCAGTGCTCTAAGCAAAATAAATTTGTCTATTTTAAAATTCTGAGTAAATATCTAACAGAGATAGGCAATGGAAAACCTGAGACATCACTGCACATCTTATAATTATTCACAATTGCTGTTATTATGTATCCAGCACTGTTCTAAGGTCTCACTTGTATTGACTGATTTTAAACCAGCCAACAGGGAATTCCCTGGTGGGCAAGTGGTTAGGTACTTAGTACTTGCTGTGGACCAAGTCTGATCCCTGGTTAGGGAACTAAGATCCTGCAAGTTACACTGTGCAGCCAAAATATAAATGAATAAACTTAAAGCAACAGGGCTTCCCTTGTGGCTCAGCTGGTAAAGAATGTACCTGCAATGCAGGAGACCCCGGTTCGATTCCTGGGTTGGGAAGATCCCCTGGAGAAGAGAAGGGCTATGAGTATTCTGTAATACTCTAGTATTCTGGCCTGGAGAATTCCATGGACTGTATAGTCCATGGGGTCACAAGAGTAGGACATGACTGAATGACTTTCACTTTCACTTCACCCAACAACTTTGTAAGGTTGGTACAATTAATGTGTCCTATTTTACAGAGGAAGAACTGAAACAGAGGCACTCAGCCACCAAGGGGTAATCCAGGATTTGAACCCACAATGTTTGTCTCCAGAATCTGGACTCTCATTCACTATACTGTATTTTCCTTTGGACAATGAAGATTTATTTTGCTGAAAAAGCTGTTCAACAAAACTCCCTCCCTCCAGATTTGATGTTTGCCAATTAAGGAATGAGAGCAGATATGCTGTTATTGACCACTTTGAAGGGGACTTGTCCTCATTACCTTCCTTCAAACTCTTGGATCTGAAATTGTAGAGTGAAAAACTGATATATTTGCAACCACTTACTTGCATGAATTAAGATTCTCTCAATATTCTATAATTAAAACAAAAATTGAAAATACATTGGATGGGCATTATTTAGAGTTGCTAAGATATAGAGGCAACCCAAGTGTCCATCAACAGATGAGTGGATAAAGAGAATGAGGTGTGTGTGTATATATATCAGATCAGATCAGATCACTCAGTCGTGTCCCACTCTTTGCGACCCCATGAACCGCAGCATGCCAGGCCTCCCTGTCCATCACCAACTCCCGGAGTTCACCCAGACTCACGTCCATCGAGTCAGTGATGCCATCCAGCCATCTCATCCTCTGTCATCCCCTTCTCCTCCTGCCCCCAATCCCTCCCAGCATCAGAGTCTTTTCCAATGAGTCAACTCTTCGCATGAGGTGGCCAAAGTACTGGAGTTTCAGCTTTAGCATCATTCCCTCCAAAGAAATCCCAGGGCTGATCTCCTTCAGAATGGACTGGTTGGATCTCCTTGTAGTCCAAGGGACTCTCAAGATGCTTCTCCAACACCACAGTTCAAAAGCATCAATTCTTTGGCACTCAGCTTTCTTCTCAGTCCAACTCTCACATCCATACATGACCACAGGAAAAACCACAGCCTTGACTAGATGAACCTTTGTTGGCAAAGTAATGTCTCTGCTTTTGAATATGCTATCTAGGTTGGTCATAACTTTCCTTCCAAGGAGTAAGCGTCTTTTAATTTCATGGCTGCAGTCACCATCTGCAGTGATATATATGCTTGCTGTGCTTATTTGCTCAGTCATGTCTGACTTTTTGCAACTCCGCAGACTGTAGCCCACCAGGGTCTACCAGGCTCCTCTGTCCATGGGGACTCTTCAGGCAAGAATACTGGAGTGGGTAGCCATGCCCTCTTCTAGGGGATCTTCCCAACCCAGGGATGAAACTCAGGTCTCCCACATTGCAGGTGGGCTCTTTACCTACTGAGCCACCAGGGAAGCCTATATATATAATGGAATACTACTCAACCATAAAGAAGAATGAATTTTTCCATTTGTGACAGCATGGATGGACGTGGAAGGTATTATGCTAAATGAAGTAAGTCAGACAGAAAAAGACAAATACTGTATGATGTATTCCTTATGTGTGGGATCTAAAAAACAAAACAAACTATAACAAAAGAGAAGTAGACTCACAGATATAGAGAACAAACTAGTGGCTACCAGGGGAAAGAGGGGAAGGGAGAGAGATAAGGGACTAAGAGGCACAAACTATGATATATAAAATAAATAAGCTACAAGGATATAATATACAACACAGGGAATAGAGCCAATACTGTATAATAACTATAAATGGAATATAACACTTAAAAAGTGTGAATCACTATATTGTACACCTATAACTTATAATATTGTACAGTAACTATACTTCAGTAAAAAATACATTGAATGATGAGGTTGATATAAGAACGCAACAGCCATTGGTTTCCCCTTTATTTTCAAATTTTATGTATTCACTGGAAGAACCTTTCTTTTTCTTATAGATTAACATGGTAACAAGTAAACGTTACAGAACTCAACTAGTAGAGTGAGTTTATGGTAATGTCCACTTCTATCTTATCTGATAGATGTGGACCTGTCCTTCCTGCTTCGGGCAATGAGTTGGAAGGTTCTGTGGTTGGTAGAGGGCAAATATTAGAAAAGCACTTGGGAGTAAGGAATAGAAACTCAGTAGCTTCAACAAAGAGGGGTTTGTTTCTATCACATAACAAGAAGTCAGGAGGTAGGTGGTGCTGGTGATGCTCTGGCTGCTTAACAATATCAGGGCCAACATCTTTGTATTCCTCCTGGCCTTTCCCTCATGGGCACAGGAAGACTGATGTAGGTGGAGCCAACAGATTCACCCTCCAGACAGGAAAGGGAGCAAGGACAGCACCTGCCTCCTCTTTCCCTTCCGTCAGGAAAACAAAATTTTCACAGAAAATTCCTGCAGGCTTCTGTTTATTCAAGCCAAATCTGTTACCTGGTCACTTCCAGTGCAGGGAGGCTGGAAAAGTACTTAGCTTCCTTGGACTTTATAAACAAGGTGCGCAAGAGAAATGAGGCTGGAAATGGCTGCTGAGTCAGCCAATACATAGAAGCTGCCACAAAGAAAAACAAAGACCTTCCAGGTTACCTTGGGCAAATGGTCAGTTTGAGGGATTTAATAAGTAGGACAACCATGCACCCTTTTAAAATTGATTAACTGCTTATTATGCATCTAGCACTGTACTGCATGCTTGGGAGTCTCAGAGGCTTGACTGTAGAGGTTTCCCACACCTGAAGGAGAGGATGCCTTTGCAAACCAGTTTTCCACTGTGCTAAGGAATCATGGGAAATTCTCAGTCTCCATTTTTGTATAAACAAAAGGATTCAATCTCAAAGGACACTTCAAACTCTAGAGTTCTCTTTTGCGTAAATAATCCCTTATGAAGATGTGCTCTGTCCCTGCTTCAGTGTCACTGTCAGTGTTACTGTCAGCAACATTAATGATGCATATTTTTCCAGCAGCTTAAGTGTCATGGCATTAATTTGATGTGGTGGGAGCAACCAGAATGTTACATGGGAATTATATTTTAATGGAAAGCAGTGCTACAAGCTTCAGAAGCAAAGACAGATGGTAGAAACTTGAACAGAAAGGAAAAATAATCAACATTAACAGAAAATAAGAATTTAGAAGGTGAAGCTAGTATCAATAAGCAATTCATAAACATGAATTTGTGTCCCTGTAGGATTCTACCACTGGTTAGACGTCCTTTCAGGAACAAGTGGCATACCTATTTGTGAAGGTGGTTGCTCTTCGTGAAACCTCAGATGCTTACCCTGAGCGACCATGTAGATACAGTCCTTCATACATTCAATAAGCCTTCAATGAACACCTATTATGTACCAAGCATTGTCATAGGTCCTTGGAACATAAACACAAAAGAAGTTGAGGTCCCTTACCTTAGGATGCTCATGTCTATTGGAAGAGATGGATATTTTTGGCTTAAAGCTGAAATTTATTAGGACAAGCTGCCATAACAGAACTGTGAGCCAAGTTCAGAGGAGATCCTGCAGTGGTACAAGTCAATTTGTGCCTGATGCAGGGATGGGGCAGGGACGGAGAGGGCGGTGGAGGAATGGGAAGAGTCTTCCCAGGCAGAGGAGAGGTAACTTTTCATGATAGGATGAGTGCAAAGGCAGAGAAATGTGTTTGGAAGATTGCATGTCATTTTGTGCATCTCCTAGAATACAACGAGCATGAGGGAGAAGGGCAAGTAAAGTATTGAAGAGTTTAACTCATTTTGAAAGTGTTTTGGGTACCTTACATACAAAAGGACAGGCTTAACAAATTAAGGCAAAACCATGTGGGCTACTGGTTCTTCTTGGGTTGGATTTTTTTTTTTTTTTTTTTGGCAATTAGCTTTTAGTTTTACCATCTGTATACTACAGGGGCTGAAAGCCTGGGAACTACTCATTCCTTTACCTCCAGGGTTTTGAACACCACTGACATTCAGCTGGTGAGATGCACTTGTTCACATTTGGGGGTAGAAGGCAGTCGGAAGTAAACTGTGTTAGTCTGTCTCTAGTATTGGCTTGTTAATGTTTGGGCTTTAGTAGAAGGGAGGATTGGAGAAGGCATGGCACCCCACTCCAGTACTCTTGCCTGGAAAATCCCATGGGCGGAGGAGCCTGGTGGGCTGCAGTCCATGGGGTCGCGAAGAGTCGGACACGACTGAGCGACTTGACTTTCACTTTTCACTTTCTTGCACTGGAGAAGGCAATGGCAACCCACTCCAGTGTTCTTGCCTGGAGAATCCCAGGGACGGGGGAGCCTGGTGGGCTGCCGTCTCTGGAGTCGCACAGAGTCGGACACAACTGAAGCGACTTAGCAGCAGTAGCAGCAGCAGAAGGGAGGATTTACAAAGTTCTCAAAGTATCCTTGTCAACTATTCGATTCACCACCATAGGATAGCTCTGATCATAGGCGGCAGTTTCCTTCAGTTTTCTGACCTGGATGCCAACAATGATTTTCTAATTTGTAGGACCACAGCCGCTGTGGTGAACCTAAAAGTTATCGCAGCTATCCCTCCTCTCATTTTCCCAACAGTTGTGTCAGCATCCAATCCTCTCTATTTAATCTCGTTGCTTGAAATACAAAGAGCAGTTTCTCTTTCCCTAAGTGAATGTTGATGGATAACGTATCAGTACAAATGAAGGTAAAGGAAAAACCATCCTTACTTGCAGGCAATAAAATTATCTACATAGAAAATCTAGTTGTGTTTTAGAATTGAAAAAGAATGTTCACAAATGTTTGCTAAATACTAATATATATATATGAAATCAGTTGCACACATCACAAACCTGGATTCATCCTTGATTATTTCTGTACTTCCCACATCTAATCACCAAATCTTATTGTTTATACCTATTTGATATTTCTAAAATGTATCAACATCCCCCTGTGACCACCCTCATCCAGACCACCAGCATTTTCTCCTAGATTGCTTAGTCCATTTGGGATACTTAAAAAATACCATAGACTGATATGACTCATAAACAACAGAAATCTTTTCTCAAATCCTGAAGACGGGGAAATTTAAGATCAAGAGTCTGGCAGACTGCCTGTCTGCTAAGGCCCACTTCCTGATTCACAGATGGCTGCCTTTTCACTGTGTCCTGACATGGTTAAACGGACTAGGGACTTTCTGGGGTTTCCTTTATAAGGGCATTAATGCTATTCATGAGGCCACTACCCTCATGATCTAACCATCTCCCTAGAACCCCACCTTCAATACCCTCACATTAAGGATTAGGTTTCAACACAGGAATTTTGAGGGAATAAACACATTCAATCTATAGGAATGACTTGTAGCAACCTCCCAGCTGGTCTTCTCAGTGCAGTTTTATCTTCCTGCATTCCTCACGGCATAGGTGGAATGGTCTTTGTAAAGCATGAACTCAGGCTTCCCTGGTGGTGCAGTGGATAAGAATCTGCCTGCCAATGCAGAGGACACGGGTTCAATCTCTGGTCCAGGAAGATTCCACCTGCCACAGAGCAACTAAACCTGTGCTCCACAACTACTGAGCCCTCATTCTAGAGCCCACAAGCTGCGACCACCGAGCCCGAGCGCAGCAATTATTGAAGCCCAAGCACCCTAGAGCCTGTGCTCCACAAGACAAAGCTACCACAATGAGAAGCCCATGCCGTGCAATGAAGAGTAACTAGAGAAAGCCCACACAAAGCAACAAAGACCCAGTGCAGCCAAAAATACATAAATAACATTTCTTTAAAAAAAAAAAAGTACAGTCATATAAAAAAAATAAAAGAAAACACACACTCAATCCAGGCTTTCTTCTGCTTCAAAGGCTCCTCCTTGCTCTTAGGAACAATCCCAAATTCCTAAACACGGTTTTCAAAGTCCTTCACAATCTGCCCCCGTCTACCTCTCCAGCTTTACTTCTTTCTACACCACACTTCTCTCTTGAGATCTCTAACCATGCTGTAATTCTTTCACATTCCCAAATAAGCCTTTTCATAAAGCAGGTGTCTTCATACGGGACATTGCATCTTTCTCCATAGGCAACAACCCCCATCCCTTTAGCTCCTAATCAACCATCAAGCTTGGGATTGGACCTCATTTCCTCTGATTTGGTAAACCAAGCCAAGAATCCTGCCAAGTACTCTCAAAATTCCCAAGACACCCTGTCCCACCATGGCACTTACCACACTTCATTGTTATTGCTTGTTTAATTGTTCTCTTTCAATCACTTTTAACCTCCACAGAGGACGGAAGTATGTGAATCAATGTATTTCTAGTGCTGATGAATAGAAGATGTCTATTAAGTATTTGCTGAAAATGGACCCCTATTCTAGGCCTTTTTCAGTAACTGGATTAAAGGATGAAGGGGTTGGCAGAAACGGCAGGTTAGGGTGAAGACAACCAGGATGCTACTGATGGGTTACTGTCCTACACAAACCACTACAGAGGACCACAGTGAAGTTCATTTATATCTCAGTAAACTCCAGGATGAGGTGAAGCATTTGCCCTGGGTGCACAATTTAAAGAGGTACCAAAAAAGCTCAGTAATCAGGATACAGAATACTTTAATGAATGTGAGAGCCAAATAAGAGCTGGAGGCAAGAGGAAAAATCAGGAAAAAATACCAATCCTGTCTATATTTAAAATTTGTCTATTTTGCATATTTTGTTGAGTTTTTACATTTTGATCTTTTAAAATATTTCCTTAAAATACTCTTTACTCCACTGATTACTGAGCTTTTTGGCACATGCTTAAATTTTGTAACTCAAGTACATTCATCACTCACCTAACCATAGTCCCAGCTCTTAAGTATCCATAGGATGTTTTACCAAACTCATGGGAGGCTTTTTCTGCTTCCTTGTTCAGTATAATATTTGCTGCAGGTTTTAATATACCTTTTATAAAATAGGAGCTTCCCTTTTATTCCTGGCTTACCAAATATATTTATTAGGAAAGGTCATTGAGTTAAATAAGTACTTTTAAGGCATTTATTAAGATCATCATACAGTGTTTGTCCTTTAAAAACATAGTAAATTTGATAGCCAAGAAACAACCTAAATGTCCATTGACTGATGATGGATAAAGAAGATGTATGTATATATAAATATATATATATATATATATATATATATACACACACCACATGCTGCTGCTGCTAAGTCACTTCAGTCGTGTCCGACTCTGCGCGACCCCATAGACGGCAGCCCACCAGGCTCCCCCGTCCCTGGGATTCTCCAGGCAAGAACACTGGAGTGGGTTGCCATTTCCTTCTCCAATGCATGCAAGTGAAAAGTGAAAGTGAAGTTGCTCAGTCGTGTCCGACTCTTAGCGACCCCGTGGACTGCAGCCCACCAGGCTCCTCCATCCATGGGATTTTCCAGGCAAGAGTAAAGGAGTGGGGTGCCATAATGGAATATTACTCAGTCGTAAAAAGAACAAAATAAAGCTATTTGCAGCAACACAGATGGAACTAGGGGTTATCATGACCCAGGTTCGATCCCTGGGTCAGGAAGATCCTCTGGAGAAGGGAATGGCAATCCACTCCAGTATTCTTGCCTGGAGAATCCCATGGACAGAGGACTCTGGCGGACTGCAGTCCATGGGGTCACAAGGAGTTGGACACATCTGAGCGACTAACACTACTACTACTAGGGGTTATCACTCTAAGAGAAGCCAGAAAGAGAAAGACAAATACCATATGATCTCACTTATATGTGGAATCTAAAATATGACACAAACGAATCTGTCTATAAAACAGAAACAGATTCACAGACATAGAGAACTGATCTGCGGCAGTCAAGGGAGAGAGAGGATGTGAGAGGCATGAAGTGGGAGGTCGGTGTCAGCAGATGTAAGCTATTATATAGAGAATGGATAAACAACCAGGCCCTACTGTACAGCACAGAGAACTATACTTAATATCCTGTGATAAACTATTGTGGAAAAGAATATAAAAAAAATTATGTATACATATAACTGAATCACTTTACTGTACTACAGAAATTAACACACCATTGTATGTTAACTATACATCAATAAAAACATACTAAAAAGAATGTAGTGAATTACATGGATAACAACATGTTTTTCCCAATTTTTATCATTAATAAATAATACACATATTTATGGATCAATTATCTTCTGTCATTTGAATTACAGCTTTAGGTAAAACCCCCCATTAATATTCTTGTAAATTAAATTAGTGTGTTACCATTTTATTTTTAGCTTCTTCATTTTAAACTTTTCCTAAATGAAGCACATCTTTTAAAAATGCTATGATCAATAGTATCAGTCTTCCTTCACTAACGGTCTAGGGGAATTTGACACATTTTCTCTTCCTAGTGCTTCTTGTTTTCCATCACATCTTGTGCTTAAGGGAAGGGTTGGTGGTACTGACAGTACAGTAACCATTAAACCTGATGAGAACTTTCAATACCTTTTATGGGAAATAAAAGAAAATCTCCACATATGGCAGAATTCTGTCAGGAGGATTTACTACCACAGAATTCTCTAATACATCTGAGGGCTGCAGAATAATAAAGTTGGAGCTTAAGTATGAGAAAAGGTAGCCAACTCTTTTATGTCTTGTCTTCATATCTTGGCTGGGAATATAAAGTAAAAAATTGTTTCATGACTGACTCACCAAGAGCGGTTCAGCCTCTCTTTCCTAGGAGGATCTGTTGACTTGTTAATTGGATAAGTCAATGTGAAGTCTTGCATCAGAAGATGCAAAATGAAACAGCTGCACGTGGTAAAGCTGAGGAAGTAAATGAGATTGTCCAGGAGAAGTGTGGACAGTGGTCATGACCACATCTGCCACACTCAGCACAGGTGTACTCAGTCAATACCTAGCAATGGATAAAAGAAGGAGCCATTAAATCCTGCCGGACTCCATCATCAAGGACTGAGCTAAAGTGGGGAAGACGAGAAGGAATCAGAAAATCCAGCAATGTGGCATCATGAATGCCAAAGAAAGAATGCTTTAAATGGAGGGAAATAGACATTGTAATAAATGTTGCTGAGAAGCTGCAGCAATTACAAAACAGTTGATTGGAAGTAAAACTGAAAAATGCCACAGCCATAACTTAAAAGAAGTAATGATTTTGATGTTGTTGTTTGGTGCATGACAAGAAGTTCAGAGGGAGATATTCTAAGACAAGGCAGTAGCTCAGTCATGCCATCAAAGGTCCAGATCCTTTCTCTTCACCATTTACAGAGTTGAGTTTCCTTTTTGTGTCACAACATGGCTGCTGTATCTCCAAGTATTGTGTCCACATCCACAGCAGAAGGAGGGGCATGGGCAAAAGGTAGACTAGCTGAGTCCACCCATCTTTCTCTGGAAAGCCAAAACTTCCCCCAGAGGCTTTCACTTTGCTTTCTTTGATGACATCTAGGTCACACAGTACTCTTGCCTGGAAAATCACATGGATGGAGTAGCCTGGTAGGCTGCAGTCCATGGGGTCGCTGAGGGTTAGACATGACTGAGCAACTTCACCTTCACTCTTCACTTTCATGCATTGGAGAAGGAAATGGCAGCCCACTCCAGTGTTCTTGCCTGGAGGACCCCAGGGATGGGGGAGCCTGGTGGGCTGCCATCTATGGGGTCACACAGAGTCGGATACGACTGAAACGACTTAGCAGCAGCAGCAGCAGCAGCAGCAGCAGGTCACATAGTCACTTTCCGATCAATTACTGACCCAAAGTCTGGAGATTCTGTTACCCAGCAAGGACCTGCCATCTTACTCACACAGAAGCCAAAACTATGGCATGAGCTTTTGAAAAAGAGAGGTTTATCACAAGATGGAGGGAAAAGGAAACAGGGGGCAAGACACTCAAACCTGCATCTTTGATCCAGGGTTCAGGACGATTTTTAAGGTATTAGGAGACTGTCAAACTTGGAAGCTGATTGACTAGTCTTGAATTAGTCCATATGAGCTACTCAGCTGCTGGAAGACACAATCTCCTTATCAAAGTATTTCTCGCTCTTAAAGTGCTCTAGAGGCAGCATCTCTGTTCTTTGAGGTCCGCAGACCAGAAGTTCCCAGCCCCCAGGGACCAGAACTAGTCTGCATCCGGTCAGGAACCAGGCCATACAGTAGGAGGTGAGTGCCTGGCCAGCGAGGGAAGCTTCATCTGCCGTTCCCCATCGCTTCCTCACATTACTACCTGAATCACTCTCTCCCCCACACCAAAACCGGTCCCTGGTATCAAAAAGGTTGGAAACACCTGCCTTAGACTGAAGACTCTCTGTTTGAGGTCAACTCGAAAACGCCAGTTCCCATCTTGCACATGCGCAGTGCCATCTCTGTAAAATAACCACAGGTTTGAGTAATCAACAACCTTTTTAAGGAGGCAAAACTGATTTAAGCGGGTGCTGTTTCGGTTTGATTAATCAACAACCTATTGAGACAACCTAAGGAGGCGCAACCAGTGTGAAGCCAGTCAGTGGTTTACATGTTTTAATCAGATTCATTCTCTACCATCAAGGGGGTCTTCAATGGTGAATGATAAAAATGGAATTCTGTTGGAGAAAAGAAAGAAGAATGAGTGTTGGGAAGACAATGATGTCTGTTGCCAATGTTACATTTTTAAAGGGTCTGAAGAGGATCGGTTGCATAATTTGCAGAGTTCAGTGCATAATGAGAATTCAAGATTCTTTATTCAAAATTAAGAATTTCAAGACAGAACAGTGAAGCATTAAACACAAGCACAGGGCCCTTCCGAGTGTGGGGCCCTCTGCAAATGCGTTTATCCCATGTCCATAAAATCAGCCTTGGACCCAAAGCTGTCCTTTGAACTGGGCAGTTGGGAGATCATTGGTCAATTCAGGTGAAGTGGGAAGGAGAAAGGAGGAAGAGAATGCAGTAGGCTGAGAATTGAATGGGATGTGAGAAAGTGAAGATGGCACCAATATTTTTTGGAGAAAATAGACATGATGCAGTGGGAGAAAGCTGGCTAAATAGGGAAAAAGAGAAGAGAGTGGGTGGAGGCTATATGTCCCCAGCAAACCACTGCAAGGCATTCTCTCTCTCTCTTACACCAGCTTGCATCGGAGACTGGAGATGACTTTCATGTAGGGCAAATAGAGAGGGGCTGGAGCTGAGAGCTCCACTCACCCTTATCAAGGCACATGCCACCTAACCAGGAGATCACGGATGCAGAGAAGAGAGCCCCAGGTCAGAAAAGTTGAGCTCAAAAAATCCCAGTTCTTCAACGGACTAGCAAAACTGAGTTCTTCTGCCTTACTTAGCTCAGCAAAGAATAGCAAAACATGTGTCGCAGTTTATATGAGGATGACTTGCTACAAAGGGAAGGCACAGTTGTTACCCTCTGAACAGACACCCTCCACACAAAGCCTGGGCCTCCTTCTCCTCCACACCAGCCCCTCGATACTTATTTTAAGAAAGGGTGTCAATTTTAAGAGATTCATTACTTATATAATGATGCTGTCAATACAAGTGCTGGTGGAATGGTGTTGGGGGAGGGGCAGGAAGAGAGAGACCTGTTTATGTAAACCCACTGTTTGCTCCCGCCCGTCACTTTTACCACCCATTGGAGGCTTGGGCTCACGGTTTATGCCACTTGGTGAAGTAATCAGTGCTTCAGTGATGTCACCCCCATCAGTGCCAGGAGACATAAATTTCATTTCCCAGAAGATGCAGCAGACATTAGCTTCTGGGCAAACGGTGACTCTAGCAATAAATATTGGCAGAGAAGAGAGACCTTTAATGGAAAAGCTTTGTGAACCTGGAGTAGCTAGACTGTAAATCCCAAAACAGAGAGGGATTTAATACTTTAGATCAGAAGACAGAATCATCAGAAACAAAATAAATAACTCCAGAGCCCATTTGAAGCAATCAACTATTTCAATCTAAGTATTAAATAAAAACCACAACTAACTGAGGTAAATATATATATATATATATATATATATATATATACGAAAATGAGACAGAAGCTCGCCATCTAGAAAGAAAACAGCCTTGCCTAGGCTCTGAGCTGTGTGTCCAATCGGAAGGGCCATGTCCTCCTCTGAGAAAGCAGAGCCAATCAGGAGACCACAGGCAGAGCCTCTGCTCTGGGACCAGAAAAGAAGGGCGGGGCCAGGAAGAAGGGCAGGGCCAGGAAAGCCAAAGATTGGGATCTTACACGAAGGTTACAAAAGCTGAAACTGTTACGGGAGAACAGCAAAACAAAACAAAAGAGGATATGTTGCAAACGTATATAAAAATCAGAAAGTGTTCCCCAAATATCATTTGTCAGCAAAATACATTAAGAGGCTGAGTTCTATGACATTTTAAGTAATTAAATGTGAATTTCAGTCTTTATCCCTCTGCAGTGAGTTCCTGTCAAAGACTGCTGCAGGAAGAAAACTAAGGCTTGTCTTCATTGTAAAAGATGTCTAGGCCCCTAATGCCTAACAGTCCCTGACACTAAATCCTAGTTCTAGGAACAGTCTCCCACCTGGACAGAAGATGGTCTGGAGCCTTGAGCAGGTGGAGTTGAAAGAAGGTTCTCAGCTTGTGGGGTTTTCTTCGTAGAGAATTTGCCCTGGACTGCAGATCCAGATGTATCCCATAGAAACTGGGCTGAGAATCATCACTGTAGAGACCTGCAGGGGAAGTGTTGAGAAGGCAGGCTTGAGAATCCCAGCTAGATGGTGATACCCTCGGGACAAGAACCAGGTCTTATTCATCTTTATATTTCTCCTCCTCAGCACATCGCCTGACCTTTGGTGCCCTCAAAACTCGTTTACTGAATAAATGAACAAATAAACTTTGGATGAAATACTTGTATCTGAGTCTTGGCTCTACCATGTAAACCCCATGTGGCAGAAAGCAAACCCCCAGAGCTCATCAGTCTATAGTTTTCTCCAGGGAAGTCAATTATGCTCTGTGGTTGTAAGGAATAAGTCAACTAAAGGGCGCTGCTGCTGCTGCTAAGTCGCTTCAGTCGTGTCCGACTCTGTGTGACCCCATAGACGGCAGCCCACCAGGCTCCCCCGTCCCTAGGATTCTCCAGGCAAGAACACTGGAGTGGGCTGCCATTTCCTTCTCCAATGCATGAAAGTGAAAAGTCAAAGTGAAGTCGCTCAGTCATGTCCGACTCTTTGCGACCCCATGGACTGCAGCGGACCAGGCTCCTCCATCCATGGGATTTTCCAGGCAAGAGTATTGGAATGGGGTGCCATTGCCTTCTCCGAAAATGCACTAAAATATGTAAAAAGTCATGAGAAATCTTTTTCTTGACCACCTGTTATCTTTCCTCACTACCCTATCTCTCTCCCAGGTTCAGACTAATTTATGATCTCCCACTATGACCTTAAAAAGCACTGGAGTGATGATGGATGGAGGAGGTAGAAAGAAAAATCAGCTTCAAATTGCTGTCAGTCTATACATCTCTTTCTCACCTAAAAGTAATGGTATTCCTAAAAGTGTATCTGCAATTTCCATGGACTCAGAAACTGCTCCCCTCACACCCAGGCATCCAGAACAGTGGCCCACACACACACACACACACACACTGGGAAGAAGTGTAGATGATCCAGCTGTTGAGGCACTGTATCTCCCAATGGATATTAAGTGACCCAACAGATCTAGGCTTATTCCCACTGAAAACAGGAAGTGAGCCGTTTTTGATGCATTACATCAAGGGTCAGTACTCCGTAACCCATAGGTCACATCTGGCTTTTTGCCTGTTTTTATACAGTCCACAAGCTTAAGAATGGCCTTGCCCAAGGTCCAGTAGAAGAGCATATAGATTAAGCAACTAGTCCTCTGTGTTCCTAGAGATGCCAGATCCATCCTGGGTCCCTGGTTTGTATAGTGATCCCATGCTCAATCACTCAGTCGTGTCCGACTCTTTGTGACCCTGTCTACTGTAGCTCACCAGGCTCCTCTGCCCATGGGATTTCCCAGACAAGAATATTGGAGTAGGCTGCCATTTCCTAGTCTCTTGTGTCTCCTGCATTGGTAGGCAGGTTGTTAGCCACTGTGCCACCTGGGAAGCATAAAGATAGAGCACCTAGATAGAGACCCCAGGTAACATGGCCCGAGCTAGAGGTCCTTGCCATTCACGATCCCACTAAGGGTGCAATTCTATTGGAGAGCAAACTGGTCCTCTGCGGCATACACAGTGGTCCCTGTGAGTGCCTGGGGTGTGGGCTGATCTTCACATCCAGGTGCCACCCTACACCAGCCAGTTCAGACTGGCTCTTTGCAAACAGGTGTGGGGAGATCCAATCAGGACAGGCTGAAGTCCCTTGTACCAGACTGCACTGCCAACTGTCCCTGGGTCACTTGTCCTCTGTGTGTAGTTCTGGCCCCTGTCCCTTTAGTGAATTGTTTTATTGTTTCACTTTTGCAGTTTTATTATGGGTACTGCATGCAATCTGGTTTCTCCTTCTTAGTACTCTCCCTGCCTCCTAGGGATGTAAAATGCCTCCTTCCCTGGGTGGACTCACCAAGTCTCTCCTGATGCCACCTTTGGTGAGAGGCTTTTTACAGGGGGTGGAGGCAGAACCAACAACATTTAGGACTATGGCACCCCACTCCAGTACTCTCGTCTGGAGAATCCCATGGACGGAGGAGCCTGGTGGGCTGCCGTCTATGGGGTTGCACAGAGTCAGACACGACTGAAGTGACTTAGCAGCAGCAGCAGCATGAAGAAGTAAGAGCAAAGCAGTGAATGATAATGTCAAAGTGCCAGCGGCCTAGGTGTCAATCTGTTTGGTGTGGAACTAGAGAACCCCTCAGCCAAGTGCAAGGGAGAAAGTCTAAACTTAAGTTATACAGGGACCTTCCCTGGAGATCAAGTGGTTAAGAATTTGCCTTCCAACGCAGGAAGTGTGGGTTTGATCCTTAGTCAGGGAGCTAAAATTTCACATGCCTTGGGGCCAAAAAACAAAACAACAACAACAAAAAACCCTGTAAAACAGAGAAATATTGTTACAAATTCAATGAAGACTTTAAAATTGGTCCACATCAAAAAAATCTTTTTAAAAAGTCTTTAAAATTTTAACTTAAAAAAAAAAGTTATACAGTCCAGGGAATACTGCTTCTCTCAATGCGCAGTGCCCATATGGTGCTGTCTACTGAGATCCATGAGCTGAGCTCAAAGGGAATGGGAAGGGCTAACTTGGATTTTAAATGTGAGCCTGAGAGATAACTAAGGATGTAAAAGAAATGCCTCTTGTTTCTGAATGGCAGGAACATGAGATTGTTTGGGGAGAGGCCCCCAAAGCAGTATCTGGCAAGGAGAGAAGGAGGAAAAATGGTGGGTCAAACAAGGTGACTCTACTAGGGAACTGAACTCTGGTTGGAGACATAAGAAGGCTCAATACAGTCGTGAAGGGGTGTATGTGCCTCACTCAGGAAGGAAGGTTGCTATGGCAAAGGTGTGGTTTTGCTTGTTTTGGAAGGAGGCACTCTGAATGCAATTTGTAATCTTAAGGGGAGAATTGAAATGGGCTATGGAATTTGGAAGCAGATGGTGGCTCAGCAGTAAAGAATCTACCTGCCAATGCAGGAGATGCAGGTTCGATCCCTGGGTCAGAAAGATTCCCTAGAGGAGGAAGTGGCAACCTATTCCAGATAGTCCATGAAGTCACAAAGAGTTGGACATGACTGAGTAGAGCAACCAGGCATGAAAGACTTCACTGGGGTGAGGGGCGGCAGTGCTCTGAGCTGTGGAATTCACTCTTCTGCACCTGCTTTCAGCGTCTGTTCTACCCAGTTGGCTGCAGAGGGCAGGACTGTGTTTACCAGTGTCTCTGTGCTGTCTGAGGCTAGCTGATATCCTGAGAAAAAGAGTCTCACTGGGCCAGACTGCTTGATGTTGGAGCAGCCTTGGGAAACCCCCCCAGCGCACTGGTGCTTCCCCCAGCGCTATGCCTCACTTTCTAGAAAACTGCAGAGGAGCAAAATGTGTACAATTTGAATCAAAATACAAGTGCACTAATGGAAATTACATTTCTAATTTGCATCTGTATAGTGCTTAATGGTTGAAGTTATTTTCAAAGGCATAATCTTCCCTTGGGAGGTGGCTATTTTCAGTTTTGCTGTTTTGCAGACAAGGATGATGAGTCTGAGTGTGAACCTGTTACCTTACACAACAGTAAGTCCAGTAGTAGAGAAGTCCAGAAGCTGTGGTGCACGGGTTTAGTTGCTCCTTGGCATGTGGAATCTTCCCAGACCAGGGATTGAACCTGTGTCCCCTGCCTTGGCAGGTGGATTCTTATCCACTGTACTACCAGGGAAGTCCAGATTGTGTCTTCTTTAGTTCATTTTTATGATAAAGGGTATCTTCACTAGAAGCCCTTCTCTGCAGACTTTTGCTCCTGCTACATAAGCCAGAATAGGGTTACAGGTCCATCTCTAATGGAGTCTCTGGAAGGAGAATGCATTATCAGGATGGGCTGGGATAAAACACACTGCTTTTACTCTAAATTTATGGCCACTCACATCAAGAAGGTTCTTACTGCCTTCCAGTGTACCGGAGACTCCCTAGACTACTGCTTCTCCCACTTGAATGTGCATCAGAGTCATCTGGGGGTGGGGGTGCTGTTTGAGCACAGGTGGCTAGACTTAGATGAGAGTTTCTGGTCCAGGAGGTCTAGAGCAGGGCCTAAGAATTTGCATCTCTGACAAGTTCTCAGATGATACTGATGCTGTGGGTCCCAGGACCATACTCTGGGAACCACTACTCTAGATCATTGACCCTTACTGTCCTAGACCACACCATTGGCCTCTTTTCTTTTCTTTTCAAACATCTACCACCTCTCCCCACTTGATCCTCGATCTCAACTGATACTGCCCATTTCATTGAGACTACCTTGCTGCTCCCACCATCACACCTAACATGGTACTCGTACAGTCTGGTTTCCTTTCCATCACTCTGCATGAGCTGCCATGCTCCTATTGAAGGTCAATCCCTACATCTGTGCACTCGACCTCATCTCCTCTCACTTATCCAAGAATATCACTCAAAAAAATATTAGTAAATATGCTCTGACATTGTCCATCTCCAAACAAACAAACAAACAAAAAACACCAAAAACAGACAAACTTCCTTGACTCCAATTCCTCCTCAACCATTACCTCAATTCTGTTTCCTTTGATAACAAATCTCTTGAGATCTCATCCTCACTCTCCATACTTCCTTTCTTTCATCTTCTCTTGATCCCATCCTTCTCTGATCCAACTTTTGTTTCCACCTTTCCTGTTGAAACTGCTCTTATCAAGGTCAACAATGACTTTCTGGTTCCTATTTCCAGTGGTAAAGTCCCAGTTCCCACCTTATCCAGCCCATTAGCAGTACCCAACAAAGCTCATCACTTCCTTTTTGGAATCACACTCTCTTTTGACTTCTGGCCACTGATTTCTCTTGGTTCTCCTCTCGCCTGACTGTTCCCTCTCAGTTTTTTCTACTGACTTTTCTTTTTTTCACTGACCTCTAAAGACTAGAGATTCCTAAAGCTCAGTCCTCTCTACCTACATTCTAACTGGATATAGTTTTATCTAGTGTTTTACATGCTGCCTACCTGCCATGATTCCCCAGTTCATATCTCTAGTCTAGATCTCTCCACTGAATTCCAGAGATATGGACCCTATAGCATGCATCACAAGATATGTAGTGGATATGTCAAAATTAACATCCCCCAAACTGGGCTCCCTCTTCTTCCCCAGCAATCCAGCACATATATAGACCAACTTTTTCTTCCTACTTATAGCAAATGGGGATTTCATTCTCTCCAGGGCTTACTTGGTAGCTCAGCTGGTAAAGAATCTGCCTGCGATGCAGGAGACCACAGTTCAATTCCTGGGTTGGGAAGATCTGCTGGAGAACCTGATCCCTGACCACAGCTTCTACTGCCATCAATTCTGGTCCAAGCCACTCTCCTGTCCTGCCTCCGCAGTTATCAAAGCATCTTAGGGACTTCCCTGGTGGTCCAGTGTCTAAGATTCCACACTCCAAATGCAGGGGGCTGGGGTTCGATCCCAGGTCAGGGAATTAGGTCTCACATGTTACAACTCAAAAAAAGATCCTGCGTGCCACATCTAAAGAACCCACATGCCACAGTGAAGATCAAAGAGCCCTTGTGCCAAAACTAAGACATGGTGCAGCCAAATAAATACATTTTTTATTTTTATTTTTTAAAGACTACAAAGAAAATACCATTAAAAAAAAAAGCACCTTAATCTCTCTACTTCTTATCTTTCCTCCCCTCACCTCCCATCATCTGTTTTCAACACAACCAGCCAAAAGATGTCATTAAAATGTAAATCAGATTATGTCACTCTTCAGCTCAAAATCTCACTCAGGGCAAAAGCCAAAATCTTTACAGAGGCTTACAAGTGATCCAGCCCTGGAAGTTTCTCTGACACCATCCCATTTCCCTTCTCTCACTTCTCTGCAGCTAGGCTGGCCTCCTAGCAGCTCCTTGAACCCATCGAGCACAGGTTTACCTAACACTTAATGTGACTCTGCCAGGGGCACCCCTCCTGCAGAAATCTCTGAATTTAGCTACTTCACGTTTCTGCTCAGATGTTTCTTGTTCAGAAAGACTTGCCCTGACATCCCTAAGTGAACTAGAACAATTCTTTCTCTCACTTACACCCCAACATTTTCTCTTTCCTAAAAGAGAAAAACTGACCCTAATTTTCTCATAGCACATATTATACCTAACATGTTATGTAGGTTATCTGCTTATATGTCTCCCCACTAAAATGAAGGCAGCATGAGGGCAGGCAATTTGAACTTATAGTGGGCACCCAGTAAAATTTTTGAATTGATTAATGGAAAAGGGAGTTCCCACAGAAAACAACGAATTAGCAACTAAGTTATACTTTGAACTCTTGTGAGTTAGGTTAGTGGTAGTCAGTCCCACAGAGCCCTATCAACTATATTTTCAGTCTGAGCTTCTGATCTGCAAGGCCCAGAAATAGATGCTGGACTACATTATCCCTTGGTAGATGCTATCATCCTCAGAGACATGGCCATCTAGCTTTCATCAGAAGAGTCCATTTTGAAAAGGGAACACTTGTACATTGTTGGGAATGTAAATTGGTACAGCCAGTGTCAAAAACATTAATGAAAGTTTCTCAAAAAAAAAAAAATATATCAGTTCAGTTCAGTTCATTTCAGTCACTCAGTTGTGTCTGACTCTTTGTGACCCCATGAATTGCAGCACGCCAGGCCTCCCTGTCCATCACCAACTCCTGGAATTCATTCAGACTCACGTCCATCAAGTCGGTGATGTCATCCAGCCATCTCATCCTCTGTCATCCCCTTCTCCTCCTGCCCCCAATCCCTCCCAGCATCAGAGTCTTTTCCAATGAGTCAACTCTTCGCATGAGGTGGCCAAAGTACTGGAGTTTCAGCTTTAGCATCATTCCTTCCAAAGAGATCCCAGGGCTGATCTCCTTTAGAATGAACTGGTTGGATCTCCTTGCAGTCCAAGGGACTCTCAAGATTCTTCTCCAACACCACAGTTCAAAAGCATCAATTCTTCGGCACTCAGCTTTCTTCACAGTCCAACTCTCACATCCATACATGACCACTAGAAAAACCATAGCCTTGACTAGATGGACCTTTGTTGGCAAAGTAATGTCTCTGCTTTTCAAGAACTACTATATGACCCAGTAATTCCACTCCTGGGTATATACCCATTAGAAAAGGAAACACTGGACTTCCTGGTGGTGCAGTGGATAAGAATCTGCCTGCCAGCGCAGAGGACATGGCAGGGATCCCTGGCCTGCGAAGATTCCATATGCCTCGGAGCAACTGAGTTCTTGCACCACAATTACCAAAGCCTGCAAGCCCTAGAGCCAACAAGTCTCAACTACTGAGCCCGCATGCTGCAACAACTGAAGCCCATGTGCCTAGAGCCCGTGCTCTGTAACAGGAGAGACCTGCTAAACGAGAAGCCTGCACACCACAACTTGAGCGTAGCCACCATTCTCTGCAAGTAGAGAAAGCCTGTATGTAGCAATGAAGACCCATCACAGCCAACAATTAATAAATAAAGCAGTGTGTACGTATCAAAAAGGATGTGCATATCTTTTTAAAAAAACACAGAAACACTAATTCAAAAAGATCAATGCAATCCAAGGTTCATAGCAGCATTATTTACAATAACCAGGATATGGATGCACCTAAGTGTCCATCAACAGATAAATGGGGACTTATCTGGTGGTCCAGTGGTTAAGAATCCCCCTACCAATGCAGGGGACAAGAGTTCCATCCCTGGTTTGGGAAGATTCCACATGTCATGGGATAACTAAGCCCATGCACCACAACTCCTGAAGCCTGCATGCCCTAAAGCCCGTGCTCTGAAACAAGAGAAGCCAGCACAGTGAGAAGCCTGGGCACCACAGCTAGAGAAAGCCCACATGAGGCAATGAAGACAGCATAGCCAAAAGTAAATAAATACTGTTGAAAAACAGGTACATGGATAAAGATAAGGCATATATGTGTGTATACATATATATTTGTGTATATGCATATATATATATATATATATATACACACACACACATACAGTGGAATGTTACTTAGCCAGAGTAATTTTAAGAAAGAAATTTTACCATTTACAACAATATGGATGGACTTAGAAGGTATTATGCTAACTGAAATAAGTCTGACAGAGGAAGACAAATACTGCATGATATCACTTGTATGTAGAATTTAAAAAATAAGATAAACTACTGAATATAACAAAACAGAAACATACTCACAGATACAGAGAACAAACTAGTGGTTACCAGTGGGAAAATGGATCAGGGAGGGGCAAGATAGGGGTAGGGAATTAAGAGCTACAAACTACTATGTATAAAGTAAATAAGTTACAAGACTATCTTGTATAGCACAGGGAATATAGCTAGTATTTTATAACTATAAATGGAGTCTAACCTTGAAAAATTGTGAATCACTATTTTGTATACTGGAAATATACACAATATTGTAAACCAACTCTACCTCAATAAAAAAGCAAATTCTCCAAGTCCTAGTTCCTTTAGTAGTTAATGAAACTGGCGGCAAATTCATTTTACAAGCAGATAAGCAATCCCTCCCTGATTGATCAGGTTCACAACCAACTAATTCTTGTACGTTGTTTTTGCTCAAAGCTGAGCACACATGTCTGCTCCCATAAAGAAACTTACCCACCAGAGTTGACCCTCTCCTTTCCTGCCACAAGTTAATACTCAACAAAAACCACCTGATCATTTTGGTGATTCCATTCTGCACAGTATAACCACCTGTGTGAATGTGTGCTGACTCCATGGGCTATAGCCTACTAGGCTCTTCTGTCCATGGAATTTTCCAGGCAAGAACAATGGAGTGTGTTGCCATTTCCTCCTCCAGGGGATTTTTCCGACCCAGAGATTGAATCTACGCCTCTTGCATCTCCTGCATCAGTAGGTGAATTTTTTACCACTGCGCCACCTAAGAAGTTCCTATACCTTGACAAATAAACTGATTATTCTATGAGGAGCCTTTACTTTTTTATCGGCATTGATTTGATTTCTTTCATGTAAGCCAAAATTGTTCTCATCCCCAGACAATGGTGTTCTTTTGTTAGAAACATACAGCATCCTGTGAAAATGGCAAGAACGTCCATGAGGAATTGTCTGGGTTGGAGCCTTGCCAATGTGGCATTTAATACCTGTCTGCACTACAAAGAGACCTGAAATGACCTCCCCAGGTGGTTTTTTTCTCTTCTATGGAAGACTGCCCTAGAGATTTTGGAACAATTCAACAGATCATGAGACTGGCAAAAAGAGACAGAAGGACTCAATTGGGAATGAGATGGGGTAGCAGCCTGACCCCTCCACTGAAAGGGATTAAATTGAACTAATTGGATTAGAAGCGAAGGCAGGAGGTCTCAGATACTGAGAGGGTACTGGAGGCTTTCAGAATCCTGCCAGTGATAAAGCATAGGTGTCACTGGTTTTAGAGCAAGCCACCTGAAAACAAGGCAAATTCCAAACCCACTGGGTGAAATCTTTGCCAACTGAATCATTAACTCTCCTTGTTGTAAAAAAGGAAAAAAATTCTCCTTAGGCAGGAAACTCAGAGCTTGCTGGGGGCATATTGTTTTGAAAGCAGTATGAAGGGAGTAATCGTCACATGAATTCCAAATAGAAACTTCAGAAAAGAAAAAAATACAAAAACAAAAAAAGAAAGAAAGAAACTTCAACCAGTCTGGAACAGGGCCAAATGCTATGGAAATGGCCTGGGGTCGCCCATTGATAGGTGTGAAGAGAATGTAAAGTTGTAGGTATTCCTGATAAGTTAAGTGATTGGAGTTTGTTTCTCTTTACTTGTGGCTTCCCTAGTGGTTCAGCGTAAAGAATCTGCCTGCAATGCAGGTGATGCAGGTTCGATCCCTGGGTGGGGAAAATCCCCTGGAGGAAGGTAAGGCTACCCACTCCGGTATTCTTGCCTGGAGAATCCCTTGGACAGAGGAGCCTGGAGGCCTATGGTCCACTGGGTCACAAAGAGTCGGATACAACTGAAGTGACTGAGCATGCACGCACTTGCGCTTGAGCGGAGTATTTCAACATTTTTTTTTTTGACCATGATGCATGGCATGTGGTATCTTAGTGCCCCAACAAGGGACTGAACCTATGCCCCCTGCCTTGGAATCATGGAGTCTTAACCACTGAAACTCCAGGGAAGCCCCTAAGCATTTTTCATAGATGTAGAACTAGTCATAGGTGAAAGGGCCAAACAAACCAAAAGGGACTTCCTTGGTGGTCCAAGTGTGAAGACTCTGAGCAGCCAAATTCACTGATTAATGAAAATAAACCCCAGACCTGTTGTGTTTGTTATCTAGCTGCTAGTATTCAGATTCAGAGTTTATGTATTAAAAAGCTCATGTGAGTTTCTATGTTACCATGTCTCTTTGTGCCCATCTCCAGTGAGTCATCACAGCTAGTCTGCCTGGGGACTTCTCCTCATCTTGTAAGGCCATCAGGAGTCACATGTCCAGTAGGAATTAACACTCAGAACTGACCTCAAAAGCACAGCTTGTCAGATTGTGCTGTGCCTTCAAACCAGGTCAATTTTCTAACATACAGATTCTGATTCCCCAGGTCTAGAGTATGGCTTGAGAGTTGGCACATCCAACAAGCTCCCAGGTGATGCCAATCTGCTGGTCCACCAATTGCACTTTGAATAGCAGGGCTTTGAGCTACATAATCTGCAACTTGGGTTCTCTTTTCAATGATAGGATGTCCAAGGAGGTAGATTCAGATGTAACTGGTTAGGTCAAACATCTAGAGCAATGGTTCTCAAAAGTGTGGTCTAAGACAAGCAGCATGGGCATCACTTGGGAGTTTGTTCGAGATGCTAATTCTTGGGCCCCCTCCCCAGAGTTTCTAAAGCAGAACCTCCTGTGCCGTGGCAGTAATCTGGGTCTTGATAAGCCCTCCATGTGGTTCTGATGCTCGCTAATGTTTAAGAACCACCACTTCAGTACATTAAAATCACCTGAAAAGTTAAAAACAAAATCAAGACCTGAGTCCATTCACGAGAATCAAACTCAGTCATTCCAGGGTAGGACCCAGGCATCCATAGAGATTCTATTGTGCAGTCAGTGATGAGGATAGCTCGGCTGGAACAGAAAGTTGATCCTTCTCATGCAGGAGCATTAAGTTTAAAGCATCTCTGTGACCCACCACAGGCGTGTTGCAGGTCAGAACATCTATCCAAGCAGTGTGCACCCTGGGTCTCCAGTGTAGCTGGGTCAGAGTGGATGATGCGGAATTAAGTCCTCACTCCTCACCCTGACACTCCGCCCTGGCTAACCCATGTCTCTCTTCTTTGCTCACAGTGTGCTTTGGCTGGAGCAGGCTCCTGCTATACCACCAGTCAACAGTCACTCGTCCTTAAAGACCCATATCAAACCCGGGTCTTCATAAATCCCCCCCTAAACTCTTGCTAGATTGGATTTACTCTTCCATAGGGCTTCACAGCATGCTATTTGCAATTCTTATTTTCCTGTATTACCTTCATGCATTGACTCTTCCTCTCCACTGAATTGTAAACTCTTTGAGATACCAAGAACCGCATATGATTCAACTATGTTATCTCTTACTTCAGTGTAAGTGCCACACTGCAAACCTAATAGGCATTCAATAAATATCTTCTTGAATCTGGAGTCAGAGCTGCTGGGGTTGGGGTTTGTAGAATGACATAGTCATTGAGGATACGACATAAACTAGTTAGAACCAACTAGGTCCAAAATGGCAGAATATTTGACTTTCAGGGGAACTTGGGCCTCATTATATGTTCATTGTAACGTATTACCATGCTAATGACATATCCACTATTGGAGAAGGAAATGGCAACCCACTCCTGTGTTCTTGCCTGGAGAATCCCAGGGACGGGGGAGCCTGGTGGGCTGCCGTCTATGGGGTCGCACAGAGTCGGACACGACTGAAGTGACTCAGCAGCAGCAGACATACCCCCTAATGCCATGACAGTTTCCAGGCTGACCATAAAAGGCCAAAAAGTGAGCAGTGGTGCAATTCCTGGAAATCTCCATCCCTTTTCCAAAATAGTTGGAATAATCCTCCCACTCATTAGCCTATGAAATTACCCAGCACAAGAAAACTAACCGTCCCATATTTTGGGGCCTCTCCCATTCTGAGATGGCCCACATTCTGTCTGTGGACTGTGTTTCTCCAAGGGCCTCTCTCACCTTTTGAGATGGACTGTATTCTGTCTATGGGATGTGTATCCCTCTAAATAAATCCACTTCTTACCTATCATTTTGTCTCACTGAATTCTTTCTGTGATAAGACATAAAGAACTTGAGCTTCAATAAGTCCCAATCAGAGTTTTGGCTGGGTTTGAATCCCATCTGAGTTCTGTGGTTTTGAAGGAGGAAACAGAAAGAGCTGGACTCCATCTTAGGCCAGGCTGCGAACATTAGGCTACACGCACGGTCACCCTCCCAATGGACTCTGAACTTTGTGTCCGGTGTCTATAGAAATGGCATACCAATGGAAAACCATACCCCCATTAAAAGAGCCTCAGGACTTGTACTTGGACTCTCCGTTGCCTAAAAGAATATGCTAATTACCTCTATAACAGAACAAAGTCGTAAATTCCATTATGTTTATTGGGATATGACCACAGTCCTATTGATAAATATTCACTGTTTATCTAATCTTATGACACATGAATCATGGGTTAACTTTGTTCGTATCTCTCTTTTACCTTGTCCAAACTAGTTTCAAGGAATTTGGGGAGGTAGGTTTGAGCAAGTACACTTAGGGTATATAAGGTTTTCACAAAAACTGGTCGGAGTCCTTGGCTAAGAGGAGACTCTGCCTTGGGCCCGCTGGTGTAATAAACTGCACTCCACTATCTGCATTGTCCTTCTGAGCGAGTTTGTTTCCCGGAACGTGTGGCTACAACAGTTTCAGCCACATGACTCAGTTTGCCAACTCTCTCTTAGTCTCCCTTACCTTATCTTTAAAATTAGGATGTTGAACAAGATAATCTTTAAGGTCATTTCCAAATCCAAGATTCTATGATTCTGCATAGTCTATTCTTATCCCTATAGACTACACACAAGCCCTACTGATACTCGGTATAGTTGGCTACTGGATTCGAGATGGACACAAATTCTTTGATATTCCTCTCATAGAGGGGCGAGTCTACTTCCCCTCCCCATTATTCTGGGCTGTACTGTAACTGGCTTTGGTCAATAATAGACTTCAATGGACATGATTGTGCCAGTTCTGGGCACAGTAAGTGGCTGTCCTGAGCAGAGTCAGGATGAAGTAGGGGGAGAGAGTGTGAGGAAGAAACTTGGAACTTTGGGACTCCAAAGACAAGCCTCTAATAGGGTATGGCAGTTTCGGCTTTATGCATCCTGGAACACTAGGTGTTAGGTATCTGAACCATAATAGGGAAGAACAAATCTGACTCCATATTGAAACCTGTTTCTTTAACTTTAACCTTTGTATTATATTGCTCTTGCTATAAGAATGCTGCCTGGAGCCTGCAATATATAAGACATTCCATTCTCAAGGCTCTGATGTTTCAAGGTATAACGTCAGTTACATTTTCCACTCACAAAGAGATAAAAATTGCAGAACAAGAATAACATCTGTCTTATTGGAGGTTTATAGGAATATTGTGACCAGACCTAGGTGAACAGAAGAAAGGATTCTGGCACCAAGAAGTTCACAGCAACCAACCACACTCTGTCCCCTTTTAACGTAGGAGAAACCTGAACTCTAACTCAAGTAAGATGGTTTTCGGGGATACTAGTCCACCACCTTCTCAGTCTGCTGGCTTTCTGAATAATGCTGCTATTCCTTGCCCCAACCATTTATCTCTTGATTTACTTGCCTGTTGTGTGGGGAGCAGTATGAGTTGGGACTCAGGAACAGAATTGTTACGTGAAGTCTGGTCAACTTACTGGAGAGACAATGCAGAGAGGCTTTGAGTCTACAGGAAGAGAGAGGGTCTATGAAGTCCAGCCTTCCAGCCATCCCTGCCAAGGTGCCAGACATGTGAGTAAAACTGTTTGGAGCCCTCCAGATCAGCCCCACCACTAGCTAAAGGCCAGCCAGTGATCCGGTTGACACCACCTCGAGCAGGAGAATCACGCAGCTGAGCCCTGCCCTCCTTCCTGAGATATAAAATCACAATACATAATAAAATGGTTGCTGTTTCAGTCACCACATTCAGGGAAGTGCATTATGTAGCCACAGACAACCAGAACACTGTGTTGATGGCATTCTGTGAAATTCTTTGCAGTTTAACATGCAAATATTTGATAGCGGTTGGAGAAAACATAAATGAATACACCCATTCATAAAAGAAACCTGTAGAAGTGGATGACATTTTGCGCTCTTTCCACTGACTTTGATTTCTCAAGTCAATTACATGGGCGGTGGACACATTTTTAGAGCAAACTGCACACCCACTAAAAACAAGGGCCTCCTTGAGATCTCTCTCAATGACTAAGACATAGCCCAGGAGCGCGGTGTCAGGACTTGTCCAGCGGATGTAGGAGGAGGCAGGGAATTGTAATGAAGGCTGGAGAAGGTGGGGCCCTCGCTCAAAGAGGGCTTTGTCTGCTCCTGAACACAGTGTGGCCGTTTCCTCGGGAGAAATGTTCAGTTTGGGAGAGATTTGCAATTTGAAAAGACAGATTTTATTTCCTCCTCTTCCCAGCTAATTTAAACCTCCACCGATCCCAGGGGAGATTTTTAGTGCGGTATAATAAGGACGCTTTCAGAATCACAGCCTCTTTTTTTCTGAATGTGTTTCTTATGTAAATGCTGCATCAGAGCCATTTCCCTCTTCTTTACACTTTACTTCTGCTTTTAAAACCTGCAAAATAGAAACACAGAGAAAGACACCTTGAAAATACTTTGGGTTTCATCTCTTTTCCATTTTTACCTCAGGCTCCCCACATTTTTTAAAAAAATCCTTATTCTTCAAGTCAAGCATATTTTAAAATCATGTCCTGTTGAACTGGAGAAGCAGAAAAAAAGGTGATTCCTGTATATTTAGGTCTAAATATACCAAGAAATGCAAGGCACTTTATAATGATCTAATAATCCTCATAATACAGCAGTGAGGTCAGGTGGCCCTAAGCAAGGGAGTCAAGAGTCATTCAAAGAGGCCCACTCTGAGGCCACTCTGAGGCCCATATCAGTGTTTCTGGAGGCAACACGGGGGGAGGAGGGAAGAAAAGTGCTGGCTGCATAGGTCTCTTTCAAGAAGGTTTTCTTTTTTTCCTGACTCCCTTCCACTTTCCCACGGCCTCCCACTAAGGAGAACTGGCCACCGTGTAGTGTTTGTGGTCCACGCATGTGACTGGATATGGCAGCTATTCTACAACACCCAACTGTACTGATTTGTTCATGTCCAGTCACCTGGGCTCCCAGTCTGACTGTGGCTCAGATCATGAACTCCTTATTGCAAAATTCAGACTTAAATTGAAGAAAGTAGAGAAAACCACTAGACCATTCAGGTAGGACCTAAATTATATCCTTTATGATAATAAGTGAAAGTGACAAATAGATTCAAGGGATTAGATCTGATAGACAGAGTGCCTGAAGAACTATGGATGGAGGTTTGTGACACTGTACAGGAGGCAGTGATCAAGACCATCTCCGAGAAAAAGAAATGCAAAAAGGCAAAATGATTGTCTGAGGAGGCCTTATAAATAGCTGAGAAAAGAGAAGTGAAAGGCAAAGGACAAAAGGAAAGATATGCCTATTTGAATGCAGAGTTCCGAAGAATAGCAAGGAGAGATAAGAAAGCCTTCCTCAGTGATCAGTGCAAAGAAATAGAGGAAAATAATAGAATGGGAAAGACTAGAGACACCTTCAAGAAAATTAGAGATACCAAGGGAATATTTAATGCAAAGATGGGCACAATAAAGGGCAGAACTGGTATGGACCTAACAGAAGCAGAAGATATTAAGAAGAGGTGGCAAGAATACATGGAAGAATTATACAAAAAAGATCTTCATGATCCAGATAACCGTGATGGTGTGATCACTCACCTAGAGCCAGACATCCTGGATAGTGAAGTCAAGTGGGCCTTAGGAAGCATCACTATGAACAAAGCTAGTGGAGGTGGTGGAATTCCAGTTGAGTTATTTCAAACCTAAAAGATGATGCTATGAAAGTGCTGCATTCAACATGCCAGCAAATTTGGAAAACTCAGCAGTGGCCACAGGACTGGAAAATGTCACTTTTCATTCAAATCCCAAAGAAAGGCAATGCCAAAGATTGTTCAAACTACTGCACAATTGCACTCATCTCACATGATAGTAAAGTAATGCTCAAAATTCTCCAAGCCAGGTTTCAACAGTACGTGAACCAAGAACTTCCAGATGTTCAAGCTGGCTTTAGAAAAGGCAGAGGAACCAAAGATCAAAATCCAACATCCATTGGATCATGGAAAAAGCAAGAGAGTTCCAGAAAAACATCTATTTCTGCTTTATTGACTACACCAAAGCCTTTGACTGTATGGATCGCAACAAACTTGAAAACTCTTCAAGAGATGGGAATACCAGACCAACTGATCTGTCTCCTGAGAAACCTGTATGCAGGTCAAGAAGCAACAGTTAGAACTAGACATGGAACAACAGACTGGTTCCAAATCAGGAAAGGAGTACGTCAAGGCTGTATACTGTCACCCTGCTTATTTAACTTCTATGCAGAGTACATCATGTGAAATGTCAGGCTGGATGAAGCACAAGCTGGAATCGAGATTGCCAGGAGAAATATCAATAACCTAATATATGCAGATGATATCACCCTAATGGCAGAAAGTGAAGAACTAAAGAGCCTCTTGATGAAAGTGAAAGAGGAGAGTGAAAAAGTTGGCTTAAAACTCAACATTCAGAAGACTAAGAGGATGGCATCTGATCCCATCACTTCATGGGAAATAAATGGGGAAACAATGAAAACAGTGACAGACTTTCTTTTCTTGGGCTCCAAAATCACTGCAGATGGTGATTGCAGCCATGAAATTAAAAGACGGTTGCTCCTTGGAAGGAAAGCTATGACCAAACTAGACAGCATATTGAAAAGCAGAGACATTATTTGCCAACAAAAGTTCGTCTGAGTCAAAGCTATGGTTTTTCCAGTAGTCATGTATGGATGTGAGAGTTGGACTATAAAGAAAGCTGAGCACCAAAGAATTGATGCTTTTGAACTGTGGTGTTGGAGAAGACTCTTGAGAGTCCCTTGGACTGCAAGGAGATCCAACTAGTCCATCCTAAAGGAAATCAGTCCTGAATATTCATTGGAAGGACTGATGCTGAAGCTGAAGCTCCAATACTTTGGCTACCTGATGCGAAGAACTGACTCATTGGAAAAGACTGACACTGGGAAAGATTGAAAGCAGGAGGAGAAGGGGACAACAGAGGATGAGATGGTTGGATGGCATCACCGACTCGATGGGTATGAGTTTGAACAAGCTCTGGGAGTTGGTGATGGACAGGGAAGCCCAGCATGCTGCACTCCATGGGGTCGCAAAGAGTTGGACACGACTGAGCGACTGAACTGAACTGAAATGATTCACCTGGGCTCTCAGGTGGCTCAGTGGGTAAAGAATCCACCTGCAATGCAGGAGACCTGAGTTGGATCCCTGGGTCAAGAAGATCCCCGGACAAGGGCATGGCAACCTACTCCAGTATTCTTGCCTGGAGAATTCCATGGACAGAGGAGCCCGGTGGGATGCAGTCCATGGGGTCACAAAGCGTTGGACAGGACTGAGGCAACTGAGCACATTCACCTGCTTTGGAGCAAAGCAGTGAGGGAAAGAAGGATTATTTCCATAATCCCTGCACACAGCAAAAGCAATAAAGAATAAAAATACACTTAATGAAAGAACAGATGATTGAACAAACGAGTTTCAATTCCAAATCAGGCACTCACTAGCAGCATTTCCTAGGGCAAGTTCTTCCACCTCCGAGAAGACCCTGGTTTCCTTCTGTGTGAGATGTGGAGAGTAGCAAGCCCCTCCCTCGTGGGTAGCTGTGAGGGATAAAGGAGTAACATTTGTGAAGTGTGTGGCAGAACACGCCAGGACGTGTCAGGCACACAGGAGCTTCTCAGCTAAGGTTCAGCCACTCCTCTTTTCCAGACCCACCTCCTAAAGCAGGGCCTCGGGAAGGACTGGGCCTGGCTGCTCTATAAGCCTTGAGCGCTGGTGGGGTGGGGAAGGGGGTCACTGGTGGGGCTTGCTGTGCCCAAACTACTGCTCTGCCTTCCTGGCTGTCACTTATATCAGTTTCCTTAAGACCTGGTCCTTTAACCTGAGGCTTTGCTGTTGTTTAGTTGCTAAGCCATTTCTGACTCTTTTTGATCCCATGGACTGTAGTCTGCCAGGCTCCTCTGTCCATGGGGATTCTCCAGGCAAGAATACTGGAATGGGTTGCCATGCCCTCCTCCAGGGGATCTTCCTCACCCAGAGATTGAATGTGCGATCAATGGGCAGGCAGATACTTTACTACTGAGCCACCAGGGAAGCCCCAATCTGAGATTTAGATTCTTTGGAGGGAGGAGAAGGGGACACTTCAGGCCTGGAACCTCAGTGTGGATGAGATAAGGAGAGAGGGGGATGGAGGAAATTGGGAATCTTGGGATTCCAAAGATAGGTATCAGGAGGGGCTGCCTGGTGTACAGGAGAGATCAGAGTTCAGATCTGAGCTTTTCCTGTTGCTGGAAGCAAGTAAATTACTTAACCTCTTCAAATTGTAACTGGTTGTTTCTCAGTCACCCAATCGTATCTGACTCTTTGCAACCCCATGGACTGCAGTACCCCAGGCCTCCCTGTCCCTCACCATCTCCCAGAGTTTGCCCAAGTTCATGTTCATTGCATCGGTAATGCTGTCCAGCCATCTCATCCTCTGATACCATCTTCTCCTTCTGCCCTCAATCTTTCCCAGCATTAGGGGCTTTTCCAGTGAGTCCTCTGTTCACATCAGATAACCAAAATACTGGAGCTTCAGCTTCAGCATTAGTCCTTCCAGTGAATATTCAGGGTTGATCTCCCTTAAGTTTAAGCTAAGCTAAGCTAAGTCACTTCAGTCGTGTCCGACTCTGTGCGACCCCATAGACGGAAGCCCACCAGGCTCCCCTGCCCCTGGGATTCTCCAGGTAAGAACACTGGAGTGGTTTGTCATTTCCTTCTCCAATGCATGAAAGTGAAAAGTCAAAGTGAAGTCGCTCAGTCGTGTCCGACTCTTAGCGATCCCATGGACTGCAGCCTACCAGGCTCCTCCATCCATGGGATTTTCCAGGCAAGAGTATTGGAGTGGGGTGCCATTGCCTTCTCCCAAGTTTATTGACCTATAAAAAAGGACTGTAAAAGCGAATGTACGGGGTGACTCTGGGGTTAAATGAGGCAATATAGCAAATGTTTAGTAGTTAGTATTTCTGCGCAGTGGGTGCTGGAGAGAGGCATAGGCAGCGCCTGCGGGCTCCAGTGGGTTAAATAAGGCTCACATTGGGGCTCCATTGGCCCATGGTTACTCTTTCCTTTCCATCGCCTCAATTCTCAGGCTCCGCTTTTTGCCTGGGGCCAGCTGTGACCACACTGACAGCTACCTAAATTAATTATGAGAGAATGCACCTTTTCCATCCTCAAATCACAAACTAGAGACAAAAGCAAGAGTACAACAATAATATTTCATACCAGCGGAGACAGTGGGCCTCAACTTCAGCCTCAGGAAGGAAATGGTGGAAACATTCCACCACTGAATTGAAAGCCAGGAGCAAACAGTAGGTGGAAGGCAACCCAGGGGGCGGGCCGGGCGGCTGCGGGACGCGCCTCGGGGCTGAGAGGCGCTAGGGGCGCACGTGGGAGCCGGTCCGCGCCCCACCTCCTTCACCCCACCCCCTAGGGCGTCGGTAAAACCTCCCGGCCTTGGCGCTGAGCTCTCACCCCTTTGTTTTTCTCCCCTGCTCCTTCCTTCTCCCCTCTCAGTCCCGCCCGCGGCTCCTACACCTCCTCTCCAGGTGCCCCTGCGGGAATGAAGGATCCCACCGGGTGCACCGTGGGAAGTTCGAGGCGCGACTTCGTCACCGTCTCCTCGCCCCTCCCCTGGCTCCGCCTTCCCTTCCCTTCCTTTCTCTTTCCATTTACTCTTCTCTCCTCTACTCTTAAACGCTCTTTCCTCCCCACCTTCTTGCTTCTCCCCTCCCCGCCTCGCGCAGCCTCCCTCTCCACACACCCCGGTCTGGAACGCCCCAGAAGGCTGATGCCCTGAGACGGATCCCAGCGCCCCGCTGAGCTTTCCTTGCTTTGCTTTGAGGAGGAGATAGCCATCTCCGAGTATGCCCTGGCTGGCTTGTCCCAGTGGGCCCACTGAGCTGCTGGACACCCAAATTTCGATCCTTCTCCTGGGCAGTCCACAACGCCTCCTCACTGTCCTGTGTGCGCACTAGGCTAGCCCCAGACCCGTTAAACCAGTCAGTCTCTGTGGTTCCCAGACACCACGTCTGAGAGCCACATGCCGAGGAAACAGTGACATGTAACAAGGTGTCTACCTGCTCCTCCCCCTGCTGGCTTCTGGTTGCGAAATGCTGCCGCAGGGCTCAGGTTGTTCAGGGAGCCTAGTTAGGAGTGGGGGGCAGGTTGTTCAGGGAGCCTAGCTAGGAGTGGGGGGTGCAGGCAGGAGAGCCAGGTATACCCTGGGGTGGGGATGGAAAGGGGCATCTGGAGGGCCTTCTGGCGAGGCTGGGCCCTAGAGCGGAGCCTTATCCAAATTCAGGATGCAGTGCCACACTCTGAAAGCCTCTGACATTTCCTCCTGGGTGGGGATGGGTTTCACCACAGGTCACATTGCTCCAGGAAAGAAAAAAGAATTGTGATCTGAATTGTCATGGAAAGTGTGTACTTGAAATCTTATGAAGGTTTATTTTTAGATCCCATGTCTGCTGCACTTATCACCAGAGATGAATTCTAGAGAGGTCTCTCTGCTTTACTGACCTTTAAGAAAAGACTTCAAAGATGAGAGAAGAGTAGGAAGAGGTCTTGTCCTGGGAGGGTGTGTTTTTGTGAAGCCTTCACCTGCCTTGACAGGGCAGTAGCCCTAGCCTGGGTCCAACAGGCCTCCTGAATGTACCCAGTAATGCCAGGACTGTGGGAATCCTTTCCTGGGGTGAAGGACATTGCCCCTCTCTTCTTCCAAGCCTTGACACCACAGAAGACAGATCTCCCTACCCACCCTACTCCCCAAGGCAGGGTCAATCAAGGCAGATTGACCTCCGGGATTGTCTTCTAGTAGCAAACAATTGTTGAATGCTTTCTATATGCCAGGTACCTTCTATACAGTAACTCACTTAATTCTCACCATCACCCTATTCCATCCTCTAGTTATAGGTTAGAAAACAGCCCTGCAGGGAGATTCAACTAGTCCATCCTAAAGGAGATCAGTCCTGAGTGTTCATTGGAAGGACTGATGTTGAAGCTGAAACTCCAATACTTGGCCACCTGATGCGAAGAGCTGACTCATTTGAAAAGACCCTGATGCTGGGAAAGATTGAGGGTAGGAGGAAAAGGGGACAACAGAGGATGAGATGGTTGGATGACATCACTGACTGGATGGACGTGAGTCTGAGTGAACTCCGGGAGTTGTGATGGACAGGGAGGCCTGGCGTGCTGTGGTTCATGGGGTCGCAGTCGGACACGACTGAGCGACTGAACTGAAACTGAAATAGAGAGCTTAAGCATTTTGTCTGACATCACAGAGCTTTCCGATCACTTTCCTCATCCTAAAAGTGTCCATACCTGCAGGTACCCTGCCTAAGTCCCACTAGCCAAAGAGCACAGTGCGGGTGGTCATTCACATCCTGCAGCCCTGAGCACAGGTGCTGAGGAGGAGGGAGCCTAGGCAATAACGCAGGAGCACTGCTGCAGACAGAGTGACTCTGCATCAATGCTCTGGCAGCCGGTGCCAAGAGCTGCCTGTCCCTGCCAGGCTGCAGAACTGTCTCCCACATCTGCCTCTTGAACTGGTACTTCTCTCCTAACGGCCCATCAGCAGCTTCGTCTCTCCCTCTCCATCAGAGTCTACATAGTCATAGATTGTAACAGCCCCCCACAGTCCCCAGATCCCCCAGCTTTGAGGGCAATGTGGAAGCACTGAATACATTCCCTAGAAACCTAGAGAGGAGCCTGGAGGCACCTTGAAGGATGAGGCTGCTCCCCACTGAAACCAATCAGAGACGCAATGACTAGAGAGGGGAGGGCTGAGGGAGAGACTCAGGTCAGAAGGGGATGGAGTGTGGGATGCAGAGGTTCATGGACATGGTCCCGCCATGCCTCTGGGCACTCTTGGCACTGTCCTTTCTTTGGCTCAAAAGCTGCCTCTGTACCACATGTTTTGCCAGCTCCCTTCTGATGAGGCTGCGAGGGTGGGAGGTGAGTGGGGAGCAGTCTACAAGAATAGGCCAGAGCAGGAGAGGAGATACCAGTGTGAGTAGGGGAAAGCTGGAGTGGCTGCTCCTACAGGAACAGAATCAAGCCAGGCCACCTCCCTCTGCAAGGCAGGGCCCAGATCACCTTGGAACATTGCAGGGGGGTCTTGGGGCAGCAAAGGAGGAATGCCAAAGTGGCTGTAAGCCTCTCAGAGTGTGTTGAGAGTCAGTCCATTCCCACACACATGGACACACAGTTATATACCTCCAGCGTCCCTCTTCCACACACACAGACTTTGACACACTTTATGGGCTCCCAAGATGGTGGTAGTGGTAAAGAACCTGCCTGCCAATGCAGGAGATGAAGGAGACGAGGGTTCCATCCCTGGGTTCGGAAGGTAGGTCCCCTGGAAAAGAAAATGGCAACCCACTCCAGTATTCTTGCCTGGAGAATCCCATGGACAGAAGAGCCTGGTGAGCTACAGTCCATGGGGTCACAAAGAGTTGAGAATAACAGAGCAGATTTCTTTCTTTCTTTATGCTTAGGTTACATACTCGGGCTTCCCGGGTGGCTCAGAGGTAAAGAATCCACCTGCCAATGCAGCAGACACCAGACACATGGGCTCGATCCCTGGGTTGGGAAGATCCCCTGGAGGAGGAAATGGCAACCCACTCCAGTATTCTTGCCTGGAGAACCCCATGGACAGAGGAGACTGGTACAGTCCATAGGGTCGCGAGAGTCGGATACAAATGAACGACTAAGCACAAGCATAGAGTACATACCCACATTTGACATAAGCGACACACACACACACACACACACACACACACGTGGGCAAAATAAAGACACAAAGGGACAGCCAGTGAACCACACCACTGCGAGAGACATTTTTGTCCATTTACCCACCAGCCCCAGACCCAAAGGCGCACAGTGACAGACTCAAGATGTGACCACTGGGCATTCCAGACAGCTGGTCCCGGAACCCAGGTGTCCAGCACTGAGTTGTCCAGAGCTCAGCTGCTCTAACGCAGCTTGGTTCTGGGAAGCTCTGAGAATCCCAGGAATGGCTCGGAGGTGCTGGGCTTCCCCCAAGAGTGTAAGGCACACAAACTGGGGTTACCTGAGAAGCTTGTGGAATGCCTGAGGGAGACGGGGGAGCTTTGTCCACTTTGAATGGCCTGAAGCTTCCACAGGGTTCCTCTTCTTATGTGGAGAGGCTCCTGGCCTGGATGCCACCTATGATGTGCCCCCTGATCCACAGAAAAAGCACCAAACCTGGAGGCTGAGGGTGATGTAATGTGTACGCTCAGTTGTATCCAGCTTTTTGGGACCCCATGGAGTGTAGCCCGCCAGACTCCTCTGTCCATGGGATTCTCCAGGCAAGAATATTGGAGTGGGTTGCCATTTCCTTCTCCAGGGGATCTTCCCGACCCAGGGACTGAACCAGAATCCACTGGTGCAGAAAAAGCACCAGACCTGGAGGCTGAATAGCTCGAGGCTAAAAGCACAAATTCTGGAGTCACACAGCCTGGATTTGAATCTGTGCTCTGCCGCTGACTAGCTGTGTGACCCTAGGCATGTTACTTAACCTTCTTAACCTCTCTAGGCCTCAGGTTTTTTCAACTGTGAAATGAGGACAGTAATACTTACCTTCTGGGGCTACTGTAAGAGTTCAGTGGGTACATTTGAACAAATTGCCTAGTGGTGTGCACGGGGAGCACTTTGAAGTGGTGGCTGCCTAAGTGAGGGGGCTGGGGCCCCGGGGCGGGCGACAGAGTGGCTGATAAGGAGAGGAGGGTGGGGCAGAAAGAAATCAATGGTCTGACCATGACCACAGATCTCTGTCTCTGTGCTGTCAACTTTGATATTCTGGTGGGAGAATAAATAACAGCATATTTCCTCACAGACAACAGTGTGCTCAACCAGAAAGCCACAGAAGACAGGAACATTTCCTCATTATTATATAATCATAGCAAAGATAATGCCTCCTTCTCAAAGGAGTCCAGAGCACTTAGAAACTGCATGGTCGGAGCCCAACCTGCATGGGCCCTGTGCTGGAGGATCCAGGCTGCTGGCTGCCAGCTCGGGCTGCTCCTGAGTGGGAACAGCAGATTGTTGACCACAGGCATCCTGAGGACCCCTTCACGCACAGGCGTGTGAGCGCACATGTACACACACACACCAGCAGCACCACCACCACACTCAGCATCAACACTGCATCCTCAGAACTTCCGCGACAGGTCAACTGCCATGTGGCTGACCACACGGCAAGGCCACTGACCCTGGGGGCCACAGAGCAACTTAGAAGCCTTGGAAGGGCTCCGCAGAAGGAGGGGAGCCCTCTCAGCCCACTGTCAACAGGAGAAGTGAGGTGAGGGGTACCGGCCTGACACAAATTGGCATTTCCTCCTTCCCTCTTTTGTAGGCTGAGTTTGTGTCTGAGAGGGTCCTATGAGCAGGGCAGCCAGAGGGATGCTCCACAAAGGAGTGTAGGCAGTGACTCCCCTTCTGTCCAGTGCAAGCCCTCACTGTGGTGTGGACTCCATGGGGGTAAGAAACCCAGGAGGGCACAACTCATGGATGAGGACCTCCCCTCTCTGTCCAAGCTCTGGATTGGACTACATGGAGGGGAGAGAGGTTTTCTCCTTGTACGAAGAAGCAGAGACCCATGGAAGGATTCCATGAGGCCAAAGAAATTTCAGAGTTTGCTGATTTGATAGGGCCGCTGAGGCAAAGGAAGGCTGTCCGGGATCAAGTGTGAGTCTGGTACCACGAAGACTTAACACTTCCCTCCACTATTAAGCATAGTTGGCGTTTTGCTTTTAGGAGAAAGAGGGAAGCGTGTGGCTCTGGACTTGAGAGGTTTTTAAAATTAATTTTTATTGGAGTATAGTTGCTTTACAATGTCATGTTAGTTTCTACTGTACAGCAAAGTGAATCAGATACATATATATACACCCCCCCCACACACATATATCCTATTTTTTCTGGATTTCCTTCCCATTTAAGTCACCACAGAGCACTGAGTAGAGTTCCTTGTGCTCTACAGTAGGTTCTCATTAGTTATCTATTTTATATATAGTAACAATAGTACATACATGTCAATGGCCATCTCCCAGTTCATCCCACTCTCCTCATTCCCTGCCTTAGTGTCTGTATGTTTGTTCATGTGTACGTCACATGTATGTCCATGTGTCTATTTCTGCCTTGCAAATAAGATCATCTCTACCATTTTTCTAGATTCCACATATATGCCTTAATATACAATATTTGTTTTTTTTCTGACAGTTTCTGGTTCTATCCATGTCTCTACAAATGACCCAATTTCATTCCTTTTTATGCCTGAGTAATATTCCATTGTACATATGTACCACATCTTACTTTTAAAATTAATTTATTTTTTAATTGGAGGATAATTGCTTTACAATATTGTGTTGGTTTCTGCCATATATCAACATGAATCAGCCATAAGTACACATATGTCCCCCCACCCCGTTGAACTTCCCTCCCACCTCCCACCTCATCCCACCCCTCTAGGTTATCACAGAGTACCAGATTTCAGCTCCCTGTGTCGTACAGTAAATTCTCATTGGCTATCTAATTTTTCATGTGATAATTCATATGGTTCAATACTGCTCTCCCTGTTTGTCCTGCCCTCTCCTTCCCCGACTGTATCCACAAGTGTGTTCTCTATGTCTACATCTCCATTGCTGCCTGCAGATAAGCTCATCAGTAACACACGACTGGAAAAGGTCAGTTTTCATTCCATCCCAAAGAAAGGCAATGCCAAAGAATGTTCAAAGTACTGCACAATTGCACTCATCTCACACACTGGCAAAGTAATGCTCAAAATTCTCCAAGTCAGGCTTCAACAGTACATGAACCAAGAACTTCCAAATGTTCAAGCTGGACTTAGAAAAGGCAGAGGAACCAGAGATCAAATTGCCAACATTTGTTGGGTCGCTGAAAAAGCAAGAGAGTTCCAGAAAAACATCAACTTCCGCTTTATTGACTAAGCCAAAGCCTTTGGCTGGGTGGATTACCACAAACAGTGAAAAATTCTTAAAAGGATGGGAATACCAGACCACTTTACCTGCCTCCTGAGAAATCTGTATGCAGGTCAAGAAGCAACAGTTAGAACAGGACATGGAACAATGGACTGGTTTCAAATTGGGAAAGGAATACATCAAGGCTATATATTGTCACCCTGATTATTTAACTTCTATGCAGAGTACATCATGTGAAATGTCAGGCTGGATGAAGCACAAGCTGGAATCGAGATTGCCAGGAGAAATGTCAATAACCTCAGATATGCAGATGACACCACTCTAATGGCAGAAAGTGAAGAAGAACTAAAGAGCCTCTTGACGAAAGTGAAAGAGGAAAGTGAAAAAGCTGGCTTAAAACTCAACATTCAGAAAACTAAGAGCATGGCATCCAGTCCCATTGCTTCATGGCAGATAGATGGGGCAACAGTAGAAACAGTAAGAGACTTTATTTTCTTGGGTTCCAAAATCATTGCAGATGGTGACTGCAGCCATGAAATTAAAGGATGCTTACTCCTTGGAAGAAAAACTATGACCAACCTAGACAGCATATTAAAAAACAGAGACATTACTTTGCCAACAAAGGTCCATCTAGTCAAAGCTATGGTTTTTCCAGTGGTCATGTGTGGATGTGAGAGTTGGACCATAAAGAAAGCCAAAGAATTGATGCTTTTGAACCATGGTGTTGGAGAAGACTCTTGAGAGTCCCTTGGACTGCAAGGAGATCCAACCAGTCCATCCTAAAGGAAATCAGTCCTGAATATTCATTGGAAAGACTGATACTGAAGCTGATGCTCCAATACTCTGGCCACTTGATGCAAAGAACTGACTCATTGCAAAAGACCCTGATGCTGGGAAAGATTGAAAGCAGAGGAGAAAGGGACAACAGAGGATGAGATGGTTGGATGGCATCACTAACTCGATGGACATGAGTTTGAGCAAGCTCCGGGAGTTGGTCATGGACATGAGAGCCTGGCATGCTGCAGTCCATGCCATTGCAAAGCGTCAGACACGACTGAGTGACTGAACTGAACTGAACCGCCTTTCTAGATTCCATGTATACACATTAATATACAATATTTATCTTTCTCTCTCTTACTTCACTCTGTATTATAGGCTCTAGGTTCATCCACATTATTAGAACTGAGTCAAATGTGTTCATTTTTATGGCTGAGTAATATTCCATTGTGCATATATACTGTAACTTCTTTTTCCATTCATCTGTTGATGGACGTCTAGGTTGCTTCCAATGTCCAAGCTGTAATGTATATAGAGCTGCAATGAACATTGAGGTGAACGTGTCTTTTTCAATTATGGTTTCCTCAGGGTATATGCCGGCTTCCCTGGTGGCTCAGATGGCAAAGAATATGCCTGCTATACAGGAGACCCAGGTTCAATCCCTGAGTGTGGAAGATACCTTGGAGAAGGGAATGGCTGCCCACTCCAACATTCTTACCTGGAGAGTTCCATGAACAGGAGAACTTGGTGTGCTACAGTCCATGGGGTCACAAAGAGTTGGACACAACTGAGTGAGTAACACTTTCACTTTTCAGGGTGTATGCCCAGTAGTGAGATTGTACCACATATTCTTTATCCATTCCCCAACTTGAGGGGTTCTTATTGCCCTTCTTTTGGCCCTCCTGCCTCCCTGCACTCTCAGATATACACGCTTATGCTTGCAGCTGATCCTAAGCACATTCATCAAAGGATGGATGGACCATCACCATTTCCTGAGCACTCTGGCACTTGGTATCAGGGAACCCCATAGTCACAGCACTTTTTGCCTAAATTTCTGTGATTTCCAGGTCTCATAGAGATGTCATAAGACAAGGAAGACCACTGTATTTCTGATGCTTCATGTAGAGGCAGACACATAGTAGGTGCCGACAGCTTTTAAAATGCCTTCCTATTATTGATCACACAGTAAGAGCGGTGACGCTGACAGCAACAGCCATCACTGCTGTGTGCCAAGGGCTCGTTATGGGCTGGCACAGTTCTGCATGCTTTGTATGTACTGTCTCATCTAATGCCCTTAGTAGCCCTATGGGACAGGTACTTTTCCCAGCTACATGTTACAGATGAGGAACTGGGGCACAAAAAAGTCAAGTACATTGCTTAAAGTCACATAGGTCCTATGGATGGGACCAGCATCTGTATCTGGAAAGAGTCCAAGCACCACCCAGTTGTGAGGTCAGACTTAAGCACCCTCTCCAGCTTCAGCTCTTGATGCTCTCTACCTTACATCCCACACACAACTTTTGCACCTCTCTGCCTCTCTGTCTATCTGTCTGGACTATTTTTCTACAGCAACCCACTCCATCCAGTTTCTCCTGGCTATTACCTTCCTGTCTTTCCAGATTCATTTTACCTGCCACCTCCTCTTGCAAGGCTCCCCTATGCATCAGCCCACAGTCCCCAGGGCTGAGCTGGGTGACTCTTGCTTTGTTTCCCTAGCATCATGTAGATGACTCCATTGCACTTGCTGTGAAGGCGCATGTATTTTCTCCCACACGGTTCAACAATGATATCCTACCTATCACAGTATCACCACCGCCTGGCAGCATGCTGGGTACTTGGTCATTGCTTGTTGAGTTGTGAACATTACCTATGAAGGATCAGAGAATAAATTAGACTTTGCAGACTACATGCAGGCTCTGTTGCTGCCTCTCCTCTTCCTCCTCCCAGTTCTTGAAAAATATGAAAACCATTCTTATCTTGAGGGCCACACAAAAACAGGCCATGGGGTCAGTTGTACCAGTGGTTCATAGCTGGCCAACTCCCCTGTCATTGGGGAAGATATTTCTAAACAAACAAACAAAAATTACTTGTCAAACTAATTCAATGGGCCATGTGGTATATCAAAATGGCAGGCAGAGGTTGGGTGGATGTCTTTGGTTGTCACGATGACTGGGGAGAGGGGTTAGCCACACTTGGTGCCCAGGCACCCAGGATGCTAAGCATCTGGCAATGCTCAGGGCAGTCCTGGACAGCATGTCAGCGACCCACTGAGGCACACAGGCTGGCTGTTTGATGCTTCTTTCTCACTGCTTTCAGTAACATGCAATCATGTTGGGAATTCACTGAAATAAAAGGCATTAGAGAACCACCAGTTTCTTCTCAGATCCAGTTGTTTAAGTGGTACAAATAGGAGAAATGAGACTGTATGCCTTGAGGCAAAGAAGGGCCCTCTTGGGCTTTTCTTGGGATCCCTGGCACAACCTTAAGACCTGCTGTTGCTTATTGTGCCTTCTAAGGTCTGCCCCAGAGTAGGGTCGGCCCTGGAAGATCACCTGGGGAGTATGAATGGAAGCATAGATTCATCAAACTGTGTCATAATCTGTCCTGAGAGGCCAGATCCATCCTTGAGGCCCATCTCTTGTTGAACTGGGGGAGACACAAAGCTGTGTGTGGGCGGCTTCATTGAAAGTGGACAACCAAGCAACAGGAAACATGGAGTGGAGAGGCTTGGTTAGTGGTTGATCCAGGAAGCCCAGAGCAGCCTGCAGAACAGCCACCTGACCCCTCTTTATCCCCCACTTCATCCCATCATGGCTTCCCTGGTGGCTCAGATGGTAAGCAATCAGCCTGCAATGCAGGAGACCTGAGTTTGATTCCTGGGTCGAGAAGATCTGGAGAAGGGAATGGCAACCCACTCCAGTATTCTTGCCTGGACAATCCCAGGGACAGAGGAGCCTGGCAGGCTACAGTCCACGGGGTCAAAAAGAGGTGGACATGACTGAATGACCAACACTTTCACTTCCATCACATTATGCATCTGGGGTTTGAGCACATGTTTTGATTTAAGTAACACAGGTAAAATCTCTCATGCTGTCATCATGAAAACTAATCAAATATTAGTCTAAACTTTTACTTAGATGCTAGCAGGCACTTTAGAAAAATGTACCAATAAGTACAAAAGGGTCCGTTTTCAACTACCGTTGAAGAGCTTTAATGGTAGTTCTCTAGACCATGCTGCCAAGTCGCTTCAGTCTTGTCCGACTCTGTGCAACCCCAGGGACTGCAGCCTACCAGGCTTCTCTGTCCATGGGATTCTCCAGGCAAGAACACTGGAGTGGGTTGCCATTTCCTTCTCCATCTCTAGACCATAGAGACTTATAATTGGGCATAAGGGTCTAGGTTTGGAGACTACTTCTAGCTCTTATTAGCTCTGGGTGAGTTCTTTTTTTCTTATTTATTTTTGGTTGCTTTGGGTCTTCTTTGGTGTGCCTGGGCTTTCTCTAGTTGTGGCGTGCGAGGGCTACTCTTCCATGCAATGCGTAGGCTTCTCATTGCAGCGGCTTCTCTTGTTGAGAAGCACAGGCTCTAGTCAGGCTGTCTTCAGTAGCTGCAGCCCACGGGCTCAGTAGTTGTGGTGCACAGGCTTAGATTCATGTGGAATCTTTCCAGATCAGGGATGAACCCATGTCCCCTACAATGGCAAGCAGATTCTTATCCACTGTACCACCAGGGAAGTCCATCCGTGGGTGAGTTCTCCACTCTCTCTTGGAGTCTTCATTTCCCCATTTGTAAAGCCAAAATGATTGACCCCTTCCCAGCCTGTTCTCCAGGGGTGATTTTGGTAATGCAAAGAGATGAGGCATGTTAAAGCATTTTTATGAACTATAAAGCATCATAAAAAATAGAAAATCCCTCAGGACATCTTGTTTTTGCATAAATCAGAAACTAATTTTCTATAAAAATTCCTTTTGCCTTAGAATCACCTCTCTTTAGAACAAACTAATTTGCTCAAGAAAACAGGTCATACTGACCTTTCGTTTGGGGGCCAGACACTAAGGTATCAAGATTAGTTCCAATTTAATAGCATTATATGCAAGTTCCAAGATAGGAATTCATAAAGCACTGGGGTGATTTACTCTGTCACTGACTTATTCATGAAGTTCATATCCGTACCTCGCTTCTACACTTGCTCAGCTGTGTAAGATGCTTTTTAGATTGCTGTCTTATTGACCCTGTGTCATGGCAACCCCACGAGGTAGGTTTTATTATTTTTGTTTTACAGATAAGGAGATTGAGACTAACTAACAGAGTTTAAGTAACTTGCCTACAGAAATTCAGTGAGAAATTAACTCTTCTTTAAAAACCTTTTTCTTTTAATAAAATTAAATCTAGTTGTTTTTGGGGGGCTGTGCTGTGCAGTATGTGGGATCTTAGTTCCCCTTCCAGGGATCAAATCTGTGCCCCTCTGCACTGGAAGCATGGAGTCTTAATCACTGAACTTCCAGGGAAGTCCATATCTAGCTATTGTAATCTGTGCTAGAAGATATGAAACAAGTATCCCTTCCTTGTTAAATCATCAACACATGTACAATCATTCTTCAGTTAAAAAAAATATGCAAGTGAAAAAAAATTGATGGAAAATATGCAAAGACCAAAATTTCATAAATTCTGTTTTGGTTTTATTTTTATGGGCTGAAAGCAGAAACTTCAAATCAGTTTTTGAAAGAAAAACGGGAAAGGAAGTTGAACATAAGCCTGGAAACTTCAGGAAGAATGAAAAGGACTGCTTTATGAGGACTTTAGGCTGTCAGCTCTCACTTTGGCCAGAAGTCTTTCTTGTTGGTTGACCTCTCAGATGTCTTGAAGGAATAGGAGCTGTTTTCACCTCACATTTCTCCCTCTGCTCCTTCAGACAATGAACTGAAGCCCTCAGGCCTGAAGCAAATGTTTTCTTCCCCACTCCTTGTCATTTTGCTCTTCTGTGGCTTCTGTGGGCCAAGCTAATTTGACTCACAGTTAGAACATGGCAGCATCACTTTATTGTCTTCCTTCCCTTACCTCCACGTTCTTAGCTCAATTTCTGATAAAGCTCAGTGACCAACTCTACCTGTGAGGTTGCAGGATGTGCGGGAAGTAGAATACTCTTTTCATCTTCATTTTATTTCTATAATCCCACCTTCACCTCTGCTGGCCCAGACGCATCAATACTCATTTCTCTAAAAGCATTAGGAACTGCCTCCAAGCTTCAGAAGAGCCTCCGTCTAGTGAGTCTGATGAGTCCACTCCCCACACGTATGTGAACTGAGCAGGTCAACTGTGAGAACCGGCAGTAGGCTTGTCTGGGCACAGGGAGGAGAGGTGTCCACAGGGAAGGAGCTACTGCCACTACCAAGCAAAGTTCTGTCCAGCCAGAAACGGCCTTCACTAAGACCATCACTGGAGAAGGAAATGGCAACCTGCTCCAGTATTCTTGCCTGGGAAGTCCCATGGATAGAGGAGCCTGGTGGGCTACAGTCCATGGGATCGAAAGAGTTGGACATGACTGAGTGACTAAACCAGCACCCACCAAGACCATCACTATAGAAATCCTACCCATTTCCAAGGTCCATCTCTCACTCTTTATAGACGTGGCTTTTCTGAGTCTTCATTGCTGTGGATGGGTTTCCTCTAATTGCGAGGAGCAAGCTTCTCATTGAGGTGACTTCTCTTGTTGTGAGGCATGGCCTCTAGGGTGCACAGGCTCAGTAGTTGTGGCACACACGCTAAGTTGTCCCGACGCGTGTGGAATCTTCCCATACTAGGAATCGAACCTGTGTCCTCTGTATTGACAGGCAGATTCTTAACCACTGGACCATCAGGGAAGTCCCCACCTCACAGTCTTGACCTTGACCATCTCAGCTGGAAGAGACGTCCATCGCAGTGCTGCTCTGTAAAACACAGAAGAAGCATGTATCACTGACCACCAGTGGTGTATCGTTGACCACCACTTACTTGTCAAAGTGATTTGGTTTCCCTCCTAGACAGTCAATTCCCTGAAGGCTAGAATTAAATCTCATGCAGCCTTGGACCCAAAACAGCACCCACCCTAGTGCCTTGCACACAGGAGGTGTTCAATAAGTTACTGAGTTTTAAAACTAATGGCTTTTTTAGATTTCTGCAGTATTCTAGGTGTAATGGTCATAAAAAGCATATGTGAGAAAATCTGTACACCCTTGGAAATTAAATGAAACACTTAAAAAGAATTCATTATTCAGAGAGGATGTCTCTAGGAAAATTAGAAAATATTTTGAACCAAATGAAAATGAAAATCTAACATATCAGAATTTATGGAACTTATAACAGTGCTTAGAGGGAAACTTACAGGATTAAATACTTAGAGTAGAAAAGAAGAAAGGTATGAAATCAATTATCTAAGCTTATACCTTTGGGAAACTAAAACAAGAAGAGCAAATCAATCTAAAGCAAGCAGAAGGAAGGACATAACAAAACAAGAGTCGATATCAGCAAAGTTGAAAAAAAATAGAGAAAAACAGTGAAACCAAATGATTCTTTGAAAAGATCAATAAAATTGATAAACATCTGTCTAACTTAAAAAGGAGAAAAGACACATAATTACAAGCATCAGCGATGTGAGAGAGATATCACTATAGACCCTGTAGACATTAAGGAGATAATAAAGGAATTACTATGAACAATTCAACACACACAAATCTGACGATTTCCATGAAATGGACCAATTTCTCAGAAACCACAACTATCAATTCAGTCATGATAAAACAGATAATCTGAACAGTCATATAAAGATTAAAGACATTGAATTTGTAGTTTTAAAACCATTTGGAAAAGAAATCTTGGGACTTCCCTGTCAGTCCAGTGGTTAGGACCCTGTGCTTCCATTGCAGAAGGCACTGGTTCCATCCCCGGTCGGGGAGGAAGATCCCACATGCTGCATGGCAAGGCCAAAAAGAAAAAGAAAAAAGAAATTTCCAGACCCGGTTGGCTTCCTGGCAAATTCTAAGGGCAAAAAGAAGAGGAAGAAACACTTCCCTACTTAAATTTGATGAGGCCACCATTATTGTGATACTGAGACCAGACAAGGACATTACAAGAAAACCTGAGATCCATATCCCTCGTGAACATGTATGTAAAATTCTCAACAAAATATGAGCAACTTGAATCCAGTGATACAATACAATAAGAGCATGACTAAATGTCGTCCAGTGAGTGGATGAGGCAATGACAGTCTTCTGTATTGTCACTGTGGTGATGGGTGCACAAATCTGTACGTGTATTACAAGTCACAGAAATGTATACACACACACAGACTAGTCAATTTTACCATATGTTAATTTCTACAGTAAAGTTTTAAAACTTGTGTGACGTGTGTATGCTTTGTGATGATAACTGGCATTTGTATTATACTTTCTTATTTAATTTTTTATTGAACATTGTTGAAAATCAACAATGTTGATGGTTCTTTGAAAAGATCAATAAAATTGATAAATGTTGGGCCAATCTCTTCTGTACAGCAAAGTAGCTCAGTTATACACATATAGCCAATCTTTTTTTTTAATATTCTTTTCCACTGTCTTTTGACAAAAAGTGCTTTCAAACACGTTTCACAAAGTCCCCTCAACTACAATCATACGAGGCATGAATTACTGATCTCATTTTTAGAGACAGGGAACCTAAGTCTTAGGTGAAATGTCCTCCTGTGTATTCATCAGGAGAGTCAAGCTACAGGTCCAGACCCTCAGTGGAAGGTCCCATCAGCCCAGATTCCCACTAGCACCTCCTGGCTCTGTGCTTGTAGCCCTGGATGCGGATGGCGTGAATTCCTTGTCCTCTGGATAGAAAGTGAATCCAGGAGCAATGGCTGTGCTCAACAGCAGTGGCTGCAGGGGTTTCTCTGGAGAAGGAGTTGGGCACTCACAGTGCAGAGACGCTCTGGCCGCACTCCTCGCTACGGCAGGTAACTCCACACAACTGAGAATTCAGTTCACTGACAACAGAGGAGCTTTCCACTCTGAATGCCTGCTCTCCGTCTGGTTTCTTTGCATCTCATGATTTTCTTTTCTACAGTGAGGAAAAGGTATTCTACCATGTCCCAAGGAAGTAGTGGGAGGTGCGAGTGGAGGAGTGAGAATGAAGATTGCCAGAGTATTTCATCCTATTTTTTGTAATCCCCTGCAACTTTGTTACACTCCTTCTCTGAGAGACCCTCTACTCTCCACCCCCACCCTCCTCCAAGAAGTACCTGAGTTAAAGGCAGAGGAGACAGCAGGACCTGGGGAAGCACACCCACTGGCCTCTTGTTGATGGAGGTGGTCAAGAAGAGTGGGTGATGTACCGGGAGCACACCTATGAGAAAGGTGCTAATGAGCAACTTTATATATATATCTCCCCTTGTTCAATTCAATTAGTGTATTAGTATGTATCAAATATGGGCTTCCCAGGTGGCTCAGTGGTAAAGAATCCTCCTGCCAAGTAGGAGACATGGGTTCAATCTCTGGGTCAGAAAGTTCCCCTAGAGAAGGAAATGGCAGCCCACTCCAGTATTCTTGCCTGGAAAATTTCATGGACAGAGGAGTCTAACAGGCTACAGTCCATGGGGTCTCAAAGAGTCAGACACAACTTCACGAGGAGGCTCCTCCAAAGGATCTTCCCAAACTAGGGATCAAACCCGAGTCTCCTGTGTCTCTTACATTGCAGGCAGATTCTTTACCTGCTGAGCCATCTAGGGAGGCCCAAACAACAATAATTTATCAAATATCTAGAATATCTTGGTATCTATTTGATACCAAGCAATTGCTTATATTCCTTCTTCATCAGAGAAGTAGATCTTACTGGCCATTTTTAAAGGACTTACATTTAAAACGGAATCACAGCTCAAGGTGCTGCAAGGAACTCTTGCTAAAATGCTAGAACACCTCAGGAAACTTTGGACAAGCAAGGGGCCAGCTTATTTCCCAGCGGTTGCCCTACTGGAATTACATTTTGCTGGAGTGATATTGTGCTTCAGGCTTGATTCTGGCTGCAGCATCCCGAGGCTGACTCATTCCCTACCATTCCAACCTCACGGGAATAAGTCTGGCATAGGGGCTGTAGGGATGAGACAATTCTGCAAGGCACAGATGATGTAAAACTGCATCTGTTGGGAGGGAGCAGTGGGCTAAAGGAGAAGTTTGCAGGGTCTCCGTATCCTGTGCTCGCTGAGCAGGGAGTATAGGGAAGCCAGCTTTCACATACCAGCATGAGCAAATCATAGCAAAGGGCAAAGGATGACTTCATCTTGTTTTTTTCTGGGAGCGTGAGGTACGGGGACATGGTTTTTAGGGAGGCCAATTGTGTGGCTCCTGTGCTTAAAACACAAATCCTAATGGTTGGAAGAGGCACAGCCCTAGAAGGACATATTTTAAGGACAAGTAAGAAAGCATGTGGGCTTCCCTGGTGGCTCAGTGGTAAAGAACTCACCTGCCAATGCAGGAAACACAGGAGATGTGTGTTCAGTCCTGGGGTTGGGAAGATCCCCTGGAGGAGGAAATGACAACCCACTCCAGTATTCTTGTGGGGAAAATTCCATGGACAGAGGAACCATGCGGCAGACTACAGTCCATGAGGGCCACAAGAATCAGACATGACTCAGCAACTAAACAACAGCAACAAGAAACCTGATTGCTCCCCAGGCAGCCCGAGGTTGTCCTGTGAACCCAGGACCCTTTCTTTCTCAAGAATCAAGAACAGTAGACTTGGAAATACTATTTAAAAAATCCCTATATCCAGAAGCTTTCTTCTTTTGGGGGCAGATAGCCTGCCTTAGTGTTCCCCAAACCAAGCCAGTACAAGGACCTAGAATAATTCTGAATTGATTTCAACATGGGGAGCTTTATTTTAGTTTAGGAAGCAATTTCTCACATACTGTCTTCCGTGTGAGAAGACACATTATTTGGTTTTACAATTCTGTGAGGCAGGTTTTATGACCCCCTTTAGAGGAAACCAAGACTCAGAGACATTAAGGAACTTGCTCACAATCTCTCAACAATCCTGTGGCAAGGCAGGGATGAAATCTCAGGTTTACTCAGCACCTGGAGGAGGAAATGGCAGCCCACTCCAGGATTCTTGCCTGGGTAAATCCATGGACAGAGGAGCCTGGTGGGCTACAGTCCACGGGGTCGCAAAGTCATGTCACAAAGTCAGACATGACTGAGCAAATAAGCAGAGCACAGCATGGGAATTGTTCATGTCCCAGACATCAGAAAGAGTGTGGGGCCAAAGAACAACTGGTTGGGTAAGAGACACTGAGTTAGGCTGAAGCACAGGGGGCGTGTGGAGGGGGAATTAGGTTGGGCCTACATGAAGGGATGGACTTCCCTGGTACCTCAGACGATAAAGACCTGCCTGCAATGCAGGAGACCCAGGTTCGATCCCTAGATCAGGAAGATTCCCTGGAGAAGGGCAGCAACCCACTCCAGTATTCTCGCCTGGAGAATTCTATGGACAGAAGAACCTGGTGGATTACAGTCCATGGGGTGGCAAAGAGTCAGACACGACTGAGAGACTGACACTCACCCTACGTCAAGGGAACCCCAGGGGGCAGTGTTTGTTCACCTGGCCACAGGAAACCATTCAAGTGTCTGTAGCGGGGAGAGGCTGTTCAGAGCCAGGGCGTTAGGGCAGTGACCCAGTAGTGACACCTCCTATAGGTCGAATGGAGAGTGACAGCAGAGGGGCTGTTGAGGGTGTGAGGGGAAGGGGTGAGAGCTCCTGTGACAGACAACAAGGGCCCGAACTGGGCGGAAGTCGTGAGACTATGCCGAAACGGAGCACTTCACATAAGACCAGCCTGTTCAGGTCTCAGCAACCAAAGCAATATGGCGGCTGAAGGACAGCAAGCCTGCAAAGATGGTTTGAGGCCCCCAACTCCCAGGCCAGGAAGAGAAAAGAAGTCAGAGGAGTTGGGCTGTGAAGAAAGGCGGAGGGGAGGGGTGATGTGTCTGCCTGGGGTATCTGAAGGTTGAGAGCCCAGTGGGATGTCTAGTGAAAATGTGCAGCTAACTGTCAGAATGTTAGAGATATGGGTGTGGCCGACAAGCCCTCTAATCACTGAGCCAAAAATAGAGCTGGGACAGAACAGAGCTAGGGGAGCCTTTGACAGCAGCCTGCAGGATTATGGACTATAGAGTGCTGGCCTTGATGGGGATCTTGGAGCCTACTCTTCCTAGGTTCAGAAGGGGGATCTGAAGCCTAGAGAGGTTGGGTGAGTTGCCCAAGGTCACACCGCCTATTTGCCCTCCCTAATTCTTCCAGGAGGTCAATGAACTTTTAGGTGACTGAAGTGTTCAAATTCAACAGCCCCTAGCCTGCATCTCTTTAAGTGTGAAGCTGATTAGGATACCGTGTGTCCGTGCATGCTTAGTTGCTCAGTCGTGTCCAACTCTTTGTGACCCCACGGACTGTGGCCCACGAGGTTCCTCTGTCCATGGAATTTTCCAGGCAAGAATACAGGAACAGATTGCCGTTTCCTACTCCTAGGGGATCTTCTGGATCTAGGGGGCTCCTGCATTGCAGGCAGATTCTTTACCATCTGAGCCACCAGGGAAGCCCACCTAGAGAATGAACTCTACTGGTAAACTTAGTTGCCACCCAGGTAAGAGCAAGCTCCTAAAAGAATCAGGTGCAGAATGGGTGGTGGCTTGGATTTTATTAGGCTTTTGTTTGTGGCATGCTTTGTCTCCTAAAGTCTCCTACAGCTAGCACCCCTTCCCCCAGAGCCACAGCTATAGATGATCCACTTAGTATTCTGAGTCCTGGATTCATAACCTCTCACTGAGCAAATGTTTCTGGGAGATGGAGGGCAAGGAAGAAAATCACGATTTGCCCTAGACCCCCAATTCCTTTCTCCTTTACGGAAAGGACATTGCTCCAATTACAAACTCCAGGACTTTCAAGAAAAGCAAACAAAAGCCCAACCACATGGCAAAGGTCACCTGGCCTGTGGAGAGAGTGAATGATTAACTCCTGTGAAAGCGAGTTTTGAGGATTTTTTTTTATAGTGTTCAAAGGTGCCACTTAGAAAAATTTAGCCCAGGGCAAATTCTAAGTAGGCCTCCCTCTCACGTCAAGCCCTGTGCTCCACCCATCCCCCCTCCCCGAGGACTTTGACCCTGGCCCATGTGAGGAGTGTCCTATGTCCAGAGCAGAGGGTGTGGGTCCCTTCCTGCCAGGCTCCTTTCCCCTGGTTCCTGCAGGTTCACTCCGGGGCAGAGCCAGCAGGAGGGGTCAAGGTCTCCACGTGGAACCCAGGTCCTAGTGTGCTTTGCCCCACGTGTCTCTAGTGTCACCTGCACTGTGAGAATTCCTTAGGCCAAATGCAAAAACATATCCCTGTTCATCTCCAGTGGGGCGACCTTGGGGGAGTTCCTTTTTCTCTCTCAGCTTCCAAATGCTCATCAGCAAAATGAGTTGATGATGCCTTCCCTGGTGGCTCAGACGGTAAAGCGTCTGCCTACAATGAGGGAGACCCGGGTTCGATCCCTGGGTCGGGGAGACCCCTGGAGAAGGAAATGGCAATCCACTCCAGTACTCTTGCCTGGAAAATCCCATGGACGGAGGAGCCTGATTGGCTACTGTCCATGGGGTCGCAAAAAGTCAGACACGACTGAGCGACTTCACCTACTTCATAGGGTTGTTGAGAGGATTAAATGAGATAAAGCACTGTGTGCTGTGTTGTTGTGCTTAGTCGTGTCCAACTCTGCAACCCCATGGACTGTAGCCCACCAGGCTCCTCTGTCCATGGGGATTCTCCAGGCAAGAATACTGGAGTGGGTTGCCATGCCCTCCTCCAGGGGATCTTCCCAACCCAGGGACTGAACCCAGGTCTCCCGCATTGCAGGCAGATTCTTTACCGTCTGAGTCACCAGGGAAGCCCGATAAAGCACAAAGCACCCCCCAAACACTGCCCCACACGAAGGACGGCTCAGCACATCTTGGCTTCCTTTCCGGTCCTGGAACGTTCCTCCACCCTCTCCTCAACCCTCCTACCAGGACGCCTCCGGCTTCTACTTTTCCCCTCTCCTTTTCCTTCAGGCATTATCTAAGGAAAAGGGCTCCAGGGAGCGCGGCAGCTGTCTTCCCTCTCCCGAGGCCCCTCCAGCCTCGCGGGGAAGGCGGCTAAGCGCCCTACAGCGGCACCCGATGGGTCTGCAGGAGCTGACGTCTGTCCTGGGGTGACCATGCCTCCCCTTGTGCAGTAAACACTCCCCACTGCAAAGACGAGCCCAGGGAGGACGGTCCGCCTTGCGGATGGGAACTCAGTGCCTTCCTGGGCACTGAGTGAACTGTGGATGCGGGGCCCAGGAGCGGCAGCTGGGAGCGGGTACTGCGCGCTCCCGACAGCTGGCGAGGGCGGAGCGGCGCCGAGGCCCGCAGTGTCCCGGCCTGGCCCCCGCGGCTGGCTGGCTCCGCGCGGGCGGAATTTCCCCAGGGTCCGATCTCCTGCGGCCGGTCTGCGCGAGGAAGCCGCGGGCGCCCCCTGCTGCCCTAAACAATGCAGCGCCACGGCCACCGCACCGCAAATCCCCTCCTTTCCATCCCTCCCAGCCCAGCCTGCCGAGGACTCTACCAGGCCCGCCTTGCGCAGAGCCGGCTTCCACCCTCTTTCTTGCTCCTTCTCACTCCTTCAAGAGACCAAGTCCTGGTTACCAAGGGCACCAGTCACTAACGGTAGCCCCTGGACACAGTCAAGGACAAGGAGCGGTCTTGATGCCCCTCGCATCTCACTCAGTGGGCAAAGAACATCCTGGAAGGAATCAGGAGAGGAGAAGAAAAAGCAAGAGGAGAGCGAGGGGCCCGCTGAGCGGCTGTGATGATGGCGAGAAGCACAGAGTTCAGCTCCCTTTGACCTCCCCCCCCAACCCCCAGCTCCCCCACGGCCACCACCAGCGTCCCCAGCTGTGCCTTTTGCTCCCAGGGCAGCCTGGCTTGCTTGGCTGGCTGGTCTCCCAGGCCTGAGAGGACAGGTTGGGGCACTCTCTAGTGAGCACGCACTGTGTTGGGTGCTGGACGCAATACTCTTATATCCCTCTGTGCCCTGAAGAGAGAGGTGACGTATCACGTGACCAGGAGGGTTCCGCACGAGGTTGTCCAGGAGTTTTGGTTCATGTACAACCACATTCTCTCTCACAGGAGCCCTCTCACTGGTCTTTTGTACTCGTGTTCAAGGGTGGGTCCTGACAGGAGAGTCATAGATTACAAGGTCCAAGTGCAGAAGACAGAAGTTCACGAAAGTCCCACAGCCAAAAATAAGCTGGTTGAATGAGCGGAAATGAATGACCTAGACTCCGAGACTCTCTGCCAAGCCCACTACTGTTCGTCCCCATGCTTGGCAGGAAGGGAGGGTGAGGGCCTTTCTGACATGCTTTGTTTAAACGCAAAGTGTATGTGTGTGTGTGTGGCTTACAGTTCACAAAATGCATGTGTTGAATGCCGACTGAGTAGTAGCGTCTGCAATGAATACACACCCGGATCCCCACTGGCGGTGGAGGGAGGCTGAGATGCCCTGATGTGGGCCCACCCCTCTGCAGCATGAGTGAGCATCCTGGCTTTGCTGCACCACTGCTGTGCTCTGCAGCGAGAGAGGAGCCAGGCCCTTCCTGGAAAAAAAAAATAATAAGGTTTTTGGAGCCAGAGGTAATTTCTCTTTCTCTAAAGCTAACTATGTCATTCTCCAGCCCCTCAAAATGTTACTTTGTGGGGAAAAGAGCCTGATGGGAGAGTGAGAAGACTTGAGTTCAAGTCCAGGCCTTGCCAGGAAGTAGATGCCTGTCATGGAGCAAAATCAATTCATTCCTTCATTCATTTAACCAATATGCATTGAGTACTTGCTATGCACCAGCATTGTTCTGGGTGCAGGAGATACAGCAGTGGGACCACCTCTGTGTTGGTGCGGAGTTTATGCTCTAATAGGGGACCAGGCAACCCACTATGGGAGAGTGAAGCTGGGCAGGAGCAGAGGGAAAGGGTGCTATCTGTTAGACTGCACAGGGAGGAGTGGGCTGTGACCACAGGTAGGGCAAGGGATTTCTGAGCAGAGAGGCAAACCTTTATACCTGAGCAGAGGTATAAAGGCCCTGGGACAGGAATGAACTTGACAAGAGAACGGGTGCCCTGTTCCTGGCACAGAGTGAAGAAGAGCGGTAGTGGGCAGGGGCAGAGACAAGAGACGCAGATCACGTGGGTCTTGTGAGCTGTGGAAGGGAGTTCCAAGTTTTTTCTGAGTGAAAGGGAGCTGTTGGGAGGATTAGAGCAGGGGAAACACATGGTGTGATGGACACATGGAAAAGACCATTCTGGCTCGTGTGTGGAGGAGACTCTGGTGGGATAGGGTGGTGTGGCAAGAACGAATATAAGGGACAAATTAGGAAATCCCTGCAGAGTTTAGAAAGGAGAGGAGGATGAACTTGCCCAAGGGTGGGGCAGCTTCGGGGGTGTAGGGGAGTCATACTTGAACTACAGTGGAAAGTAGACTGAAAATGATCTGCTGGTGGATTGAAGGTATTGGGTGATTGAAAGAGGATCCAAGGGTGACTCCTGGATTTCTGACTGAAGCAAATATTCAAATAATGATTCTACTTACTGAGGTGAGGGTAGGGTTGAGAGGGGAACTTGAGAATTCCGTTTGGGACATAATAAATAACTTTTCCTCCTCTCTTTTGACCTCCGTCTTCTCAACTGTAAAATGAAGGGGATGCCCCCTCCATCCCCAGGATCTCTCTATGGTCATTAGGGTTATTTTCCCACATTCTCATGTTTTTTAAACCCACTAGTAATGGCAACCCACTCCAGTACTCTTGCCTGGAAAATCCCATAGACGGAGGGGCCTGGTGGGCTGCAGTCCATGGGGTCACTAGGAGTCGGACACGACTGAGCGACTTCACTTTCACTTTTCACTTTCATGCATTGGAGAAGGAAATGGCAACCCACTCCAATGTTCTTGCCTGGAGAATCCCAGGGACAGGGGACCCTGGTGGGCTGCCGTCTATGGGGTCGCACAGAGTCGGACACGGCTGAAGCGACTTAGCAGCAGCAGCAGCAGCAGCAGTATATTTTTAATTCAGAGAAAAGAAGTGATAAGAAGATAGAACATATCAAGACTGGGGTGAAAAGGAGATGGAAACCGATGATACTATTTTATGTAAAGAAGTTAGGGAAGGTCTTCAGGCAGAGGATAAGATTCTAATTCTTTGGAGGGTGAGAAATAGAGACAGAGAGAGAGAGAGAGAGAACAAAAGCAAGTCCCAGAAGGGGTCCCACCCATTGCTGATGTTTTGACAACCAGGAAAGGGGAAACAGGGTGGAGGGTGAGGGAGTGAACCACCGCAGAGTGCACAGATGAGGAAGAATCACCGAAAACTCGTGACTGGCCGCAGTCTGACTTAGACTTCATTCCCTGTATTTCTTTGGTTTGCACTTGAGAAGTCTCAAGGGCTCCTGAAAGGAAACGCACTTGAGACTTTCAATTACAAACCACCTTAAAGTTTGTGATTTGAGCCAAAACAGTCATTCAACCTGTATGAAACTCAGTTTCTGTCCTGGAAATGTGAAGACCTCTACTTTCTCTATGAGCTAGAACATTCTGTGATTCTATGGCTTTTAAGGCAAGAAAAACATCCAAATGCATGTCAAAGTCCAAGAAACTTGAGAACTGAATGGTTAATTTTTTTTTTTTTTTTTACGTTTTGCATCTTCAGTCAACACAGTATTTATCGGGCACCTACTTTGTGCCCAGGGTTGTAAAGATAACAACCTTAAGAATGCAGATCAAAAGTTCCTTCCTTATGGAGTTTTCAATCTGGTGGGAGATGATAGACAGATAGGGTAGTACCCATAGAAATAAGGCAGAGAAGGAGGGTAGACTGTGTCAAGACGGGGGTGAAGAAGAGATGGAGACCACTAATACTATTTTATGTAAAGAAAGTAGGGAAGGTCTTCAGGCAGAGAAAACAGCAAGGACAAAAGTCCTGAGGTGAAGTCACGATTAGAATATTCCAGGAAGAACAGGGAAGGCAGCTGTATGACTGGAGACAAATGTTACCATCCATCCTGGGATGATGGATGGTATTTGGAGCTACAGGAGTGGTCAAGTTGCCTAGGTTGAATCTGGAAAGTCTGAAGAAGAAGACGGCCCAGGACTGAGCCCTCAAGGGAGGGGTGACAACATTTACAGGTGGACAGAGAAGGGGTCAGAAAGGAGACTGGGAAGGAGCGGGGAGAGAGGAGAGACAGGGGTGTCACAGGAACCCCGAGAAGAATGGCGCAAGGAGGAGCTGGACTGTGCCGAATGCTTCCCAGAGGCTGCGCAGGATGGGAACTGAGAGGCGGTGTTCGATCTGTCACGTAGGGTCAAGCAGAAGCCATGTTTGGGTTGATGTTTTAACTTTCCGCTCCCATCAGTTCACTTCAGTTCAGTTTAGTCGCTCAGTCATGTCCGACTCTTTGCGACCCCGTGAATCCGCAGCACGCCAGGCCTCCCTGTCCTTCACCAACTCCCAGAGTTCACCCAGACTCACGTCCATTGAGTCAGTGATGCCATCCAGCCATCTCATCCTCTGTCGTCCCCTTCTCCTCCTGCCCCCAATCCCTCCCAGCATCAGTCTTTTCCAATGAGTCAGCTCTTCGCATGAGGTGGCCGAAGTATTGGAGTTTCAGCTTCAGCATCAGTCCTTCCAATGAACACCCAGGGCTGATCTCCTTCAGAATGGACTGGTTGGATCTCCTTGCAGTCCAAGGGACTCTCAAGAGTCTTCTCCAACACCACAGTTCAAAAGAATCAATTCTTTGGCACTCAGCTTTCTTCTCAGTCCAACTCTCACATCCATACATGACCGCAGGAAAAACCATAGCCTTGACTAGACGGACCTTTTTGGCAAAGTAATGTCTCTGCTTTTGAATATGCTATCTAGGTTGGTCATAACTTTCCTTCCAAGGAGTAAGTATATTTTAATTTCATGGATGCAGTCACCATCTGCAGTGATTTTGGAGCCCGAAAAAATAAAGTCTGCCACTGTTTCCACTGTTTCCCCATCTATTTCCCATGAAGTGATGGGACCAGATGCCATGATCTTCGTTTTCTGAATGTTGAGCTTTAAGCCAACTTTTTCACTCTCCACTTGGGTTGGGCTAAATGGCCAATAGCATAGCAGATTAGGTGTTCTGGATGACCCCTTAACTGAAGGAGCTCAAATGCTGGGTTAACCTTTATAAATGTCTCCCTGAGATAGAATGAAAGCAATAAATCCATAGACCCACAAAATGAAGTAGAACTAGGAACCCTGGCAGGTGAGTGTCAAATCTCACTTTTACCCTGAGGGTTTGCTGATCCCTAGAGATCTGGATCTTTCATTGGCAGCTGTGCAAGTGTAGGGCCTGCCCAAGATGGGAAGTCTTATAGTATTCTCCTGCATAAATCCAGAGCTCAAAAGGCTATATCCTCAGAATAAAGGTGAACAAGAAATAAATCTGCCATGAAGAAGGCAACAAGCTTGCCTTGACCTTGGCACTGGGTGGAGGGAAATGAATCCTCCCAGGATTTGCAACCGTAAGCTAGCCTCAAATATTTCTGTCTGAATTCATCCATCTGTTGGCCTTGAAAAATCTCAAGCATTTAAATTTAATTTAAATGGACTTGGGTTGGTAGTACTCTCAGATAACTGGCAGAATTAAAAAGAAATCCTTTCTGGGTACCCCAAACAACTTCAATCCAGACCTCAAACAATTCTCACAGGTAAAGTTTTAAATGCACAGTTTACCTTAAAAATTTATAAAACACACAAAGAAATAAGCTCTATGTCTGACAATCAGTTAAAAAAAAAAAAAAAAAAGCAAACAACCAAAGATTTCAGATATTTGAATTTCAGATGTGGAATATAAAACAATTACGTTTAGTACACTTAAATGAATAGAAAAGAAGCTTAAAAACATGAGCAAGAATAAGAGATTTTAAAGAATGAACAGGCAGGCTTGAGAAATAACCAAAAAGGCCTAAATGAGAACTGAAAATGAGAACTATAACACTAAAATTTAAGTGGGTGGGTTAAAATTAGATTAGATGCAGCTGAAGAAAGAATTAGTTAACCAGACAACAGACTCACAGAAATGACTGACAATGCAGTTTTGAGTGATAAGAAGACGCAATCTACAAAAGATGAAAGCACAGAGGGTAGAATGATAAACTCTCTTACGCCTTTAAACTGGGTTTCCCTTTCAAGTGCAATCTGGAGAGAATGCGAGGGAGGCAACTAGCATTTAGTATTAAATGCCAGTAATTTTTCAGAAACACTGGAAGTCATTCTTCAGATTCAGGAAGTTTAACAAGTCCAAACAAAAAGCAAGATGGGTGGTGGAACAGAAGGGAAGAGAGAGGGAGAGAGAAAAGAAGGAGGAAGAGGAAGAGGTAGAGGGGGTGGGGGAAGGGGTAGGAGAGGAGAAGAAATTCAAAGCAGCCAGAGAGAAAAAGCAAAGTAACACCGAATAGTCTAGTGATCAACTTGTAAACAGCAACACTGAGGCTAGAGAAGAGAGTGGAAAATATCTTCAATGTGCTGAGAAAAACTGTGAGATCCTAAAACATAACACTCAGAAAAACTGTCTTTCGAGAATGAAGGCAAATAAGGACAGTTTCAGACAAATAAAAACAGAAAGCTTACTCTTGTGGACTCTCGCTATAGCTCATGCCAGAGCATATCATCCAGGCAGCACGAAAGAGATCCTGAACAGGAAGTTTGAAATTCAAGGAGTAGCAAGTACAGATAGTGATAAATATGTCAGTAAAATATAAATGATAATTATTACTTATATTATTTATAAAAGATTATATTATAAAATTATAATATAATAAGATGTGGTACAATATAAATATATGAAAGTATATTATATTTATAAATAATAATAAAATATCCATTGTACATCTGTGTGTATGTGTGTGGAGGGGGGCGCCGTGGCAAACAGGCTAGAACCAAAATCCTGCCTCAGAGCAGCAGGTACCGTGGAAGGGGGACTGCAAGGAGCCAAGTCTTCTAGATTCCTTGTTAAGAGAGGAGAGGAAAGGCACTGGCCAACATTTGACTATAGAGTTTAGTCTTTAAGTATAGATTTGGTAACCCTTAAAAGGACAGAGATAGGGTATGAGCCTTTTAAACTGGTGTGGGGGGGAAGGAATGAAAAAAGCATTAATTTTTTAAAGGCAAGAAGGTGGTGTGGGAAGCAGAGCAAGAAATGGGTCAAATAGACAGACAGAAAGAAAGAAACAAGAGATAATTACATCCACATACATTATTCAACAGAAAAGATGTAAGTGGACTAAGCATTAGAGTTACAGATCTCAACTGTCAGATGGAATTTTTCAGAAAATCAGCCATTTACAGGAGATAGTTATTAACCACATCAGTAGCAAAAACATAACTAGGGAACACAATATATTTTTGAAAATATTACTTTTAAAAAAATTCTAAGCACCTCATGAGTTAAAGCAGAAATCGTGGTAGAAATTGATAAGTAAATAGAACTGAAAGAAGATGAAAATACAATATACCAAAAGAGATACAAACAGAGTGAAAGTTAAAGGATGGGAAATTGGGTACTAGGCATCAGGGAAACAAAATAAAGTGATGTCGGTATATTAGTATCAGACAGAATCAGTGTTTAGGCAAGATACTTACAATAGTTTAAAAAACATCACTTTCCAATGACAGAATCTTGGATTAACTGGGAAGATGTAAAAATTCTAAATCTGTATGTTCCTAACAATATCATCTCGAAGTATATTAAGTTTGACAGAATGATAAGGAGAAATGGAAAAATCCAACTTATAGTGGGAGATTTTAAAACAACTGTCTCAGTAAATGTTGGAAAATGCAGCAAAAGGTAGTCTGTGATATACAGAAAATTTGAGCAGTACGTGATCTAGGTGACATTTCTTGAACATTGCCTGTCAACTTGTACCCTGAAGCAGTGCTAGGCTAAAAAAGCTGGACTTGAAGGGTATCAGAGGATTGAGGCCTTTCAGACATCCCTGACTATAATGCAATATAGTTAGAAATCAGTAACAAAAACATAACTAGGGAACACAATATATTTTTGAAAATATTACTTTTTAAAAAATTCTAAGCACCTCATGAGTCAAAGCAGAAATCATGGTAGAAATTGATAAGTAAATAGAACTGAAAGAAGATGAAAATACAACATACCAAAAGACGTAAAATTTCACTAAAATGGTATGGACAGGAAATGTACATAGTTAGAAAAGCAGAGAAGCTGGGGAGGTAAGCATTAGTTTAAGAATTTATAGAAAGAACATCAGGATAAACCTGAGGAAAGTAGAGGGAAATAAAGACATGAGCAGAAATTAATGAAACAGAAAACAAGTATATAATGGATAAGCAATCAAAACTGATTCTTCGATTAGTCTCTAACAGATTGCCAAGAAAGATGTACACAGATGCATCAGAATTCAAATAGATAATAATAAAATATTATGAACAAGTTTGCCAGTAAATTTGAAAACAAATAAAATGGGTAGGTTTCTAATAAAATACAAATTGACAATACCTGCTTAGGAAGACATAGAAAACCTGAATATCCTTTATCCCTTGAGGAAAGAAATTAATAATTTAAAATCTTCTCACCAAAAAAAAAAAAAACCAACAAAAACACACACACACAAGGCCCAGATAGTATCTTAGGGGAGTTTTACCAAACTTTCAATAATAATTTATGCTTGAAATAGAAAAGAATAGAAAAAAATAGAGGGCACTTCCTAAATCCAGTAAAAGGAACAACTATAAAATTTTAGAGAACAATATAGGAGCATATGTCTGTGACCTTAAAAAAATGGGAACGATTTCTTAAACAAGACACAAAATGTGCCCCATTATAATGGAGAAAGTCAGTGAAAATTCACATCCGTTAAAATGAAGAATTTAGATTTGTGTTACCACCTCAGAAGATATATTGACATTACTTCATAAATTGAAACATAATTTATATTCCTTTAACCTGAAATTTCACTCTAATGTATGTATGGTTAAGAGACTTGAGAGTATTGGAAAACATGTATAAGACTGTGCATAGAAAGAGTTCTAATCACTGAAACTAGGAACAACCCAGAGGCCCAACTGACATAGATATATAAAATGGCATAATCTCACAGTGGAATATTATACGGCAGCTAAAAGGAACAACCATGCCACATGGGAGTTTCAAGGCACACTGCGGACATAGATGCAAACCACAGAAGACCTCATTCAGGATGGTTCCGTTTACATAAACCTTAAAAACTAAAAAGACAATTGGGATGTACACAGGTCACATTTTCTTGATTCTAAAATATACTTTTTCACATTTTAACCTAAAATTAGGATGCATCTTACAATTTATGGTGTTTTGTCATTACCCTTAGGAGTACATTCTCTTTCTTAGACATGAAATAATGATGCATCTCACAATTGTTGAGGACTTAGGTTCAATGAAATATGGTAAAACTAGAGAAAAGCAATAGAATGATGAATGTAGAATTTGGGAGCACGATGACCTATGTCAAGGAGGGAGGGGCCTGAGGAACAGAAGAGGAACCCAGGACAATTCTAAAGAAGTGGCAAAAAAATTTTTTTTTACCTAGATATTGAGTATATTGGTATTTGTTTTATTATAACTCTTCAAACAGTTTAGACCCTCATATGTATGATATTTTTCACAATTTAAAAAGTATGAAGAAGTAAGGAAATGGAGACACATGTATAATTGAGGAAGCTGGAGAGAGAAAGGGGAGAAGAGATGCAGGTGATGATCAGGGGAGGTGCAGAGGACGCCACAAGAAAGACATGGGACAATGACCCCAAGATGCTAGGAGGCTTCAGCCCATCACACATGGAGACATCAGGAGAGATCTTTCTTCCTATACTGTAGCAAGAGTGATGAAGGAAAAGATGGGCTTAGGGAACATGTGGAGTGTTATGGGTATGTTTTCCTTGTGATGATTTCTAATTTCTCAATGAAGAATTTATCTGTGGGGTGGCAGCAGTCATCAGGAATGGCAGAGGTGCACAAATAGACTTGAGGAATAGGCATCTAAAATGCTAAACGTTTATTCAATGGTTACATGCCAGCTTTAAACAAACAGCTTTTTACATCCATCGTTCTCTTTATCCCCCCATCAAAGTGGTGAGGTATATGTTCTTTTATGATGTATTAGTTTCCCAGGATCACCATAACAAGACACCACAGACTTACACAGCATAGCTTAAACAACAGAAAATTGTTTTCTCGCAGTCTGGAGGCTATAAGTACAAGATCCAGGTGCCAGCATTGCTGGTTTCTCCTGAGGCTGCTCCTCAATTTTCAGGCGGTCATTTTTTGCACCCCGTCCACTGCGTCTCTTCTTCTAAGAACATCAGTCTTATTGGATCAGGACCCCACCCTAACAGCCCCTAGCTCTAAATACAGTCCCATTCGGATGTATTGGGGGTTAGGGCTCCAACATAGGAATTTTGGGAGGACACAATCCAGCCCATAACATTGCCCATAAAGTAATGGAGATTTAGAGAGGTTGAACAGCTTGCCAAGGGCATGCAGTTAGTTTCAGAAGTGGGATATGAATGCAAGCAAATCAACTGCAATCTCTGAATGCCAACCATTCCACTAAAAAAATAGTTGGGGGATGCCTGAAGAGTGGAGATGAATGAAAAAGGGGTTTGGGAGAATTAAAAAAAAAAAAATCTGACCTGAATAAAAGAGTAATATTGTGAGATTTCTCAGAGCTGTGTAATCTATCCAAGGAAATGGAATAGATGAACGATCCTCTCATAGAGTCCGTTGCTAAGTTTGAGCTTTAACCAGAAAGATGGTAATTTTTTGGCCAAAATGGCAGGAAAAGAACAATTCAGCATCAGCTGAAGTCCTCGCCCCTTGGTTCCCTTTTTGCAGAGGCCAGTTTAAACTATGGGCTGAGAGGAGCGACACCTGCTGGGCTCTGCGCTGTATGGGTGGGAACCTGGCTCTTTTCATATGCAGTCCCCCACTGCCCTCTGCTGGCCAGTAGTAGGAACTCCCAGGAATGTGCACATAGTTGTACTTTCTTCAAAAAAACCCACAAACTGTAGAGAAAGGTGGGAATTATCTCCTGGAATCAGGCTGTGGAGTATGTCAGTCCCATTCCTTTCCATACACATACATACACTTCAGTTCAATGGTACAATCAACTTTCACTTTTTGGAATTCTGTGACTGTTCTAAAACTTGCATCAGCTGTTTTCATCATTAGAAAAATATATCTGCCACCTTCTCAAAAATGATGTTTCTCAAGAATATGAGAATTTGAATGCAAAATAACCAACAAAATATTGGTTTGCTCATAATTTCATGTTTTTCAAAACTATAAATTAATGGTATGCTTGTTCAATATTTTAAAACCATGATTTCCAATGTGACAATGCAAGGACCCCATGCTTGCTTACGGCATTTTTGTAAAAATAATTGTACCATTTTCAAACATGACTTTTCTTTTAAAAAAAATCAGCAGTTCATGCTTTTAGAGATTATATATCTGGGGGAAATGTTCTAAGTAATAAGGGATTCCCTTGAATTGAGAAGCATAAATGAGTTTCAGAAGAAACTGAATCCCCCAAGAACTCCTAGAATTCCTTCTCTGTGTGCTTCACAGGACGTGTGGCCTTGATGATCTCAGTGAAATTCAAATACGTGGGCTCAAGTGTCTTCAGGGTCCCCATCCTAGTATGGGTCCCCAGACCCCCTTTATACAGTTTCTAGAATGAACATTTAAAATGCAAATCAAGTCATGATACCTTTTGCTTCTGGAGAGGTCAAATGTCATACCTCTGATTTTAGAGTAAAAAACAAATTCCTTACCAGCTTTACAGGGCCAAGTGATCTGACTTATGCCAACCCCTGGCCCCCTTTCTTCCCTTTCAGCTGTTCGCAATTTCACCCTCTATTTCATGGCTCTATTTCAGTATTCTGTTTATTTCCTTTGGGGCATTTGCAATAATCATATTTATTTCAGGTGTTCATTTCCTGTCTCTACCATTAGGTGTCATCTGCATCAGGTGAGTCCTTGTCTACCTTGCTTTCACTGCATCCCCAGTACCTAATGAACGTATATTTATCAGTGAACAAGTAAGCAAACCAAGTAAAGCAAAGGAAGAAACTGAGAGAGGGGTGACACCAAAGTCATTCCATGCAGATCACAGCATTGAGTTCCTTCCGTAAGTAGAAGTCCCACCCCTGACCCACAGCATGGGAAGCCAGCACCGGGATCACTGCACTTCCACCTTCGACTCCATTACTCATCAAAACCATGCTCCCTTTCTTAGAGAGCACCAGGGGACCAGGGAGACCCACAAGCTCCAGCCAGCATAAGGAGAACTGGAGGGCACAGGGGCCACACAGGCATGCTAACCACCTAGCAGATGTAATCATTCAACCAGTTGTGCTACTGATCCTGAATGCGAACCCCAGCCACTAAAGCAACAATAAACGTTGTGTTGATCCAGCGCCTTCCCCTTGAAAGGGCAGCAGCACAGTCCCGAAGGCTCGCAGCCCTGCCCTGGGGGAGGCAAAGGGATAGTCCCATTTAACAAATGGAAAATCATGAGCCTGTGCTCAGTGGGCTGGAGAACCACTCCTGGGAAGCAGGATGATGCCTGGCCTTTCAGGAGTTCTCATTCTACATCCTCCCTGTCAGACAATCAGAGCCTGAGACAGGGAAAATAAATTCAGAACCATCATCAGTTCAGAATCTATGGCTCAGGGAAGCCCAATGAGAGCCATCCCCAGAAGAGGTAGCTAGTGGGGCAGAAAGGCTTGCTTGGTTGCAGGGAGCGTGGACCAGACATCATGGGGCAGAAGTTCCCCTGCTGAAATGCTGCTGGGTAGATGTAATTTCCACTGCCATCTGCGGCTTCTCTCCCAGACAGGATCCTGGCATTTGACTGAGGAACCATCCACGGAGAGTGAGGTCAAACTTGAATAAAATGTCCAAGAATGTCCTAGGCCAGGCAGCATCAGGGCAGGCTGATCTGGGGGTCCTTCAGGAAGAAGGCCAACGTCTGGGCCAGGGCGTCCAGCTCGCAGGAACTGGCATACTGCAGGAGGTTGCTCTTCCGCACGAAGTAATGCTTGAGGAAGCGCTGACTCACACACTTGTGCAGCTTCCTCACCAGGCGCAGGAACCCCCTGCTGAAGACTTGCCAGTCCTTGGGATAGGGGTACTTCTCACAAGTCCAGAAGAGCACGGTCTGTGGAAGCAAGAGGTGGTGTCTGACATCATCCTGGGCCACTGAGCAGGGTGTCTTCAGGAGCGTTCCTGAGCTCACATGGCCTTGGGAGGAGGAGACAGGAGCCCCAGGGTTCTAACCGTGGATTCAGGATCCCCAGCCTCCTCCGCCTGGTTTCCCTGCCTCTTTGGTACTTTCTCCTCTGACTTCCTTACCTGGTATCACTTGGCCATCTGAAAGTCATCTCAGTCCATATGAGGATGAGATGATTAGATGGTTATCACCAACTCAATGGACATGAATTTGAGCAAACTCTGAGAGATAGTGGAAGACAGAGGAGCCTGGCATGCTACAGTCCATGGGGTCACAAAGAGCTGGATATGACTTAGCAACTGAACAAAAACAACAACAGGTCCAAACTGAACTCCTGGCCCTGCCGCATGTACCTGGTGTGCTTCCAGGGCTGTTCATTCAGGCTGTTATGCAAGATCCCTTACCACCTCCTATCAAGTCCTGCCAATCCTCCTGCCTGTGTATTTCTCAATCCACCCACTTACCTTCATCACTGATAATATCCCCTGACACCCTGTGAGTGTCACACCCCTCATCCCCTGTGAGTCAGCCTGCACCTCTTCTAGGCACCATCCTATCTATTGCCATCCATATCGTAGCCATCATGATCTTTTTGAAATATCAATCTATGTTTCTTGTCTAAAATACTTCAAAGTCTTCCCATTACTTGTTAATTAAAAAATACAATTGTTAGCATGGTTTGGTGGACAAAGCTTGGCCCCTCCTTTTTTTTCCGGTCTCACCCTGTGCTCTCCCTCTCTCTCTCTCCTTCTATCCACGCTGGCCTCATTTCATGCTCTCGTCTATCACAGGGCCTTGCCCAACCCACGTCTGCCGTATGGAGCATTCTTCCTTCCCGACTTGTCCAGGAAACTCATCCTTCAGCTTAGACTTCCCTATGACACTCTCTTCATCACATTTATTCATTACATTCTCATCATTTCAGCAGCAATGATGACAGTAGTGGTCATTTTCCTGTGTATTTATGTGTATTACTAGATGGCAAGGGCTTCCCAAGTGGCTCAGTGGTAAAGAATCCACCTGCCAATACAGGAGATGCAGGAGACTGCAGGCTTGACCCCAGGGTTGGGAAGAGCTCCTGGAGAAGGAAATGGCAACCCGCTCCAGTGTTCTGGCCTGGAAAATCCCATGGACAGAGGAGCCTGGTGGGCTACAGGCCATGGGGTCACAAAGTGTAGGACATGACTAGTGACTAAACAACAGCTAGACAGCAAACTCCATGTGAGTGGAGAACAAGACCTATTTGTATTCACACTCATGTTACCAGCATTCAGCAGAGGGACTGGCCCATGAGAGGTAGTTAGTAAACATTTTTTGATGGAGTGAAATAATGAATTAATGTTTGGGTTTAGATACTGAGTATTTTTAAAATATAGTCTTTACTAAAAAGTAAAAGAGCAGTTTTAGGTTCACAGCAAGATCCTGAGTGTGTTTTGATTTAGAGGACATTGTTTTGAGTAAATGAGTTGGAGATAATTTCATGCTAGTCAAGATAACCTAGATACAAAAACATGTTTTAATTCCTCTTGTAGTTAAGCTTTTATCTCCCTAAGCAAACAGAAGCACTTAAGCCTATTATAAGCAAGCCTCTGTGCCTTTGAGCAGGTTTAAGCATAAATAAGCCAATGAAAGATAAGTTCTTTCTTCACATGAAATTGCTATGGGGGAGGGACTTCTCTGGTGGTCCATTGGTTAAGGCTCTATGCTTCCAATGCAGGGGGCATGTGTTTGATCCCTGGTCAGGGAATTAACATTCTACATGATGTGAGGCAAGACCAAAAAAAAAAAAAGTTAAAAACCCAATTAAAAAAATATTGTTAGTGGGGGAAGCCTCTTTGGGAAGGATGTAACAACCTTCTACGAGGTGACCGTGACTGGCACATCCTTCCTGATGCTGTTTTGCAACCCAGTCTCTTCCACTTTCCCCGGACTAAAGCCTTGGCAAGAATCCTACACACTCAAGCCATCACCCAGGGTGGTGTTTAATAGCACATTGCCATCAGCCAAGTCCATCCCAGTGTCTGCACATGAGAGAATTCTGCCCTTGGAGCAAGAGTGAACGACGAGAGGAAAAGGCAGTCAGTACTGTTTTGATTTCTCAACAAACAACCCCGCGCCCTTTTAAATGCCCACTCTTAAGAATGTTTGATTTTATTATGCCATGCAGGTGGGCTAAGGAAGACTAAAACGGAAGACATTTAAGGAGTTTCCCTGAAATCCTCTAGATGAGCTAGAAGTCACTGGAATACAAGTAAACCCTGGCTGGAGTACAGCTTTGAGAGCAGTCAAGGGTAGAAGACCCGTGGTGGCCCTATTCAATCTTCCTAAAACACTCATGCTATTTAAAGCATTTCTATTCAGCCTGACTGTGGAGCAATGAAGTCAGTGGTTAGTTAAGAGTATGAGATGTGATATGAGATAGCCAAGGGTTTCCTTCTCAGCTCTGACTCTTCCTAGCGTGGTCTGTGGAAAGGTATGTAAGAAAGAAGCTAACCCCCCCAAATGAATTAGACTACCTTCAGAAAATATGCATCCTCGATCCAGGAGAATAGGTGTATGTTTTTAGGGGGACATGCTTGGGGACACTTTAAGAATGCTGAACCAGAAGAGGAAGGCCTCGCTATATGTGCAAATGAGATGTTAACAGATTCTCAGGCAGGACAGGGAGAACAGGTTATCAGAAAAGACAGAAAGCAAAGCAAAAACTAGTGATTCTGCAGGGGGAAAAGAGGGGTGAAATGTAAGATCATTCATGACCATGATCAACAAGTATTTACTGCGCAATTACTATGTACGAAGCATTGGGAGAGATAAAAGGGTTTGGTACTAGCTGCCCTTCAATAGCTTGTGTTAGGAGTGAAAGAGTAACACGGGACGAGAAAACAGTCGTCCACTGGATGAGACGGGGCACAGACAGGAGCGTGCAGAAGGGCACAGCACACCCCAGCAACCTGTGCTTTCCCGTGCAGAAGGTCAGGGAGAAGGGCTGATGCTCTGAGATGGGTAACAGTGGGGCTGGGGCTGTGCTGTCTGTAAGAGTCAGACACCTCCACCCTCAGTGTGATGCACACGGTATTATAGGAGTGTCCAGTTCACCAAGTATGGTTGGAACTTTGAGAATGAGGAGTTGCGAGTGTGATCAAAAGACCTCTCCCTGGGGTGAGCCCCTGATCCCTGAGTCCAGGTCAGGTTCTGCTGCCCTGCATCCTCCTAGAGCAATGCTCCTCTCCTTCCCAGTATTCCCCACGTGGCACAATTCCACGTGCACCTGTCTCCCTTGCTAGACCACAAGCTACACAAGAGCAAGACCATGTCGTGTTTGCTCAGCTTGCACCTCCATGTTTAGAGCACACAGCAGGTGCAGGGGCCAGGTGACTGGCCCACAGACATCTCAAGAAACATTTGCTGGGTGAATGAATGAGTGAGTGAATGAGTGAATGCATTCATAGTGGTCTAATGCTAAATCCTTGCCGGGACCTTCCTGGTGGTCCAGTGGTAAAGAATCTGCCTGCCATTACAGGGGACATGGGTTTGATCCCTGATCTGGGAAGATTCCATATGCCTCACAGTAACTAAGCCCAAGCACCACAACTACTGAGCCCGTGCCCTAGAGCCTCCGCTCCTCAACAAGAGAAGCCACTGCAGTGAGAAGAATAGCTCCGGCTCACCAGAACTAGAGAAAGCCCATGTGCAGCAACAAAAACGCACGACCATCAAAAATAAATAAATAATTAAATAAAATTAAAGTTAAAAAAAAAATGTGATTTGTAACCTGGAAGTTCAGGTTTGCTGCCATGTTCGTGGGGTAACCCCAGCATTTCCTGGTTTCCTCCTCTGCACAAAGTGTGGGTGTGTGTGTGCATGCACACCTGGGCTAGAGTGCAGACTGAATGCATGATAACATGAGGGAAAATGTGAATCCACCTGAGGTCTGAGCAGCTCACAAGATCTCACCAGACTGTAGACTTCTCCGGAGTAGAGAATGCATGCTGTAATTCATTTCTGAACCTCAGCAGGGTTGCTGGCACGCAGTGGGCACTTGGGTTGGTTTGTTGAGTGAAACAGGGAGAGAGAGAGAGAGACAGAGAAGGCAATACAGAAAGGGAGTAAGAGAAGAGGGGAACCGGAAGAAGGAAGGGAGGAGGCGGAAAGAGGAGAAGACGGGAACCCTGGGCAGGGCTGCTGTGGGCACGCATTGGGGCTGTTTCTACACACACACACACACACACACACACACACACACACACACACACACACACACTGTGGGCACGCATTGGGGCTGTTTCTATACACACACACACACACACACACACACACACACACACACACAAACACACTGTGGGCACGCATTGGGGCTGTTTCTATACACACACACACACACACACACACACACACACACACACACTGCAGAGAGACCCACCCCGCCCCAGCCCCTCTGCGCTGGGGCCGCCCACTCACCTGCAGATGGTAGGACGTGATCACAGGCCGCGTCCCCGGACACCAGACGTCCTCCTTCATCTGCCTCAGGGCCTGAAAGCACTTCCGGCGGCAGCCCCCGTCCTCATCCAGCTGCTCCAGCAGCACCTGCTCTGCCCGCAAGAAGCTCAGCTGCCAGTGATAGCTTGAACAGGCCAGCAAGCTGAACCCGAATGACTGAGGGAGAGAAACACCGCGGGAAGTGAGAAGGGTGGGGCTGGTCCGGGAGAAAGCCATCTCCGAAGCAGCCCACTAGGGTGGGGGCCCTGCCAGTGGGCAGGCAGCTCCGCCCACGTGGGGACACTGAGGGAGCCTCTAGGCCAGCCCCTTGCACGTGGGCAGTTCACGGGGAAGGCTGCGCCCACTTTCTCTCGGGCAGTGGTTCTCCGACTTGAGCCTGCCCCAGAATCACCTGGAGGCCTCCTGAGAACACAGAATTCTGGGCCCTGCCTCGCACGTCTCTTCAGCAGGCCCAGAGCCGGGCTCAGGAATCTGCATTTGTAGCAGGTTCCCAGGTGCCCCTGCAGGTTCTGGGGATCTAGTGAAATCTCAATTATCCTTCCGAAGCTGGATGGCGGCCAATGATGCCCTGGGTGGTTAAGCTGAGAGCGCCTCTAGTGAGCCGGGACCCTGCAGGATGATACCTTGATGCACTGCACTGTCTCTGGAGAAGGCCAGCGCTTCAGACACGAAGGCCACTGGGCTTTCTTGGACCAGGCGGTGGGGATGTCCACTGAGGGGGTCAGCTGTAGTTCCACCTGACCTGCAGAGGTTTCCACGACAACTCGAACTACAAGGTGGTCCATTAGCATGCGGACCCTGTCTGGTGGTAAATGACAGACAATGAGAAGACAAATAATGGTTCGATACCAGCGTTTGAAGAAGGAATTTGTGAGCTGTGGCTTGGGCCAGCCCCTTGTAATTGGTGGAGCGACTTTCTGAATTTCACTAGCACCCCCAAGGTGGCATGTTTAGGTCAAAGTGAAAGTGTTCGTCATTTAGTCGTGTCTGACTCTGCACAACCCCATGGACTGTAGCCCACCAGGCTCCTCTGGGATTCTCCAGGCAAAAATATTGCAGTGGATTGCTGTTCCCTTCTCCGGGCAATCTTCCTGACCCCGGGGTCGAACCCACATCTCCTACATTGCAGGCAGATTCTTTCCCATCTGAGCCACCAGGGAAGCCCACGTTTATGTCAACATGAGACAGTTAGCTAAGTAAATACTGATAGAATATTGCTAGAAAATCTCACTGTTGGTGGGGTTTTCTTTTCTCCTTCATCCTCTCCCCCCAAGGTTTTACTGTACCTTTTCTAAAAAAGCAGTTGACTCTTTCCAGAAGGCTCAACCGAGGCATAGTATACAAGGAAAAGAAATAGTTTTTGCTACTATAAGATGAAACCCAAGCATTTTTCTATAACCCAGGTATCCAACCACATTTAGGATAGCCTCAGACCCCTGACTTATTCATTTGCCTTTGGTGGAGTTCAGCTTAACCTGTCTCTTAACCAAGTTCCAGTCTCAGGGATGCTATTTGTTCCCACCACCCATTAACTAGCCCGCCTTTGGAGGGATTTATCACCGTAAGCCTTGTAATCATAAAATACTTGCAAGTGTGTCATGGCCACTGGCTGAAAGGGTCAAATGAGCAGAAAGAAGCCCTCATTGTCTTTTCCAACCAAGCAAAGAGAGGGAGAGAAAAGGAATGGGCCTGGGGACATTTTCCAGTTGATAGACTAGAATTCATTTCTAATCTGTTTCCCCTTTCTTTCAAAAGATACACCGTAGTTTTTTTTTGTTTGTTTGTTTGCTTGCCTTCATTATTGACTCATTGGAAAAGACTCTGATACTGGGAGGGATTGGGGGCAGGAGGAGAAGGGGACGACAGAGGATGAGATGGCTGGATGGAATCACCAACTCGATGGACGTGAGTTTGAGTGAACTCCGGGAGTTGGTGATGGACAGGGAGGCCTGGCATGCTGCAATTCATGGGGTCGCAAAGAGTCAGACACGACTGAGCAACTTCACTTTCACTTTTCACTTTCATGCATTGGAGAAGGAAATGGCAACCCACTCCAGTGTTCTTGCCTGGAGAATCCCAGGACGGAGGAGCCTGGTGGGCTGCCGTCTATGGGGTCGCATAGAGTCAGACACAACTGAAGCGACTTAGCAGCAGCAGCAGCAGCAAAGAGTCGGACATGACTGAGCGACTGAACTGAGCTGAACTTGCCTTCATTATAGATAAGGATGAGCCATCCTGAATCGAAATCTATTATTTTGTTTTTCCTTGCTCAAAGAAGGAAATGAAAACTCATTCACTAATTGTGTTAGGTTGTTCAAAAGGAAAACACTCCTCTCCTTGACTGGGGTGTGATAAACAGCTTATTGTCTGTATCTCATCAGAGCCGCCCAGACAGGAACATGACAACGTCTGGCACTTCAGCATTATTTACTGAAAGCACCTCATCAACCTGGCCCAGTTTGAATCTCTTATTTGCACTTTCACTATTAACAGTGTTGAGCGCAGAACGAGGAGGTAAGCAAACCTATTAGCTCCAGCCTGCCTAGCCCACACCTGGCTTCTGCAGCTCTGCTTATTTGGTGTGTGAAATTCGGCCTATTACTTGATCTCTCTAAATCTCAGTTTCTTGTTTGTAGAACAGTTAGAAAAATGATCCTAACTCTAACAGGATTGCCAGTAGTATTAAATTAAATAATCCATGAAAGCATCCTCTACAGTGTAAAAACCATTCAACGTTAACTATCTCCATTACAGAATCTTTCAGAACTATTCTGTCTAGACAAGCAAAAGTACATGCAAATCCTTTGCTTTCTACACAAATGGAGTTTCATATTGTTCAGCAGTTTGACTTTTCATTTAACTATGTTGCACAGATGGAAATCAGTCCTGAATATTCATTGGAAGGACTGTTGTTGAAGCTGAAACTCCAATACTTTGGCCACCTGATGCGAAGAGGTGACTCATTTGAAAAGACTCATGCTAGGAAAGATTGAAGGTGGGAGGAGAAGGGGATGACAGAGGATGGGATGGTTGGATGGCATCACCAACTCAATGGATATGAGTTTGGGTAAACTCCAGGAGTTGGTCATGGACAGGGAGGCCTGGTGTGCTGCAGTCCATGGGGTCGCAAAGAGTTGGACATGACTGAGCGACTGAACTGATGTTACATGGGAATTTTTCATAATTCTGTGTGTATACACACACACCACATTCTTTTTTTAATCCTAATTTCTCTCCATTAGTGAGAAATATATGCAAAACACCAAAGTCAACAAAGTATTTTAAAAGGGAAATTAAAAGGAGGGATTTCCATTAAAGTCATATATTGGATTGGAGATTTCCAAACCCATGGCCTCTAAGACATATAAAAGTTTAAAAACATTATTTGCAAGTAAGGAAAGAGACTGCTAGAAAGTAGGAGACTCATATGAAACTAGCAATGAAGCAAGAACATCTGTCTAGGAAAGTACTAAGTGGGAGAACTGCTAAAATACCCTGATGGCATTAACCCTTGATACTTACAGCTTCTGTGTATAGAAACAGCACAGAGAGGCAGAGAGGGGGTCTGATGAGCCAAGGCTAGGTGGTGAGCCTCACAAGCCTGAGGTCAGGAAAAGCTGTATCTTGAGGAAAATTAGGAACTAAGAGAAATAGATTTTTCTTGTGGGCTTTGGGTAGTTGATTCAATATAAAACGCAACAGCAACAAAAAGCAAGATTTTCCCTCCTCCCTAGAATTTCAAAGGCATTAGTCACCCTTCTGTGTTTAGGGCCTGAATGTTTCCAACCCCAAATCATCCAGGTAAGGTGGAACTTCTGGGAGTACCAGGAAAAATCAAACATAATTCTTCTTGGAGAAATATACCCCAGGATACTCATAGAGTGTGAATAATGTTGCCTAGACAGATGTGAGTCCCCAGTCTCATATTGACAAACTTTATTATTTTTAAAAGCTGCTTAAAAGTCCACTAGGCAGATGTAGCATAATTTATGTAGTCAGTGTTCCTTCGGTAGCCATCAGATGGTTTCTGATTACTTACTGTTACCAAGCCTATTTCACTGGATATCTTTGTGCCTATTTCTTTGTGTATCTGTAGGAATGTATTTTAGAACTGGAATTGTTGAATTGCCAAGTAAGCACATTACAAATATAAAAACCCTTTTAAAAAAGGGGGGACACCAATTTACACTTCCTAGAATAAGGCATGGGAGAAGGCAGTGGCACCCTACTCCAGTACTCTTGCCTGGAAAATCCCACGGACTATAGCTTAGAGTTTGGGGGTTGTGAGAAAACTGTAATTCAAAAAGATCCATGCACACCAAAGTTCATTGCAGCATTATTTACAATAGCCAAGACATGGAAGCAACCTAAATGTCCATCAACAGATGAATGGATAATGAAGATGTATATATATGTCTATGTGTCTATATATACAATGAAATATTAGTCATCCATAAAAAAAAAGATTATCATACTAAAGTCAGAAAGGGAAAGATATGATATCACTTGTATGTGAAATCTAAAAAAATAAGTATACAAATCAACTTATTTATAATACAAAAATAAAACTATAGACATAGGAAAGAAACTTACGGTTACCAAAAATGAAAGGGTCAGACAGAGGGATAAATTAGGAGTTTGGGATTAGCATATACACACACTACTATATAAAAAATAGATAACCGGGGGGACACTCTCTGTGCCCCTTCTGATGTCTATGTCAGAAGCTTTCTATGTCCCTTTTCAGACTTTAATAAAACTCTACTACACACACTAAAAAATAAAATGGATAACCAACAAAGACCTACTGCATAGTACAGGGAACTATACTCAATATTTTGTAGTGCCCTATAAGGAAAAGAATAGGGAAGAGAAAAGACACATATATATCTATAACTGAATCATATTGCTTACACCTGAAACTAACACAACATTGTAAATCAACTCTACTTCAATAAAAAAAGGAAAAAGCAAAGCTTCTGTGGTTGTCAAACATAATCGGCTCCTTTTAGCTTCTGGCTTTTGTGTTCTGGTCTAAGTCAGCGTTCCCCAGGGTGCTGCCCCAGAACACCGGAGGAGTACGGCGGTCAGTTGGAGGGTGTTGTGGTGAAAATGTGCTAATAACAAAGATCTGAGCTTTATGAGGAATTTGCTTGTTCATGAGAATACTCAGGTTTTGAAGCTCACGTCTTGGAAAGGGTGCATAACCCCAAGACTGGTTTACCTGTGCCAGAGCAGTAATCCACTTAAGGCCACGAATGTGTGTTGTGAGTTTGAATTCCATTCTGTGTGTCACACCAGGAAAAAAAAAAAGAGCTAATTCATGTAATGAGAATTAGGCAGATGTAAAAAGCACACGATTTTATCCTCAATGTAGGGGCGTGAGCTTCAGGAAACACCCAAGCAGAGGACACTTTTGTTTTTAGAGCAAAACAGAAATGCTAGACACTTTCCTTGTACGCTCCCCGACTGGCTCACCTGACAGGTGACAGGTCTCAATCGCGTTTTCAACCAGTTTCCGGAACACCTGGAGGACCTTGGCGGGCACAATGTCTCCCTCGATGTTCACGTCTGCCTCGTGCCACTGCCCGGGGCTCTTCAGAAACTGCTCCACCCCCAGCCACTGCTGCAGGCCCTCTGGGTCCTGCAGGGGGCAGGGCAGACGGGTGCCCTTCAGGCTGTAGAAGCGCCAGCGCTGCTGCCGGGCCTCCCTGTACCCGGCCAGGCCTCTCATCGGGACTGTGATGAGGAACTGGGTGGGAGCCAAGACCTGGGGTCAGCAAAGGGGAGAGTGGGAGTGTCAGCCCCTAGACTCGGGAGGTGGCGGAAGCCCTGGGGGAGCCGCCCTGCTGACCCAGGCCACTCAGTGAACCACTCAACCCTCAGCAATGTGACAAGGAGGACAGAACCGCGCCCACCTGCCCGCCTGTCGGCAGAGGATTCCATCTCTGTTGTGCCACTAGCCCATTGTAACGCTTCGGGCAAAGAAATTAACTCAGTGAGGCCTGGGTTTCATGGATCTGCAAGAAAAAGAGTGAAGTGGACCCAGAACTCTAGAGGCACCTGCCTTTTGGGGTGGGGTTGGGGTAGGGGAGAAAAAGCAGGGAAGGGAGCTAGTAGTCGCTGCATTCTGCACATACCAAGCACTCCAATGCTTGTGCGTTTGCCTGTCTCGTGTCCACAGTCACACACGAGTTGGGCTTTGCTAACACTGACCAAATGAGGAGCCTGAGGCTCGGAGGGGTTCAAAGTCTCCCCGGGGGACACACAGCCAGTCAGTGGTAGGTAGAGCTGGATCCTGACCTTGGATGTTCTGATTGTTCATTCAGTGGTTAATTTTCTCTCCTGAGCTGGTTCTTGGTCAAGAATGAATGACCTGGGGAGACTTCCCTGGTGGTCCAGTGGCTAAGACTCTGTGCTCCCAATGCAGGGGGCCCAGATTCAATCCCTGAACAGGGAACTAGATCCCTCGTGTTGTAACTAAGAGCTTGCCTGCTGCAACTAAAGAACCCACGTGCCACAAATAAGACCTGAGGCAGTCAAATAAAGAAATAATAATAAAAAAAGAATGAATGACCTGGGATGGATGGAAGATCTGATAATAAATTAAGGGTGGGAAGGGGTGGAGAGGAGGTGAGACCATTTTGCCAAATGTAGAATTTTTTTACTTGGACTGATGATCCAGTTTTAATGACTAATCCTTACAGAGTCACAGAAACGAAAACCTTTTTGTTGAGACAAATGTGAGTTACTGAGATGATTCTAAGTTAAATGGGGAAAAAGGTGAACACTAAGAATCTACTTAACTCTATTTTTACAAGAACCAGGTAAGCAGCTGTCACGCCAATAGTCCAAGAGGTAGAACACGATGGTAAATGGTGCGGTACCACCAAAGGGAAATGATAGTTAACCACATCACACAGCAGCCCGCTCCACCCTGTTTGTTTCCCCATCACTCAGTTATACACTGGAGGAGCTACCGCCTTTCCACGGAAAGTTCTGACAATGGAACTGGATAATTTTTGCCCAGGGACCTGTCGGTCAGAATTCAGGGGTGAACACTGAAATCAGCAGCAACCAAATCGTGCTCATTCTCAGGGAACAGTAGTTTGATTCTTGAGATGACGGGTCTGAAATGGAGCAGGAACCTATGGTCCTTGCCCCACCCCCATGTCCTCTGCCTGCCTTTTGTCTGTGGAAAACTTTAGTCAAAGAATAAGTTAATCAGAGAAGTGAGAACACGTGGAAACAAAGGAAAACAGTCAAAGGAGATGAAATAATAATAATGTAGTCATGAAGCATGGTCAAGGACCTTTAGTTCCTCCTCAGGGGCTGTCGTTAATATTCTGAGCCATATCCTTGAGATGTCTTACAGATACTGAAACCCCCACCAGCTGGAGAAGTTAACTACACAATGACCAGACTGTAGCCATGACATAAGCTGCCTCAGTTCCGAGAATGGGTCTCAAAGAAACAGAAAGAAACTGACCCTGCAACTGAAGATTAACTGTACCTAAAACAGCCAAGGTGATGCTGGTCAGACCACCGAGGACCAATCTGAAGATGACTATCTGAGATGACTGTGCTGCTTTTGCAAGTAGCCCCCTCCCTGTCTATAAAAGCTCTTGCCCCCGATTGTCAGGTGGGGAGTCGGCCTTTGGACAGACGCCCTCCCTCCCCCACCAGTCACTGAACCTGAAATAAACTTTTCTTTCCACCAATGTGGCCTGTTTATTGCCTTTTGAATGGTGAGCAGCCAGACCCCACGATTCAGTAACAGGTCCACATGACTTCTGGTATCCATTGAAATGTGGTAGGATTAAAACAAGAGGGGGACCTAAACTATGACATTCAAAATCTATACATTTTTTTGAACCCACTTGCATGTGAATCCCAAAACCCAAGTATCATGTTATTAGTCACATAAATGGTGCTTAATACATACTTATTGAATTTGGTCCAAGAGAAAATAAAAGCGTATTTATATGCCCCACTGTAACTATTTTTTTCAAAACTTAATGTATTATATAGGACATGATGTATATAAATGGAAGATGTATTTTAAGTTATGACTTCTAAGTGAGACAACAGCAGGAAATTTCCCCAGATATAGTTCTAGAAAAAGTGATGTATGTTTCTATTCATAGTCACTGGCCTATATTTGTCCTGTTTAGGTTGGCAGGGTGGTAGAGGTGGGAAGATGATGTTCTGACGTCCCAAGATGCAATCTAAGTTTATAATTATCATCCTGGGGTAAATTTCCTAAAATCTGATACTGTCCCCAAATCCACAAGTCGCAGAATCTTGTGGGTGGTCCTCGTACCCACCAAACTTGAAATGTACTGGGCTGACTTCCCACGTGGCGCTAGTGGTAAAGAACCCACCTGCCAATGCAGGAGACATAAGAGACTTGGGTTCGATCTATGGGCCAGGAAGATGCCCTGGAGGTGGGCATGGCAACCCACTCCAGTATTCTTGCCTGGAGAATCCCACGGACAGAGGGGCCTGGTTGGCTACAGTCCATGGAGTTGCAAAGAGTCGGACACAACTGAAGCAACTTAGCAGAGCAATGGTTTTTCATTCAGGTAGTAATTCTTTTGCTTACTTATTCATTCAGCAGAAGCTGAGTGTCTACCATGGGCCACCCACCATGCTGGGTACTAGGAAGGGAACAAGCAAGAGACATGATCCTTATAAACAAGGAACTCACGGTCTTATGTGAGAGCTGGGGCAAGTGTACGTATAAGTTTACTACTTATATTAAGGCTTCCCTCGTGGCTCAGCTGGTAAAGAATCCACCTGCAATGTGGGACCTGGGTTTGATCCCTGGGTTGGGAAGATCCCTGGAGAAGGGAATGGCTACCCACTCCAGTATTTTGGCCTGGAGAATTCCATGGACTATATAGTCCATAGGGTTGCAAGGAGTCGGACATGACTGAATGACTTTCACTTTCACTTACGTTAAAGTATAATATAATTCTTTAATTCTAATGTGCTATAAGAAAAACAAAATGTAGGAGCATGGGGGGCTTCCCTGGTGGCTTAGTGGTAAGAATCCATCTGTCAATACAGGAGACACGGGTTTGATTCCTGATCCGGGAAGATCCAAATGCTGTGGAACAACCAAGCTCATTGGCCACAACTATTGAGCCTGTGCTCTAGAGCCCACATGCCACAACTACTGAAGCCCTCACTCCCTGGAGCCTGTGCTGCACAACAAGAGAAGCCATTGCGATGAGAAGCCCTTGCACTGCACCTAGAGAGTAGCCCCTGCTCGCCGCAAGTAGAGAAGAGCCTGAGCAGCAACAAAGACCCAGCAAGCCAGGAATACATAAAATTTTTAAAAGCGGTGCAGGGGGAGGGGGAAGCACAGGGATTCAGAATGATTCAGAGCCTCGTTTCTCTCATTTCTAAAAGGGAGCCAACCATAATGTCTCTTCTACTAGGCTGTGTGCAGGTTTGGGTGTGATCTCTGTGAGCCTAGCTCTGGGCACACTGCAATGCCTCATGAGTGCTGGTTGTCACACAGGGGGCCTAGGGCTCACAGTTCTGTGGGACTCCTCAGCAGGGACCGGGTTGCCAGGAGGCTCCTGCAATCTCTAAGGGTCACCTCTTCTACTTTCTTTCTTCTCCGACCTGTAGCCCATCGACTATCACTTTCAACTATTTTTCTCATCAATGCCCTGAGTCCTCTCTCTAGGCAGTGCCTAGTCTATTGTGTGGGGGCTTAATAAATGAATGTGTGCTTCACTGAACTTTAATCGGTACACTAGGACTTGCTTTGGGATCAGAAGCCCTGGGTGGAATTCTGGCTTTAATGTCTAAAAGCCTTGATCACGTCCTTTGACTTCTCCAAGCTTCCATTTTCATCATCTGTTACGTAGGAATGTGGGACCTCAACTGCGGTAACATCTATGCAACGAGTGTGCAGATGGTAAATACTAGGAAGCCTTATTGGTACTCTTAGTGGTGTGAGTGCCTGACACATACTGAGACTACCCACCCATTTCCTGGCTCACCGGGTGGGCACTTGGAGCCAAGTGACCTGCTTACCTTAATGTTCTCATTGTACGTGTCACAGTAAGGGATGGCTTGAAATCGAAAGTCTTGGTAGCTTATTTCTGTGGTCAGGTGATGGACAACTTTCTGCACCTCTTCCACCATCTGGGAAATCCACTGGCGCCTCAAGTCCACCTGCATGTGAAGGGATCAGCAAAGGTGGTTATACCTGGATCAGGCCCTGGGGAAGGGAGGAGACAGGGCTTGGTGGTGGGGACCAAAGCAATCAGCTCAGAAAACCCTGCCTTCCCAAGAACTCCAGGAGAGATGAACTCACTTCTGATGATGCTCGCTGGTGCCTCAGTGTTCTCTTCTGAAATAGGAGAATTTCTCAATACTGATCTAGAACCTGCCACGTGGTAGATGCCTGTCTAGGTCCTTGGCATGACAGTAGACAAAACAACAGCAAACAAGATAGAAATGCTTGCCCTCTAGTTGAAAGTACAGGATACATGTATATATGTCTCTCTCTATATATATGTATATAGACACACACAAACACACACATGTATAATGTAAGATCAAGTATGATAAGTCCCAAGAAGAGCAATAAAATAGACGAAAGGACTAGAGAATAAAGGGTCTACCATTTTAGGACCCCCTGGAGAAGGAAATGGCAACTCACTCCAGTATTCTTGCCTGGGAAATTCCATGGACAGAGGAGCCTGATGGGCTATAGTCCCATAAGGTCTCAAAAGACTCAGACAGAACTCTGCGACTGAACAACAGCAACTTTTTTTAAACTTTTTGGCCATGCTGTCTGGCATGTTGGATCTTATTCCCTGATCAGAGATCAAATCTGTGCCCCCTGCCATGGAAGTGTACAGTTTTAACCACTGAATCACAAGGGAAGTCCTGGGGTTGCTATTTTAGACTGGGAGGGCAGAGAAGGCTTCTGGAAGGAGGTGACATTGGAGTGAGCCCTGATGACAGCTTGGGAAAGCAGATTCCAAGACCCCTAAAGCAGGAGTCAGCTTAGCAAGGCTCGAGGGCCAGCAAGGAAGCTGTTGTCATGACAGGAAAAGAAGGAGGGTGAAGGAGATGAACTTGGAAGGTGGTGGGGGACAGGCTATCCCACAGGGTTTTGTGAACTGTGGTGAGACTCGAAAAAGGGATAATAATACCTGCTCTCCAGGTTGGTGAATATGAAACAGTCTAACGCATGTGAACGTGGCACAGCTTGCTTCGTGTATGTCATCAATAAATGATGGTTCCCTTCTCCCCTGTGTTCACTCCCTCCTTTGGCTCCTAGATCCATAAGAAAAGGTGTGCAATGATGTTGCTTCTGACTCTGCACAGAAGCCTCCAAGAACTGGAAGGGGCTGTTTGTTATTTTACATGGGAGGCACCTACAGGCTGGCATATGATAAGCATCTCCCTCACAGATGCTGGGTAGCACGGTTCTTGTCTGACCTTAACTATGATGATCAGGTCTGTGCGCACGTGTGCTCAGTCTTGTCTGACTCTTTGCTGTCCCATGGACTGTAACCCGCCAGGCTCCTCCAGCCATGGAATTTCCTAGGCAAGAATACTGGAGTGGGTTGCCATTTCCTTCTCTAGGAGATCTTCTTGACTCAGGATCAAACTGGCATCTCTTGCATCTCCTGCATTAGCAGCGTGTTTCTTTACCACTGTGCCACCTAAGAAGCCCCGATCAGGCCTATACTAGCTTCTGATTTCATCTTCTTGCCACAAGCAAGAAGTTGTGTCCGACTCTTTTGCAACCCCATGGACTATAGTCTGCCAGGCTCTGCACATTCCACAACTCTCTGTATGTTCATCTCACGACATTCATCCATAGGAGAAGGGACCAAGGGTAGCTTTCTTGAGCATCTGTAAACGACCAAGATTCTGCATCTTTCAGAGTGTGTAAGTGAAAGAGAGAAGGTAGAGAGGGGAAGGCCATTTGCCATGCCAAGACTACAGGCAAATGTTTGTAGAAGCATAATGAAGGGTCCTTTCCAGTGTAGGACTTCTCTCAATTCTATTAGACCAGTTTTTGCTGAACATCCACTTTAGGCCAAGTTCTGTGCAGCCAATGTTGTCAGGAGGTTGACAGCAGACCAATAAACTGGAAATTAAAATTATAGCCATCTAGTGCTAAATACAGGCTTCCCAGATGGTATAGTGGGAAAAAATCCACCTGCCAATGCAGGAGATCCAAGAGACATTGGTTCAATCCCTGGGTCGGGAAGATCCCAGGAGTAGGAAATGGCAACCCACTCCAGGATTCTTGCCTGGAAATTCCATGGATAGAGGAACCTGGCAGACTATAGTCCACGGGGTTTCAAAAGAGCTGGACACGACAGAGTGACTGAGCACACATGCGTGCACAGTACTAACTATAGGTTTGCACAGGATGGTGTGGGTGCAAAGAAAATGGAAGCTGCCTCTAGTTTGGAGGCCTTCCTGGAAGCCTGGTGTGTCAGAGTTGTAACTTAAAAGGCTAGCAGAAGTTAGCTGGAAAGAGAAGGGCATGAAGATTGTTCTAGAAAGAGAAAACCTAACCTGAAGAGCACAAGCAGAGAGATACAATTATTTCTACTTTGTTGGAGCAGATGTTAACCTTAGAGGAGGATGGTGAGGTGGGAGAACAAACAGTGAGAGGTCTTGAAAGAAAAGGAAGAAGAATGTCAAAAACAAGGTCAACAGTTAGTGGCTGAATGAGATAAGGTCCCCAGATGTCCATAGTTTGGTAACTAGAACCAGAGTGACGTGTTTGGGGAAAACAGTGGGCGTTAAGTCAGGCAGCAGTGGGTTTAAAGAGAACGGGAGATGAGCGAGTAAACTCAGACGCAAGCAACTTCTCTGGGAAGCTTGGCTGGAGAACAAGAACAAGGACAGCAACACATTTATTTCAAAAGGACACACGGATTCAATGCTGAGAGGAAAAAAGCCAGTGGAAAAGGAGGAAGGCAGAGAGCAAAACCCCCCAGGCAAGTGCTTCCCAGCCAGGAGGAGTCGTGGAAATCCAGAAACCTGCTCAGGAGCTGGCCTTGGTGTTTCAGAAGGGACGGAAGATGGGTGCAGATGCAGATAAAGGCGCAGAGTTCCTGCCTGACGCCTGTCTTCTTTCTAGAGCAAGAGACAAGGCAGTGTACTGACGGTGAGGTGAGATGAGGAGGGCAGGGGACTTCCGGGTAACAGACCTTGGCAGAAGCTTCTCTAACAGATGAGGGGCTGTTTGGGTCTCCAGAGGTTTGTGTAAAGGTTCCGGGCTTCCTGAGTGGTGCCAGTGCTAAAGAATCTGCCTGCAAATGCAGAGGATGTAAGCGATGTGGGTTTGTTCTCTGGGTTGGGAAGATCTTCTGGAAAAGGAAATGGCAACCCACTCCAGTATTCTTGAAAATTCCATGGACAGAGGAGCTCGCCCGGTGGGCTACAGTCCATGGGGTCACAAAGAGTTGGACATGCCTGAGCACTCATGCATGCATGGTAGACAGGCAAAGTTTCCAGGCAGTATCAACACTCCACTGTGTGTCCATGAGGCTGTGGATTAACAGTGGGCTGGGTTGTAAGAGGTTGTCTAATACCCCTCAGCTCTCCAGGGGTAACAGTAGAGAGGTTAAGATTAGAGTTTGCTGGGCTTCCCTGGTGGCTCAGTGGTAAAGAATTTGCCTGCCAGTGCAGGAGACTCTAGTTCAATCAATCCCTGATCCAGGAAGATCCTACATGCCACAGAGCAACTAAGTCCATGCACCACAACTATTGAGCCTACAGTCTAGAGCCTGAAAACCACAGCTACTGACCCCACGTGCCTCAAATACTGAAGTCCATGCATCTAGAGCCTGTGCTCCACAACAAGAGAATCCACTGCAATGAGAAGTCCACACACCACAATGAAGAGTTGCTGCTGCTGCTAAGTCACTTCAGTTGTGTCCGACTCTGTGCGACCCCATAGACGGCGACCCACCAGGCTCCCCCGTCCCTGGGATTCTCCAGGCAAGAACACTGGAGTGGGTTGCCATTTCCTTCTCCAATGCATGAAAGGGAAAAGTGAAAGTGAAGTCGCTCAGTCGTGTCTGACTCTTCATGACCCCATGGTCTGCAGCCTACCAGGCTCCTCTGTCCATGGGATTTTCCAGGCAAGAGTACTGGAGTGGGGTGCCACTGCCTTCTCCAATGAAGAGTAACCCCCTGCAACTAGAGAAAAGCCTGCATAGCAGTGAAGACCCAGCACAGTCAAAATAAATAAATAAAAAGAAAAATTAGAGTTTGCTGGCACCATCTGGAGAAGAGAGAGGAAGGGGGTCAGTGGTGGGCCATGTTTTCAAGCCTGGGCAGAGAAAGGATGAAGTCAGTTTGGGAGATTAAAGGATATTGCACAAGTTCACCGGCCAGATGTCTGACCAGGAATAGCAGGAAAAAGTAATACAAGGGCTAACTAGATAGAAAACTGCAGTCAGAATGGTTGGGAAATAGTCATTTCAAATAGTTAAGGTCTCAGAATGTGTTAAGGACTAAGGCTAACTTCCCAGATCTTCCAACTCCATTGATGTGAGTCCACAAAACTTGAATGTCAGTGACATAATGGTGACTCAATAGGAAGGCTTCTGCAGGTGGCTCAGAGGGAAAGAATCTGCCTGCAGTGCAGGAGACACAGGAGACGTGGGTTCAATCTGTGGGTCAGAAAGATCCCCTGGAGGAGGAAATAGCTGTCTACTCCAGTATATATCTGCATACATATTTTGTTTCTCATGTTAATAAACTAATGGAAGATTTATGACAATATTGACACTGTTATATAATTTGTAATTGATAAAAACTTGAGAGAAAGTGTGTGTATGTGTGGGGGGAGGTGGTGCCTCTTGGAAACAGTTCTCCATTGGGAATCTCTTCTACAAATTATGCCACCATTTGGTGGTAGAATCTTCTCACTGGTGAGGACAAGTTCAGACACTCCTTAGAAGACACCTATAATTTCTCACTCATTATTCCTCTAAACCAGCAGTCCGCAGCATGGTTGACATGAGGGGACCAGTTTCGTGGAAGACAATTTTTCCACAGACTTGGGGTGGAGAGGGGATGGTTTCAGGATAATTCAAGCACACTGCATTTATTGTCCACTTTATTTCTATTATTATTACATCAGCTCCTCCTCAGCTCATCAGGCACTCGGTCCCACAGGTGGCGGACCCCTGGTCTAAACCACAACCCAGAAACCCCAGCTGCTTCCCTTCGCTCGTCCTGACCATGGCTTAGCGAGGTATAACAAGAAGATTCTAATTCAGGGTGCAGAAAAGCAGGGAATGGGGCCGGAAGCAGCTTTACAGGGAGCAATCTTGGTGAAAGAAAGAGGCTCCACCACAAGTAGAGACCAGTCGCTAGCCCAAACTCAGAATCCCTTTGATGGCTCTCAGACTTCAGGAAGCAAGCTAAGACACCAATTGCAACCTCAAAGCAGCCTTGTCATTACATTTATTTCATGGCAAAGCTTTGAAGCAAACTGAAGATGGATCAAAGCTCATTCAGTCCAAGCTTTTTTTTCCCCTTTGTGTACCACACAGCTTGCGGGATTTCCCTGACCAGGGATTGACCCCCAGCAGTGAAAGCGCCAAGTCCAAACTACTGAACTACCAGGGAATTCCCCCATTCCGTCCAAATTTGACCTCGGATACCTGTTTAAGTTTCATTCACTTTCTCTGCTGATCAGGTCAATGCACGAAGGTGTGTCTCTTTTTCTAAAGAGAAACATTTTGTTTCTAAAGAGATCATTGGTGGATGCGACAGAGCAAAAGCAAAAATGAAGTATAATAATTTAACCAGGCCCAGGATGCTAGGTGTCTGTGGTTGAACTAGATTATCTAGTTCAACCCCTGCATTGTACTGACTGGAAAAGTTATGCCACACTCATTAGCACGCAGATTCAATCACTGTAAGCAGCGTTTACACAGAAGCAGTCATCAGACTTGGCACTTCCAAGGTTTGGCCATCCGTTTGCTGTAGACCTCCTGCCCTCCAGGGTGTGTCTACACGCCCACATGAGTGTCCACCCCCCCAGGTGCAACGTCAGGCGTGTTGTGGGCCCACATCATTTGCTACTATTAATAGCTCAAGTCTGTGAACAGTTTACTGTTTCAAATATAAATTATTGCCAATTCAAGTGTATTCCTTAAAACAACATCAATCTGACTCACTTGTATTCCCGCATACTTTCCTGAAAGAGGCAGGGGGTGTTAGAAATAGCGTGACAGGAATGCCACACGGGGCTGACCACACCCACGAGCAAGTGGCCCGTGCAAATGTCGTCCACAAGGAGTGCCACTGGGGGAAAAGGCTGAGAACGGCTTTCTAAACAACAGGAAGTCAGACTTTAAATTCTGGAATTGCCTTAACTCCAATAATCAGTTTTAAAAAGTGGTGGTGTGGGACTCCCCTGGTGGTCCAGCGGTTAAGAATCTGCCTTCCGATGCAGTGGATGTGGGTTCAATCCCTGGTCAGGAAACTAAGATCCCATAAGTTTCAGGGCGATGAAACTCATGTGCCACAACTGGAGAAGCCTGTGTGCCACAACGAACTCTCAGAATAACCCCTCCCCCTCAAAAAAAAAAGTGGTGGTCATGGGACAGACACTGTTTCTATCTTTCAGCGGTTAACAATTTAAAGGACTGGAAACTTAAATTCAGTGATCCATACAGATAAGACATCACATTCCCTATCTTTTTAGACTAATTCTTCCATGCCCCAAATGCTTGGACCCCACAGGATATCTGCAATTCATATATATAGCAGAAGCTATAGTAACAGCAGCCCTGCAGAGGCGAGGCTGGTGAGGCACTGCAGTGTAAAAGATACTTTATAAGGCTTAGCTCCTTTGAGGCTTCCCTGGTGGCTCAGATGCAAAGAATCCGCCTGCAATGCAAGAGACCCAGGTTCGATCCCTGGGTCAGGAAGGTCCCCTGGAGGAGGAATTGGCAACCTACTGCAGTATTCTTGCCTGGGAAGTCCCACAGACAAAGGAGTCTGGTGGGCCCGAGTCCATGGAGTCACAGAGTTGGACACAACTGAGTGACTAACAAACACGCATACAGATCCTTAGAGCCTCTGGATAATCCTTTAAGGTGGATGCTCTGGTAATCCTCATTTTACAGAGGAGAAAACAAGTTCAGAAAGTGTAAGTAATTTACCCAAGGTCTGGGAGTTGGCAAGTCACAGGAATCCACACCCAGGCAGTGTCCTTGTTCACAACCACTGCACTACTCTGCCTCCCCAAGGACAAGGCGACTGGGAATGAAACCCATGCTGACTGCTTGAATGGGGTTCCCTGCGCTGGAAGTCCTCTCTGCTTGTTAAAACTCGACTCATTTAGCATGTGCTGCTAAGGCTTTGTCTTCACTCTGCGGAAGACCTCTCCCATCAGAGCTCACAGTGCTCTCTTCCCCTCCAGCACCCTGTTCAAATCTCTGTGTAGCACTTGCGATGTTAAACATTTGCCTGTCTGCATGGGGAACTTCCTCCTTTTAGCTTTGGGCTTATGTGCAAAATCTGCAGGTGAGACAGGGCCACCCTTAAAGACACCCAAACACAAAACGTCTCTCGCACTGAGCAGGCCACATCCAGATCTGTGTTTTGGGCTGTGTGTGTTTATGGTGATATAGAGGGTTTAGCAGAGGAAACGTAGTTTGGTGCATAACAGAGTAGGTTGAAACCTCAGCACCTTCATTAACTCTGTGACTTTGGACACGTTGAATTCACATGAGCCTCTGCTCCTTTCTGTGCATGGATCATACAGTTGTTGCTTACATGACACACAGTAGGGCCTCAACCTGCCAGCACCTTAAACACTCATCTCGCATTATCTTCAATGAGGCCTGAAGATACTTCTAACCACATACATGCAATGATCCTATGTGAATGTCAAGAGGGAATAAAGATATCCAAGGCACTGTTCTTCCTTCTGGAAACTTCTACAGAATACAATGATATAGTTAAGTCACCACCAAGATAACAAAAGGAAAGGTGTCAGGAGCTAAGATACAATTGATGGCCAAATAAATATTATCAGTGATGATTATGATGGGAAGTCATAGAAAGGCACAAATGTTTTGTGTTGTAATCTTTCATGAGAAGGTGGACTCAGAGCTGAGTTTGAAGGATGAGTATGAGCCAGAAAAATGAAGAAGAGGGGGATGTCTCCCTGAGTGGTGGAGGGAGAGCTTCAGCCCAAGACCTTTTTGGGCCACAGTTCTTCTAGGGCAGGACTGTCAGACCCAACCACCCGTAGGGGCAGAATAGTGGGCACACCTGGGAGAGGGAGGGCTGGGGAGGGGGACTGTCAGGCTCAGCAGCGCCACAGCCTCCAGCAGGACAGACGCTCAACTCCAGGCCATGGCTGCCAGGCAAAAAACCAGGACCTGGTTTCAACACCTGCATTGCACTGACTGGAAAAGTGATGCCACAGATAGTTTGATTTATTGTTATTATTATTCCAGAGAGAAAGGAAGTCTGACTTTGTATGCAAAATCTCACTATTTGGAAATGCTCGTAACAAAATTGAAAAATCTGAAAAATTCTCTGTGGGCCAAAGAAAACGCATGCACAGGCTGGAGTCAACAGAGAGCTTTTGTTTAGAATTTCTGTGATTGAAGATGCAGGGAAGCAGGTAGAAAGATAAGTATTATTTGAATGCCAGGCTAAAATATTTGAACTTTTTTCTTTCAGAACACACAGGACCATGGGGAAATGCCAGGTTACACACTTTCTCCAAAGGGAGAAATCACTTTATTTGCTATAATTTTTATTATCATAAGTTTTTTCCCTATTTATCTCTCTTAATGGATTTGGCTAAGAAATCAACTTGATTTATCACTATAATAATGAATTCTACTTTGTTAACTTATAAAGGCATGAAAACACTAGACTAATCTCTAACTCTTAATGTTTTAGTTTCAAGGGTGGTGCTGTCTTAGCAGCTTCATCTGTAAACAGAAAGGCTTAAATTAGATAATATTTATGGTTCCTTCAAGTTCTAATATCCTAAGAGCCTATGACTCTACAAAGAAGAAATTAATTGGTTCTTCATCCATGTGTACTAAAAATATAGTCAATTAGTTCAGTCACTCAGTTGTGTCTGATTTTGCGACCCCATGGACTGTAGCATACCAGGTTTCCCTCTCCATCACCTTTATATTTTAATTTAGCAGTTTTACAGTTTTCAAAAAGCTGTCTTATTCACTCTTTTTCAAAGACCCCCACTAAGATCCTGTGATCACTCCCATTTTACAGAGAAAAAACTGAGGCTTAGACAGGTTAAGTGCTTTGTTCATGACCACCCAGACATCAGGCTTCCCAGGTGGCGCTAGTGGTAAAGAACCTGCCTGCCAATACAGGAGACTAAGAGACAAGGGTTCCATCTCTGGATTGGGAAGATCCCCTGGAGGAGGGCTCGGCAACCCACTCCAGTATTCTTGCCTAGAGAATCCCATGGACAGAGGAACCTGGAGGGCTATAGTCCATGGGGTCGCAGAGACCCCACTGAAGTGATTTAGCATACCTGTATGCACCCAGGCATCAGTGGGGAGCCAGAGTTCCAGCCAAGTTGTAACTCTTTGTTCCACATTATATACCCAAGGTACCTCTTGCACTGGAATCTCAAAGACAGGACTGAAATATGGTAAATCCCTGAATACTCTTATGATGGTATTGGGTGATGGTCTTGGGGCATTTTCTATGTCTTTGGAATCAGCCTGAAATCCTTTCTGCATCCAGGTTGGTGGGGTAGGAGGAGTGGGAGAGAGCACGTGGAAGAGACTGGTATTTGTCCTTACCTTATTCAGCAGGCAATCTTCTAAGTCTCCTTCCATCCGGGATTCCACGGCTTCCTGGTCAATCCTGAGCAGAACAGCAGCGTCTCGGTTTGTCTGTCATTGGAGACCGTGCTTGTTGTGTGGCTTTCGGGCTGAGTTTCTCTGGAAATGTGTGTGTGGACCAGAGACTTACCCTCTCAATTCTTCATTCAAGTTCTTATTTCCAAATTGTGAGCATCCGTCTTTTATCTTTGGGAAATAAAAATCAGAAAAGAATTGAAGACGGAGAGTTGATGAAATTGAACTCGAGTCCAACCTAATTTTACTCTATTCAGCTCTACTGACAGACGCTTTGACCGAAGGGCAATTTTCCAAGTTGTATTTTCCACTCAAATACTCAAAGGTTCCATTCAAGATAGAAATGCCTGTAGGTGGCTTCTTCCCACCTGTTTATGCTCTTATCCTGACACTAGATGCCTCTGTGAGCTCGGTATCTTATATCTCCTTGTTCTAATCCTGTTGACAGTAAATAGTTTCCTTGCTCTCCCACCCAGAAAATCCTGCAAATGAATCTACCTTCCTTACAATAAACAAATAGGAAACTGCCAAACAACCAGCGGCACCATTATTATGTCTAAGACAAGTGATCAGGACACAACAATTCGCACGTGGAAACACACACACACAGGTGTAGACACACACAGACACAAGCACAGAGACACACACACGCACAAGCACACCCAGGAACGGCAGGACAAGAATCCTCCTGCTCACCTGCTGGCCTTCCCCCCAGAAAGCTAGCAGTAAAAATAAAGTCAGTGCAAACAGGCCCCTCAGGAGTTGAGGAAACACTCACATCTGGTTTTGCCAGCAAATCCGTGTTGGAAAACAGCTCAGGCAGCAAATTCCCAACCTGGCTGGCTGAGGCTAGTTTTATTACAGAAAAAAAAAAAAAAAAAGGCTTGATCTCTGAACTTGGTAAACACCAGAGTCAGCTATTGGATGATCTAAAGAAAATACAGTGCTTCGGGGAGCTCAGCTCTATTCGGAGCAATGTTCCAAAGGCGAGTGTCTGCCCAAACCCACCTCTGAGCGCTGTCTCTAAGTGCTCAGCAGCCATGCTGGACGCCTGGGCCACTCTATGTTCTGTAACCACAGCATTTGCATATATTTCCTGAACTTGGCATCATCTGAAAGCCACATCAGAGCTCAGGCTGCTCGCCAGGTGCTCCACCCACCTCACTAATCCCAGTGTTCTGTCCAGCTTCTACAGCTCACCTCTGGGAATCTGTGTGTGTGTGCGTGCATGCTAAGTCAATTCAGTAGGGTCCAACTCTTTGAGACCCCATGGACTGTAGCCCACCAGATTCCTCTGTCCATGGGATTCTCCAGGCATGAATACTGGAGTGGGTTGCCATGCCCTCCTCCAGGGGATCTTCCCAACCCAGGGATGGAACAGTTGTCTCTTAGTCTCCTGTATTGGCAGGTAGGTTCTTTACCATAGGGCCACCTGGGAAGCCCTGAGCAGGAACCTGTACACCGATATATTAATATTAATACATCTGGTAAAGCCAGCACTCCTCAATACTCCCTCGATTTTTCATTTTCTTCTATTTGTAATTTTAAATCTCCTGCTTTTGATAGCAAATGCTCCCAAATATTTCTGAATCTTCTTCCTTTACCTTCTCTTACTGCTGGCTAGTTGTTCCAAACTATCGGTTTTTCATAGGAGGAACAAGAGCCTCTCCCTCTGAGCTGCTTGCGATTCTGAGTTCTCTTTCCAATTCATTTTCAACTTCACCAAGGTTGTCCTGCTTTTCCTGGGTGTTTTTGCTCTTTTCCTTTCTGCTGCTTCACTGTAAGCATTAACATGGGCGTCCCTTTCCTCTGGTGGGGCCTTTCCTTCTAGTCTAAGGTTCCTCCAGATGCCCGTCATCAGATGCACAAACTTTCATTCTTTTGTGCATGAGGTGGTCCTACCTACTGCGATTGCTCAGTCCTACAGCTGATCAGACAGCTGAAAGTAGCATTCTTCTCTCATGCTAGGGTCCAGTGACACTGGCCTGGAGTGAGCAGTGAAAGCAATGAACAGGGCCAAGTGAGAAGCTAGGAAGTGCCGGGAGCCGGCGTATTGCATATTGAGTGCATATTGCATATTGAGTGCAGCACTTTCACAGCATAATCTTTCAGGATCTGGAATAGCTCAACTGGAATTCTATCACTGCCGGGAGCCAGCGTGAGGAACTCCTCCCGTGGCAAAGGTCATGAGGAAGGAGGCTTGGCATACGCAAAGGCGGGATCAAGCTTCAGGAGTCTCCCTGGAAATTCTTGAGCATCTACCCCCAAAACCAGAGTCTGCCTACTTTCTGCTTTGTGCTTTCACCTACACCTCAGACTTTACAGGGGGCTGTCCCCCACTACCTCTCTCTGAAAAAAGAGTTAGCTTACAGCTCCAGTTAATAATTCCTGCGTGTGACAGTGTTTCAACCTACAAACTCCTTTGGAAATCCTCTAGCCTGCCTGAATAGGTTTTTCCGGCCACATGTGATTGTTCAGAGCCTCCCAACTGTGAGAGGCAGGAGATGTTCTAAACTGTCTAAACACAGATTCCTTTGAGTAGTTAAAAGATTGATTAGAAATTGTATTGGTGAAGGGATTTTCACTTGTCGGGCCAATGTTTGCTGCTAAGTTTCCATATCCCTTACCTGCTGTGTCCCTGGCAGTGTATTGATTAATATAATTGGTGTAAGTAGTAGCTTTAATGTTTGTAACCTGGGACCCTTGAGTTAATTCTTTTTCTTGTTATAGCCCACCACACCTTTGCTCTGTAGGAATGCAACTTTATCTAATGCTTTTGGAGGGTGGCTCCTGACCAATCACCTTTAGAGAAAAATAAGTTTTCTGAAGAAAGGGTCTTAAAATATTAACAGGCCTCCAGGCCAGAAGATGATGCAAATCACCTAAGCTTTTGCATATGATAAGTTTGCAGGAAGAAAGCCTGGCTTGCTGCATGACTCTACCCCTTCCCCCATTATCCTCTATGCATAACTTAAGGTATAAAAACTACTTTGGAAAATAAAGTGCGGGCCTTGTTCACCGAAACTTGGTCTCCCCACGTCGTTCTTTCTCTCACCTTCTGGCTGAATTATTCAGCCTCTTTTCTCCACTGAATTTCCTCACTGAGCTCTCCTTATTTCAGCTTCTTTTCTTCACTGAATTTTCCTACTGAGCTATCCTTATTCTATTACTCTTTATATCCTTAATTAACGTTTAATTAAGCAGTTGTTTCCTGATCCTCGCCAACGCCGTCCCCGCTTCGAATTCCCTGGATCCACCGGGGCTGGACGCCGGCAAGGAAGAAGAAGGAACACGTACAGGGTGACTTATTAGACTGGATGCTGTACCCAGGAAATAGGGCGTTATATAAACACAGCCAGTTCCCTGCTTTGTGATATGGTTCCTTACGGGCAAAGGTTCTGAAATACAGGGCAGATCCCCAAACACAGACACTGAGAGGTTGACAAAGGCAAGCTTTTTTTCGTTGATAGAGATCTCTGGCTAATTGGATATGGGATCAGCAAATATTTATTGAACAACAGACTACCTGAGGCATTGTGCTGTGTCACTGAGAGGGATTCACTGCAGACTCATATTCTCCTCCTTCTTCAGGAAACAAATATCCTCGTTTCCTATGACTCACATCAAATGCAAGAATGAACATGTAGACCAGTGTTGGCTCAATTTCGGGTGTGAGGACCAAGAAGTCATCCTTTACAGGCAGTTTAACAAGGTATTCAAACTCTAAACCATCGATATGAGAAGCCCTGGGAGGATCATGTCACCTGGTTCACCAGCAAAGCTGTTTGCTTACAGATTTAGCCTTAGTGGCCAGAATTTTCATACCCAAAAGTGAAAGGGTTGGCTTGATCCAAATCAATGTTAAATATACAAATTTGTTAAAGTTCACCAAGGTTACAAATTCTGACTTATTCTTTCAAAGAGTTCTTTTAATCCTGGGGTGACTCAAACATGACAGTTCAGAGGACCAAATAGAGATAATTGTTTAAGCTGTTAGGAAGCTCGCAATAATGAACAGCAAGGCAGGGACTCTGTTCTGTGTCATATGGGTAGCCTGGTACCTAAGACATAACTGACCCTTAATACCTAGTGGTGAATATTTTGTTGCATTAAATGCTAAAGTGACCATTCTAATAAATAAAATAACTTTGAGATGCATAAAACAGCAATGATGACCTGTTACAAAATAGTATATACTCAGTGATCCCAGATTGGGCTAGAGGAAAGAAAAGGAAACTGTCTAGGCCTATGGATGTCATTCTGAATCTTTCTCATTCAAAAGGCCCAGTGTTGAAAGGCAATCCAGAAACTTATTTTGAACAGAGATCAGCTGTCGACATAATAAAACTCTCACTATGACTTGGATGATATTTTATTTTCAAGTTAAATAGTAAGGTATTTCCATGTTCATATTTCTCTACCTGGTAAACAGAGTTATATTTTCACCTGAAACTTTCCCTTAAGTCAGGGAAAGTAATAGTACTTAAGTACTACTCTATTGCCTCTGCTCAAAGTCATACGACGCTGGCCTATTTTTCAGTTGACATGACTGGAAAAACACTGGGAGTGAAGAAAACCTTTCAGGAAGAAGACATTTGGTTTCATCAGTTTGCTATCCCATGAGACTAGCTGGTTGACCTCAGTTTCTGTGATACCTAAGTGAGGAAGTGGCAGGAAATAGACGACGGGAGGAATTAATTATTCACAGTTCTTGGGTACACAGGGAACTGCTTTTCCTCCTACCCTCTTTGCTCATGACACGTGACAAATTTGTCTGTTTTTAGTTAAAGGAAACCCAAACAGAAGATCAAGACATAGAGATCAATAGAACAAAATAGAAAGTCCAGAAACTGACTCACACAAACATAGTCATTTGATCTTTGATAAAAATGTAAACACAGTTCAGTGGAGGGAAGATATTTCCACTAACGTGTGTTGGACCGGTTGGTCATCGACAGGAAAAGAAATAAACCTTGATATAAAGTTCATACCTTACATAAAGATTAACTCAAAATGGATCATAGGTCTAAATGAAAAGCATAAGCTAAATCCTTGTGATCTGGGGTTAGGCCAAGAGTTCTTAGGAATGGCACCAAATAGATGGTCTATGTAAAAAAATTGATAAATTAGACTTCATAAATTTAAAACCTTTTGTTCTTCCAAAGATACTGTCATGAGAATGAAGAGACAAGATATGGACTAGGGGGATATATTTGAAAACTACACACCCAACAAATGACTTGTATCCAGAATATGTAAAGCACTCTCAAATTCAATGATAAGAGAACAACACAACTTAAAAAAGAGTAAAGGACTTGAATAGACATTTCACAAAGAGGGTATAAGGATGGCAAATAAAAATGTGAAAAGACAGTATCATAAAACATTAGAGAAATGCAAATTAAAAACACGAATAGATACAATTATTTACATACTTTTTTGAACAATTAAAATGAAAAAGTTCTGTCAATGCCTAGTGCTGACAAGTATTTGAAGCAACTGAAACTCTCATACATTTCTGATGGGAATGGAAAATGGTTTGGTAATTGCTTATGAAGTTACAAATACATATTTGAGCCCCAGCAATTCCACTCCTAGGTACATAGCCTAAAGAAATAAAAACTTGGTTTACACAAAAACATGTACATGAATGTTCACAGCATTTTTACTTGTGATAGTCAAAATTTGGACCCCACTCCAAAGCTTATCAAGGGGTGAATTGATCCATACCATAGAATAATATACAACGATAAAAAGGAACAAACTATTGGTACCCACAACTTGGATCAATCTTAAATACACTGTGCTGAGTGAGAAAACCCAATTTCAAAAGTTACATATTGTATAATTCCATTAATTTAGCTTCTTGCAATGCAGGAGACCCGGGTTCAATCCCTAGGAAGATTCCTTGGAAGATCCCCTGGAGAAGGGAATGGCTACCCACTCCAGTGTTGTTTCCTGGAGAATCCCCATGGACAGAGGAGCCTGGCAGGCTACAGTCCATGGGGTTGCAAAGAGTCAGACACGACTGAGCTACTAATGCTTTCACTTTTCATTAATTTGGAAAAAATTCTTGAAAAGTTTCTTGAAAAAATTCTTGAAAAAAGATCAGGTTATACGGGTAGAAAACAAATTAGTGTTTGCCAGGGGTTTGAGGTGAGGTGAGGGCATGACTATCAACGGATGGTATGAGGGAGCTTTTAGGGATGGTCTGTTTTGTGTTCTGATTTTGGTGGGGTTTTCATATATCTGTATACACATTAAAATCCTAGAACTTTTCAGTAGAAAAAAAGTGTTACTACAGATTATTTTTGAAGTAAAGAAACCCAAGGACATTGATTATAATGAAAACATAATAGAGTTACTAGGTCCTCATAGGTAATATTTTCTGTTATTTTATTGGAAAATATAAGTACTGTGAAATCAAGTAGTGCCCTTAAAAAAATCTTTTTAGAGCAATTTTAGGTTCACAAAAAAACTGAGAGAAAGGTAAAGATTTCCCACATATTCCCTCCCCCGACATATACATAGCCTCCCCCATTATCAACATCTGCCACCAGAGTAGGACATTTGTCACAGCTGATGAACACACACTATCATGTCATTGTCACCCAACTCCTAGTTTACATTATGGTTGACATTGTTGTACATTTATGGGTTTGGACGAATGTATACATCATTGCAATATTGTACAAAGTATTTTCACTATTTTAAAAATAGTCTGTATTCTGTCTCTTCATCCCTCCTCCATCACCCTTACCCCAACTCCTGGCAACTACTCTTCTTTTTTGCTGTCTCCATAGTTTTGCCCGTTCCAGAATGTCCTATCAGTTCAATTCAGTCGCTCAGTTGTGTCTGGCTCTTTGCAACCCCATTGACTGCAGCACGCCAGTCTTCCCTGTCCATCACCAGCTCACGGAGCTTACTCAAACTCATGTCCATCGAGTCAGTGATGCCATCCAACCATCTCATTCTCTGTCGACCCTGCTCCTCCTGCCTTCAATCTTGCCCAGCATTAGGGTTTTTTCTAGCGAGTCAGTTCTCTGCATCAGGTAGCCAAAGTATTGCAGCTTCAGCTTCAGCATCAGTCCTTCCAATGAATATTCAGGACTGATTTCCTTTAGGATAGACTGATTGGATCTCCTTGCAGTCCAAGGGCCTCTCAAGAGTCTTCTCCAACACCACAGTTCAAAAGCATCAGTTCTTCAGTGCTCAGCTTTCTTTATAGTCCAACTCTCACATCTGCACATGACTACTGGAAAAACCGTATCTTTGAATAGATGAACCTTTGTTGGCAAAGTAGTGTCTGCTTTTTAATATGCTGTCTACGTTGATCATAGCTTTTCTTCCAAAGAGCAAGCATCTTTTAATGTCATGGTTGCAGTCACCATCTGCAGCGATTTTGGAGCCCCACCCCCCCAAATAAAGTCTCTTACTGTTTTCATTGTTTCCGCATCTATTTGCCATGAAGTGATGGGACTGGATACCATGATCTTGGTTTTCTGAATGCTGAGTTTTAAGCCAACTTTTTCACTCTCCTCTTTCACTTTCATCAAGAGGCTCCTTAGTTCTCCTTCGCTTTCTGCCATAAGGGTGGTGTCATCTGCATATCTGAGGTTATTGATATTTCTCCCAGCAACCCTGATTCCAGCTTGTGCTTCTTCCAGCCTGGCATTTTGCATGATGCACTCTGCATATAAATTAAATAAGCAAGGTGACAATATACAGCCTTGACAATATGCAAATCTCCTTTCCCAATTTGGAACCAGTCTGTTGTTCCATGTCCACTTCTAACTGTTGCTTCTTGACCTGCATACAGATTTCTCAGGAGGCAGGTCAGGTGGTCTGGTATTCCCATCTCTTGAAGAATTTTCCACAGTTTGTTGTGATCCACACAGTCAAAGGCTTTGGCGTAGTCAATAAAGTAGAAGTAGATGTTTTTCTGGAACTCTCTTGCTTTTTCAATGATCCAAGGCAATTTGATCTCTGGTTCCTCTGCCTTTTCTAAATCCAGCTTGAACATCTTGAAATTCATGGTTCACGTACTGTTGAAGCCTGGCTTGGAGAATTTTGAGCATTATTTTGCTAGCGTGTGACGTGAGAACAATTATGCGGTAGTTTGAACATTCTGAAGACTAGAGATCTCTTCGAAAATGTCATGTAGTTGGAATCGCACAGTGTATAGCCTTTTTAGATTGGCTTCTTCACCTAGTAATTTGCATTTAAGTTCGTTTTCTTGGCTTGATACCTCATTTCTTTTTGCTGCTAAATAATATTCCAGTGTCTATATATGCCACAGTTTATTTATCTGTCACATACTGAAAGATATCTTGGTTGCTTCCGAACTTTGGAAATTATGAATAGAGCTGCCACAAGCATCCAGTTACAGGTTTTTATGTGTATAACTTTTCAACCCCTTTGGGTAAATACCAAGGACAATTGCTAGAGCTGACTCATTGAAAAAGACCCTGATGCTGGGAAAGATTGAATGCTGGAGAAGGGGACGACAGGATGAGATGGTTGGATGGCATCACCGACTCAGTGGACATGAGTTTGAGCAAGCTCTGGGAGACCATGAAGGACAAGGAAGCCTGGCATACCGCAGTTCATTGGGTCGCAAAGAGTTGGACACAACTGGGCGACTAAACAAAACCAACAAATGACAAGGATATATTTAGTTTTGTAAGAGCCCATCAAACTGGCTTCCAAAGTGGTTTTACCATTTTGTATTTCCAGCAGCAATGATTGTGAGTTTGTGCTGGCCAATCCTCTCTAGCATTCTGGGCTGTCAATGTTTCAGATTTTACCCATTCTCATAGCTGTGTAGTGGCATTTCACTGTTTGTTTTTTTCTTCTGCAAATCACATATTTCACTTAATATATTGTGTATGGACAATACTCCATAGGCGCATACATAGAATTTCATCTCTTTCTACTAACTGGACAATACTGTATTGAATAATCACAATTTCATCAATTTGTGTCATAATTAAAACAACTTTGCAATAAACATTATTTATCCTTATATATTGATTCAAGTGGGATGAAACTCCTAGATCTAGAATTGGAACACACGTTTATAGAGTGGACAGGTCATCCCACATTGTCACCTCAAACCAGAGGAGACACATCTATACATGTAATGATCAACAGCCTCCTGTTTTCCACAGGTATGGCATATTAATCAGGTTAGATTTTAATCCATCTGAGAGTCAAGATGTGTTATAAATTTGTAAATTTTCTGGCTAATGGGGTTAAGAACTTAATATGTTTTCCTTATTCGAGTTCTTTGAGCATGACACACCTGTTGGTATGCACTACCTATTCCCCCAACTGCTTCGTATGTGTCATAGCATTCTGTTCTTAAATGACATATTTATTCATAGGCATAGTGATTTTCTGCCAGTTGTCTATTACATCTTTTTGGCACCTTCTGCCATGCCATAGGTGATTTAAATTTTTGTATGTGCTGGCTTACTGTCTTCATGTCTTCCAGGGCTCCATGTCCTACTCAGTAAAGCCTTTCTCCTTTCTGTGTTTGCCTCTCATATATTTCATAATTAGAGCTGCTAAATACCATTGTCTCATATTTCTTTGTAACGTCTAGGTATGCTTTTTTTTTTTTTTTTTTTTGAGAGAAGATAACTGATTGTTAAAACATCATTTCCCCAATGATGAAAACCTCATCTTATTATATGTCGTTGTTTAGTCACTAAGTCATGTCTGACTCTTTGGGACCCCATGAACTGTAGCAGTTAGGCTCCTCTGTCCATGGAATTCTGCAGGCAAGGATACTGGAGTAGGTTCCCATTTCCTTTTCCAGGCATCATTGTTTTAATTTGCATTTCCCTGATGACTTATAAGGTGGAGCATCTTCTCATATGCTTGTTTGCCATGTGTATGGCAGTGGTGAGGTTAATTGTTAAGGTCTTTGGCACATTTTCTAATTGTGGGTTTTGTTTTCTTTTTCTTAAGTTTTAAGAGTTCTTTGTATATTTTGGGTAATAGTCTTTTATCAGATATGTCTTTGGCAAATATTTTCTCCCAGTCTGTGGACTGTTTTTGTATTCACTTTACATTGTTTATAATAGTACAGAAGTTTTTACTTTTACATGAAGTCCAACTTATTCTTTAATTCTTTCATAAATGGTGCCTTTGGTATTGTATGTAAAAAGTCATTACCACACCCAAAGTTACCCAGGTTTTCTCTTGTTATGTTTTAGGATTTTATAGTGTGTTTATATGTAGGTCTATTATCCATTTTGAGGTAGTTTTTGTATGTTCTAGATTTTTTTTTTTTCCCATGTGCATGCCCAGTTGTCCCAGCATTATTTGTTGAAGAGATTGTATTTCATTGTATTGCCTTTGCTCTTTTGTTAAAGATCAATGACTATATTTATAGGGGTCTATTTCTGGATTCTCCATCATGTTCCACCCACCTATTTGTCTATTCTTTTGCCAATACTACACTGTCTTGATTACTGTCACTCTATAGGAAGTTATGAAGTCAAGTTTTGTCAGTCCTCCAACTTTTCTCTCCTTCAACATTATTAATATGTTCTTCTCACAGAGGTGATTAAATTTGTGGTCATAGAGTTGTTCATAATACTTCTTTATTATCCTTCTAATGTTCATAGGAACTAGAGTGATATACCCTCTTTCATGCTTTTCTTCTCCTCTTTCATTCTGATATTATTAATTTCCATCCTCTCTCTTTTTTTCATAGTCTGGCAAGGAGTTTATCAATTTGTCTTTTCAAAGAATCACTTTTATTTTTGCCAATTTTCTCTACTGATTTCCACTTTTCAATTTTATTTATTTCTGCTCTAATTCTTTTTTTCATTTATTTTTTTATTGAAGGATAATTGCTTTATAGAATTTTGCTGTTTTCTGTCAAACTTCAACATGAATCAGTCATAGGCATACATATATCCCCTCCCTTTAGAACCTCTGTTCCATCTCCCTCCCCACCCCACCCCTCTAGGTTGATACAGAGCCCCTGTTTGAGTTTCCTGAGCCATACAGCAAATTCCCATTGGCTATCTATTTTACATATGGTAATGTAAGTTTCCATGTCACTCTTTCCATACATCTCACCCTCTCCTCCCCTCTCCCCAAGTCCATGAGTCTATTCTCTTTGTCTATTTCTCCACTGCTGCCCCATAAATAAGTTCTTCAGTACCATTCTTCTAGATTCCATATATGTGTGTTAGAATACGATATTTATCTTTCTCTTTCTGACTCACTTCACTCTGTACAATAGGTTCTAGGTTCATCCACCTCATCAGAACTGACTCAAATGTGTTCCTTTTTATGGCTAATATTCTATTGTGTATATGTGCAACTGTATCCATCTGTCTGTTGATGGACATCTAGGTTGCTTCCATGCTCTAGCTACTGTAAATAGTGCTGCAATGAACAATGGGATACTTGTGTCTGTTTCTATTTTGGTTCCCTCAGGGTATATGCTTTGGAGTGGGATTGCTGGGTCATATGGTGGTTTTATTCTTAGTTTTTAAAGGACTCTGCATACCCTTTTCCATAGTGGCTGTATCAGTTTACATTCCCATCAACAGTGCAACAGTGTTCCCTTTTCTCCACACCCTCTCCAGCATTTACTGCTTGTAGACTTTTTGATGACAGCCATTCTGACTGGTGTGAGATGATCTCTCATTGTAGTTTTGATTTGCATTTCTCTAATAATGAGCGATGTTGAGCATCTTTTCATGTGTTTGTTAGCCATCTATATGTCTTCTTTGAAGAAATGTCTATTTCAGTCTTTTTCCCACTTTTTAATTGGATTGTTTTTCTGCCATTGAGTTGTATGAGCTGCTTGTATATTTTGGAAATTAATCCTTTGTCAGTTGTTTCATTTGCTATTATTTTCTCCCATTCTGAGGGTTGTCTTTTCACCTTGCTTATAGTTTCCTTTGCTGTGCAAAAGCTTTTAAACTTAATCAGGTCCCATTGTTTACTTTTTTTTTTTTTTAATTTCCATTGCTCTAAGAGGTGGATCATAAAGGATCTTGCTTTGATTTATGTCATCGAGTGTTCTGCCTATGTTTTCCTCTAGGTTTTATAGTTTCTGGTCTTAAATTAAGTTTATCTTTGTGTATGGTATTAGTAACTGTTCTAATTTCATTCTTGTACATGTAGCTGTTCAGTTTTCCCAGCACCATTTACTGAAGAGGCTGTCTTTGCCCCATTGTATATTCTTGCCTCCTTTGTCAAAAATAAGGTACCTATAGGTGCATGGATTTATTTCTGGGCTTTCTCTCTTGTTCCATCAGTCTATATTTCTGTTTTTGTGCCAGTACCATACTGTCTTGATGACTGTAGCTTTGTAGTATAACCTGAAGTCCAGAAGGGTGATTCCTCCAGCTCCATCTTTCTTTCTCAAGACTGCTTTGGCTGTTTGGGGTTTTTTGGGTTTCCATATGAATTGTGAAATATTTTCTTCTATTTCTGTGGAAAATGCCATTGGTAATTTGATAGGGATCACATTGAATTTGTAGATTGTGTTTGGTAGTATAGTGATTTTCACAATATTGATTCTTCCTACCCAGGAACATGGAATATCTCTCCATTTCTTTCATTAGTTTCTTATAATTTTCTGTGTACAGTTCCTTTGTCTCCTTAGGTAAGTTTATTCCTAGATATTTAATTCGTTTTGTTGCAATGGTGAATGGGATTGATTCCTTAATTTCTCTTTCTGATTTTTCATTGTTGGTATATAGAAATGCAAGTGATTTCTGTGTATTGATTTTGTATCTTGCAACTTTGCTAGATTCACTGATTAGTTCTAGTAATTTTCTGATACTATATTTAGGGTTTTCTATGTACAGTATCATGTCATCTGCAAACAGTGAGAGCTTTACTTCTTTTCCTATCTAGATTCCTTTTATTTCCTTTTCTTCTCTGATTGCTGTAGCTAGGACTTCCAAAACTATGTTGAATAATAGTGGTGAAAGTGGACACCCTTGTCTTGTTCCTGATCTTAGGGGGAATGCTTTCAGTTTTTCACCATTGAGAATAATGTTTTCTGTAGGCTTATGATATATGGCCTTCACTGTGTTGAGGTAGCTGTTGGGAAGCCCAGTACAAAATAGCCAGTTGGAAGAAGTCCTTGGGAAAATGGCGAAGGGCCAGAAATACCCCGGCTTGGTGTGCTCGGGCAGAAAAACATCTCCTGCCTTTGGTTATGCCCGGCGCCAAGATTTAATAATAAATATTAAGGATGTTGCTTGAGAAAATGGGTTATGGGATAAGCACATGGGTCACTTAGAGCGCGCTGTCCTTGAAATATTTTTACTGATTAGGTGTTAACCCCGTACACGCTCTGCTGGCTGTATACTCTAAGCTCTTTGTTCCTACTTCTATAAAAAGGCTTGACTGCAGAAATAAACTTGTCAGTCCTTGCAAGAGACTGTCCGAGTGTCCTTCTTTCAGGTTCGTCACTTCCAAGTCCCAGGGAGGAAATCCCCAACAAGTGGCGCCTGAACAGGGACTTGAAAGGAAGGCTGAACAAAGCGATGAGCCCCTACAGAAAGAGGTAAGCAGGATGGGACAACATAGCAGTGAAATTCCTTTCATTTCTATAATGCATCATTTTTTGAAACAAAACAGTGTTAATGTTTCAAGAGATCAGTTGAACGACTGCTATCATATTTTACTGGAACAATTCATTGTTCCCAGAAGAGGGGACACTCAATTTAGACATATAGAAAAGGGTTAAAAATAATGTTTTGCAAGCATGTCGGCAAGGGTTACATGGTCACTCAAACGGGCTATCATAGAACAAATTGAAGGGCATAACGTTAATTTGGAAGTAAAAAACTATTCAATCTTTACATGAATATGAGCATAAGGAACAAGACATGCAAGGTGCTTTGAAATATAAGAATGTTATGCTCAATCAGACACAATCCTTAGAAAAACAACTCAGAGACATATATACAGGATGTGTCAAAACTGAAGCCACTTAGAACGGAGGTCATTTCATTCAACGGACAGCCCAAATCTGAAGTTTTTCCTTCTGCTCTGCCTGTAACAGCAATTGCTAACTTTGCTCATACTAATCATTTCACTCCTCCTCGGGAGATGTCTGCTTGCGCTCTCGCTTTCCCAATGCAATTTAATCAACCTGCCCAAGACCAAAATACTTGGGCTGATCTAGATTTTGGCATGTTGTCTAGCTTTAAGAAAGCATGCACTCTGTATTGACCTACTTCTCCTTACTGTATAGAATTTCTCGGAGGATGGGCTGACCATTGGATGCCATATGATTTTTTTCAAATAGCAAAGATAATTCAAAATCCTCAACAATTACTTCAACGGCAAATATGGGTTAATGATGAGGCCCAACAAATGCTGATTGACCAGCAATCTCATGGTAACCCTGCCAATTTAACCTATGATATACTCACTGGAACAAGAGCCAGGGCCGATATGATTGTGCAATTAGCTAATATTACCCCTCAGATGTTACATTTCATTAAAGAAACTGCCTGCAGGGCATAAGCAAAGGTTGATAGCACTAACTCTGATGGTTCATTTGTTAAGATTATTCAAGGACATAAAGAGGAATATTCTCAATTTATAGGAAAATTAAAGGATGCAATTGAGAAATCTATTAAGGATGTGACTTTACAAAATATTATTTTAAAACAACTTGCTTTTGAAAATGCTAATGAGGAATGTCAATCCATTCTTAGACCAATTCAAGAGACTAGCTCTCTTATGGAATATTTGAAAGCTTATAAGGATATCAGATCTAATTCCCATAGAACAAAATTGGCAACATTAGAAACCTTTAATGTACAGAAAGCTACTAATGCCAAATGTTTTAACTGTGGGAAGCCCGGCCATATGAAAAAACAATGTCACATGCCAACACAGGCCAGAAAAAATAATACTACTTCTAATAAGAAGAGACCCCCAGGAGTATGTCCAAGATGTAAAAAGGGGTTCCATTGGCTGAATGAATGTCATTCTAAATTTGATAAGGATGGAAACACTTTGAACCCCAGTGCACAACAAAAACAACAGGGAAACTAATAAAGGGGCCGTCCTCTAGTCCCACTACAAAAGGAGGACCCAGTGTTATGACGCTACAAGCAGCTACATCTAAGAGTGCTTGCATTGATATACCTAGTCCTTATGATATGGAACTAATAGAATTATACAACCCCCGCAAAAATTCCCACTGGATATTATGGCCCGATTCCACCTGGGACAGTGGGACTGATTTTGGGATGTAGTAGCTGCACAATGAGAGGTTTAGTGGTATTGACTGGTGTTGTGGATGAAGATTATGAAGGGGAAATACATATTATGGTAAATGTTGTGAAAATGGGAAATATATACTTATAAATAAGGGAACATTTTGCACAATTATTACTTTTGCCATATGTCAAACCAGTGAAAGCATCTGATAAAGTTCGGCAGGGAGGCTTTGGCAGTACCAACCTTACTGCTGCACTATCCTCCTTATTAAAGGAACATCAGAAACCCATACTTACTTTACGCATATGGGGAAGAAATTTCACAGGCATGTTAGATACTGGAGCTAACATTTCAATCATTAGAGCTGCAGAATGGCCCCTTGATTTGGGTAAGATTATGGCTCCTTCTAGACTATTAAGAGTGAGTAAAACTGATGCCACACAAACTTTTGTCAATGTGAAATGTTGTTGTTGAATCATGCGAATACACCGGGATTCTTGGCCCCCGGAGGAGAAGAATTCAATCCAGGGCCAGAGACAAGGCTTGATCGCTCAGAGCTTTTGTGTAATAAAGTTTTATTAAAGTATAAAGGAGATGGAGAAAGCTTCTGACATAGGCATCAGAAGGGGGTAGAAAGAGTACCCGCCTGCTAGTCTTCAGCTGGATGTTATATAGTCACTAGCAATCTGTTAATGAAAGAAAGGAATGTCTTAAAATTCATAATGGCACCAGGTCCCTCACCCATAAGATGCATTTTGGGATAGTCTTGGAGCCAAATGGTTTATCCTGGGCCATAAAATGATTAACTTGAATCTTGAAGAAGGGCAGATCACCATACAAATAGTTTCATTTACATAGATTAGGAGAACAATATCCATACTGGTTTGTCAAGTAGGTTCTGGGCCAAGAGGCAGAACCAACTTGGAGACAGAGTTTGGCGTAAAGGCATAGTACATTAGCATATCTTAAGACAAACATTTCCATAAGAAAAAGGCATTGGTTATCTCTAGGCTCAAGAATAGCTAACTTCAGGCGAAACCAGGTGTCATTATGGCAACACAGTATTTTAAGAGAAACCTCCCTTTAAATTTGTATAGAGAGGGAAAAAAATATAGCTAGTTTGTTTCTTCCTGCCGCTTAAGAGAGATAAAAATGTCTGACACTTACAGGCCATTTCCTCCATTTGGAGACCCCTGGCCTTCCTGCCTGTTACCCTCTCAAATGCATCCTATTTACAAGTATATGGCCCTGATCAAATTGTAGCTTATCTTAAACCATATATTACTAATATCCCTATCAATTTATGGGGACGGGATTTTCTTGAACAAAAGAAAGCCACAATTTCTTTAAATGAACTTAATGGGGGCCATTGAGTTAACACCACTGCCTTTCGACTGGGAATCTGGTACCCCAATATGGACACCTCAATGGCCCCTAACTAAAGAAAAATTGGCAACTCTTACACAATTAGTAAATGAACAATTACAAAAAGCTCTATAGAACCTTCATTTTCCCCGTGGAATTCCCCTGTTTTTGTAATAAAAAAGAAATCAGGAAAATGGCAAATGTTGATAGATTTAAGAAATGTTAATAATACCATGTTACCTATGGGGCCCTTACAACCCGGATTGCCCTCCCCTTCTATGGTACCAAAAGGATGGTCTGTAGTTATTATTGACTTACAAGACTGCTTTTTTACTATACCTTTGCACCCTAAAGATAGAAAACATTTTGCCTTTTCAGTTCCTTCTATAAATCTCATGGCTTCTGTTAAAAGATTTCAATGGAAGGTGCTACCTCAGGGAATGATGAACTCTCCTACCGTTTGCCAATATCTCATATCTGTTTTATTACAACCCATTAAAGATAAGTATCCTACTGAGTTTATAATTCATTACATGGATGATATACTTCTTTCTATGGAATCTGAACTCTGTTTGCAACAGTTATACAATGAAGTTACTACTACTCTTCAAAATCATGGCCTGCGTGTTGCGCCAGATAAAATTCAGTGGAAAGCACCCTTTAATTATTTAGGACATGTTATGGAAAAATCTAAAATCAAACCTCAAAAAACTCAAATTTCTGTGCAGTCTCTACGCATGCTGAATGATTTTCAAAAATTGCTAGGAGATATTAATTGGCTGTGGCCATCTGTTGGCATCCCCACCTATGCCTTACAAAATCTATTTAAAATTTTAGAGGGATCCCCTGACCCTAATAGCCCTAGGCAGCTAACAAAAGAGGCCAAAGAAGAACTGGCCTTAATGGAGAAATGCATTCAACAATCTTTTTCAACTCGGCTAGATTAGGATCAACCAGTTTCTTTATATATATTCCCCACTGAGCATTCGCCCACTGCAGTTATAGCTCAGCATAGCCCAATAGAATGGGTATATTTACACACTAAACAGTCTAAAAAAATTGTATCATATATTGAGAAAATAGGGCACTTAATTGTGTCAGGAAGAAGCCGTATACAAACTTTGACTGGATTTGATCCATATGCAATACACGTTCCCTTGATGCCTTACAGTATAACTTGACCATGCAAATGGCATTAAGTGATTTTCAAAATGTTATCTCATTTCATTTGCCGAAAGGAAAATTATGGGACTTTCTACAATGTACTAAATTCATTGTAACTAATATCATTGCATCCCAGCTTATTTCCAATGCACCCACCTATTTCATTGATGGCAACAAGAAAGGCATAGCAGGGATTGTTGGCCCTGATATCAAAGAGAAATTACCCACTACCTATTCTTCAGTACAAAGAGTTGAGTTGTATGCTTTATATGCTCTTTTGTCACTTCAACCATTATCCTTCAACGTATATACTGATTCCAAATACCTTGCTTCCCTTTTTCCTGATTTTGTTACCACCTTTTTATACAACCTAGATGAAGAATTATATACTCTCTTTTCACAGACTCAAGCTTTAATTCGCTCACGTACGGAACCTTTCTTTATTGCACATATATGTGCTCACTCAGGTTTACCTGGCCCTCTGGTTGCAGGAAATGATGCTGTTGACAGGCTCATAGCTCCCATTTTTATGTCTGCCAGTGATGAACATGCTAATCTTCATACCAATACTAACAGATTGCACTTTAAATACCATATTCCTCTCACTGAAGCGGGGCATATTATTGAAACCTGTGATGTCTGTGCCCCTCTGTGCTTACGAACTATGATTTCAGGAGTTAATCCCTGGGAGCAGCAGCCTAACTCCCTTTGGCAATCTGATTTCACTCACTGCTCCTTAGGAAAGTTTTCTTTGCTTTTTGTCTCAGTTGATACATTTTCATTCTTTATCTGGGCAGTACCTGTCTCTTCAGAATCCAGTAAACATGCCAATTCTGCACTCTTACTCACCTTCCCCGTTATGGGGATTCCTTCTGTCTTGAAAACAGACAATGGACCTGCATTCACCTCGCATTCATTTCGTTCATTTTTATCAGAATGGAACATAACACACATTACGGGAATACCCTATAATCCTCAGGGTCAAGCCATTATTGAAAGAGCCCACCACACCCTAAAAACTCATTTATTAAAACAGAAAAGGGGAATATGGAAGAGGAGATACACTTCTTATCCCATGAACCCTCAATTACTATTATCTTTAACTCTTTATTCCCTGAATTTTTTAACCTTAACAAAAAATAATCCTGATACTCGTGCAGATAGACATTTTGCAGAAGACAAAAACAGCAAATTAGAAATCAATACACCAATATGGTATAAGCAATTTAATCAGTGGCTGCCAGGAATCTCACGACTCATAGGCAAGGGTTATGGTCTTGTCATTGCAGATGGAGAGGAAATCTGGATTCCCCTTTGCCATGTCCATTACTGAGAGGGACCCCAAGACTGGACTGGTCAATGACCCTGGAGGAGCCAATGAGGAAACGCCATCGTCTGAATCCTTACCCAGTATGGGCTCAAGTGAAAAACATGACTCATCAGGCTGAGCAGATACTGAAGAGTACTGGAACTCCTATGACTCCAGATAAGCTGTTTCTGGCAATGTTAGCTGTTCTTTCCTGTTCCTCTGGGGTAAGTGCAGAATATGTTTATTGGGCATACATACCCAACCCACCACTTCTCTCCATAGTGGATTGGGTAGATAAAGCCCCTATGATCTTTATTAATGACAGCATGCATTTTCCAAGTCCCTGGTCCACAAAGCGACCAATTCATGAAGAAGATGAGGGAAAGCCAATCAACATTTCCATGGGATTCAAAACCTTGCCTATCTGTTTCGGATCTCATCCCCTTTGCATGACTATCTTCCCACAGTAGGGCATACTCTGCCAACAATGGGACTGCTTTGTGTCTGGGAATGTTTGCTACGGCATCTTTCTTACTTAATGCCTCCGAGCGACATTATCCAGGCCAGATAGCCAACTATTCAAACTCACTTTTTCAACCAGAGGAACCTTCATGTCATACTGTATCTTGGAGAAGAAAACAGGAGATACAACCATTACATTGGTCTGATTGTCGTGGCCAATTTGAGAAAGTTTCTATAATTCAGCAAAATCATACTAATCATACATTTTAATTTGTTGACTGGGGACCTCACGGGTTGTTTGTAAACTGTCCTGAAGAGCAGGAAGAACATCATAACTGCTCCTGGTTTAATAGATCAAGCACTGGAGGCTTTCATAAGTCTAAGACAAGTTTCTGGACTGATAAGGACATATTGCTGAATTGGTATAATGGGGGCTTATCACCCCCATGACCCAGGATTGTCGTCCCCATTGTGGGGCCAAAGCAATGGCACATTTGGAAAATTCCAGCAGCCTTAGAGCATTTCGCTAGTGTTTATGGGACTGTGGGTATGTTTTGTCCTTCTAATGATACCTTCCTATACAATAGTACTGGCTATATTCAATCATGTGTTCACCTTCCATATTTGTTTATTATAGGGCATTTTGACTTATTGATATTGACTTATCGACCAAGATTGTCAATTGTACTGCATGTGCATTGTATACCTGCCTTAATCACACCATTTCATATCACAATGCTAGCATTGAGCTAGTTAAACAAAGATCTGAGTTATGGCTTCCCATAAACTTAACTGAGCCTTGGACTGATTCTGTATTTCTTTCTGTATTGTTGAAAACTGGACTTAGGCGATCTAAGTGCATCATTGGGTGGATTATTGCAGGCATCTTAAGCCTTATCTCTATTGTGACTGTAGGAACTTTGTCCAGTATGGCTTTACATAATTCTATACAAAATCATGATTTTATCACTGCTTGGCACAAAGACTCTCATGATCTTTGGAGTTGACAAGCTCAAATAGATCAGCAATTACAAACACGAATTAATGAATTACAAACTGTGGTTATCCACTTAGGAGATCAAGTGCAGCAACTGACTTTCCAAACACGTATAAGTTGTCACTGGAATTTTACTTCTTTTTGTCTGACTAACATGCCCTATAATAGCACTGAATATACTTGGGATAAAGTTCAAGCGCATTTGCAGGATCTCACAGATAACTCAAGTTTAGACATCAATTTGTTGAAACAACAAGTTGCTAATTTTCAAGTTAAGGTACCTAAGGAATTGTACAGCACTCAGTTTTATGATACTTTAACCAAAACCCTATTGTCTCTAGACCCTAGAGCTTGGTTTTCAGGAAGAAACACTTTTATATATGTATTAATCACCCTGCTTTTTCTGTCATTGCTTATAAGATATAGATGTCTCTACTCAAGACTCCATGCCTCCCACAATGGAGTCCAACTAGCAGCTGCCATGCTTAAATTAAAAACAAAAGGAGGATATACTTGGGAAGCCTAGTACAAAATAGTTGGTTGGAGGAAGTCCTCCGGAAAATGGTGAAGGGCCAGAAATACCCTGGCTTGGTGTGCTCGGGCAGAAAAACATCTCCTGCCTTTGGTTATGCCCGGCGCCAAGATTTAATAATAAATATTAAGGATGTTGCCTGAGAAAACGGATTATGGGATAAGCACATGGGTCACTTAGAGCGCGCTGTCCTTGCAATATTTTTACTGATTAGGTGTTAACCCCGTATGCACTCTGCTGGCTGTATACTCTAAGCTCTTTGTTCCTACTTCTATAAAAAGGCTTGACTGCAGAAATAAACTTGTAAGTCCTTGCAAGAGACTGTCCGAATGTCCTTCTTTCAGGTTCGTCGCTTCCAAGTCCCGGGGAGAAAATCCCCAACAGTAGGTTCCTTCTGTGCCCAAAGTTTGAAGAGTTTTAATCATAAATGGGAGCTGAATTTTGTCAAAGGCTTTTTCTGCATTTATTGAGATTATCATATAACTTTTATCTTTCAGTTTGTTAATATGGTGTATCACATTGATTGATTTGTGTAGACTGAAGAATCCGTACATTCCTGGAATAAGCCCAACTAGATCATGGTGTATGAGCTTTTTGATGTGTTGCTGAATTCTGTTTGCTAAAATTTTGTTGAGGATTTTGGATCTATGTTCATCAGTGATATTGGCCTATAGTTTTCTTTTTTTGTGTTGTCTCTAATTCTTATTTCTTTCTTCAGTGGACTTTGGATTTTTTCCCCCTAGCTTCTTAAGATGAAAACTTAGATTACTGATTTTAGATCTTTCTTATTTTTTAATATATCCATTCAATTGCTTTCACTGCATCTCACAAATTTTGATAGATTGTGTTTTTATTTTCATTTAGTTCAAAATATTTTAAAATTTCTCCTGACATTTCTTTGACCAATGTATTACTTAATCCAATGTGCTATTTAATCTCCATGCATTTGGGGATTTTCCAGTTATCCTTCTGTTATTGATTTTGAGTTTAATTCCATTATGGTTTGACAGCAGATACTGTACAATTTCTGTTCTTTTAAAGTTGCTTTATGATGCAGAATGTGGTCTAGGTGAATGTTCCATCTGAGTTTAAAAATAATGTGTATTCTGCTGCTGTTGTCTATAGATATCAATTATATTAATTAAATAGTTGTTTTTATTGAAATAGTTGATATATAATATTGTTAGTTTCAGGTTTACTATATAATGATTGAACATTTGCACACTTTGTGAAATGATCATCATGAAAAGTCTAGCAACCATCTATCCCCATATAATATAACATTCACCATATTCTTGATGTTGAATAGTACATCCCTGTTCAGCTCAGTTCGGTTCAGTTGCTCAGTCGTGTCCAACTCTTTGTGACCCCATGGATTGCAGCACGCCAGGCTTCCCTGTCCATCACCAACTCCCAGAGCCTACTCAAACTCATGTCCATTGTGTTGGTGATGCCGTCCAACCATCTCATCCTCTGTTGCTCCCTTCTCCTCCCGCCTTCAATCTTTCCCAGCATCAGGGTCTTTTCTAAGTGAGTCAGTTCTCCGCATCAAGTGGCCAAAGTATTGAAGTTTCAGCGTCAGCATCAGTCCTTCCAAAGAATATTCAGGTCTGATTTCCTTTAGGATGGACTGGTTGGATCTCCTTGCAGTCCAAGGGACTCTCAAGAGTCTTCTCTAACACCACAGTTCAAAAGCATCAATTCTTCAGTGCTCAGCTTTCTTTATAGTCCAACTCTCACATCCACACACGACTACTAGAAAAACCACAGCCTTGACTAGACGGACCTTTGTTGGCAAAGTAATGTCTCTGCTTTTTAATATGCTGTCTAGGTTGGTCATAGCTTTTCTTCCAAGGAGCAAGCATCCTTTAATTTCATGGCTGAAGTCACCATCTGCAGTGATTCGGGAGCCCCCCCAAAATAAAGTCTCTCACTGTTTCCATTGTCTCCTCATCTATTTGCCATGAAGTGTTGGGACCGGATGCCATGATCTTAGTTTTCTTAATGTTGAGTTTTAAGCCAACTTTATCACTCTCCTCTTTCACTGCCATCAAGATGCTGTTTAGTTCTTTGCTTTCTGCCATAAGGCTGGTGTCATCTGCGTATCTGAGGTTATTGATATTTCCCTGTAACTTATTATATAACTGGAGGTTTGTAACTCTTAATTCCCTTCATCTATTTTATCCCCTTTGCTTCCCTCTTTTCTGGTAATTATATCTCATATTGATGGTGCGGTTGAGTTTAACTATGTCTTTACTGATGGGTTTGCTGGGTCTGTTCATTTCTGATAGAGGGTTATTGATGTCTTCAACTATGATAATGGTGTCATTTATTTCTCCTTGCAATTCTATTGGTTTTTGCCTCACGTAATTTGATACTATGTTGTTAGGTGCATACATGTTAAAAATTGCTCTGCTTTCTTGGAGTATTGACTCCTTTTCATGATGTAATGTCCTTCTTTATCCTTGATAACTTTCCTTACTTTGAAGTCTGCCCTGTCTGAAATTTATATAATTACCTCTGCTTTCTTTCTATGAGTTAGCATGGCTTCCCAGTTGATAAAGAATCTGCCTGCAATGCAGGAGACCTGGGTTCAATCTCTGGGTTGGGAAGATCCCCTGGAGAAGGGAAAGGCTACCCACTCCAGTATTCTGGCCTGGAGAAGTCCATGGACTGTATAGTCCATGGGGTCACAAAGAGCCAGACACGACTGAGCAAATTTCACTTTTGCTTTTCATGGAGTATTTTCTCCACTTATTTACCTTTTATTTTTATACTGAAAGTATTTTTCTTATAAATAACATATAGCTGGGCCTTGGGCCTTGGTTTTTGAATCACTCTAACAATCTGTGGCTTTTAATTGGTGAATTTAGACAATTGACATTCAAAATGATTGTTGATATAGTTGGATTATATCTATCATGTTTGTGACAGTTTTCTATTTGTTGCTCTCTTTCTTTGTGGCTGTTTTGTCTTCCACTCTTCTTTCTGCCTTTGGGGGTTTTAACTGAGCTTTTTATATGATATAATTTTCTATCCTTTCTTAGAGTGTCAGTTAATTAATTAACTTTTTTTTTTTTTTAATTTTAGTGGTTGATCTAGAGTTTGCAATATATCACTAACTCGAGTCTATTCTCAAAGAACACTATAGCACTTCACAGATGGTGTGAATACCTTATAATAACAGAATAATCCTAATTCCTTCCTCTTACTTCTTCCATCCCTTGTATCACTGTTATCACTAATTTTATTTATATATAAGCAAACATAAGTGTGTGTGTATATTTATTATAATTAGATGCACATATATAATATACAGAAATATACATAATCAAATTCATTCTTGCCATTATTATTTTGAACAGTTTTGTTTGATCAATTAATTTAAAAATAATTTTTTATTTTACTTCATATATTCCTTCTACAATGCTCTTCTTTATATAGGTGCAAGTTTCTGACTTATTTTCCTACTCTAGAGAACTCCAACATTTCTTACAAGGCAAATCCAATGGCAACATATTCTCTCAATTTTTATCTGTCCAAGAAAGTCTTTCTCTTTCATTTGTGAAGAATAATTGCATAGGGTACAGAATACTATGTTGGTGGTTTTTATTCTCGCAACACTTTAAATATTTCGCACCACCCTTTTATTATTTGCATCATTTCTAAGAAATCAGCCATAATTCTTTTCTCTTGTTTCCTTATGCACACTTGGTCGCTCAGTTGTGTCCGACTCTTTGCAACCCATGAACTGTAGCCCGCCAGGCTCCTCTGTCCATGGGGATTCTCCAGGCAAGAATACTGAAGTGGGTTGCCATGCCCTCCTCCATGTTTCCTTATAGGTAGGTGTATTTTCTTTAGCTATTTTTTCCTTTTCCTTGATTTTCCATAACTTGAATATGATATGCCTCAGTGTGGTTTTTATGGCACTTATTATGCTTGGTATTCTCTGAGCTTCCTGATCTGTGGTGTGGTATCTACAATTTATTGAGGGGTAATTCCCAGTCATTATTGTTTCAAATATTTATTGTTTCTCTCTTTTCCTTCTGATATATTCATTATGTGTACTTTACACCTTTTGTAGTTTTCCCACAGTCCTTAAGTGTTTCTTTTTTACAGCCTTTGTTGTCTTTATTTTTCAGTTTTGGAGGTTTCTATTGAAATAGCCTCTAGCTCAGAGATTTTTTCCCTCAGTCATGTCCAGTCTACTAATAAGTCCATTAAAGGCATTTTCATTCCTGTTTCTGTGTTTGTTTTTTTTTTCATCTCTAGCACTTTCTTTTTTAAGGATTTCCATCTTTCTGCTTATATTACCTATCTGTTATTAGATGCTATTTTATCCAATAGAACCTTAGCATATTTTAAAAATATTTATTTATATATTTGGCTGTGTCAGTCTTAGTCGCAGCAAATGGGATCTAGTTCCCTGACCAGCAATCAAGTCCAGGTCCCCTGCATTGGGATCCTGGTGTCTTAGTCACTAGACCACCAGGGAACTCCCTTAGAATATTAATCATTGTTGCTTTAAATTCCCTATCTGAAAATTCCAACACCTCTGCCATGTCTGATTCAAATTGTTTCTTGTCTTTTCTTATGCTTTTTCATATGTCATTTTTTCTTGTCATTCATAATGTACTGGGTGTAAGGAACTGATGTAAACTGAACCCCTGTCTCTTGCATCTCCTGCATTGGCAGGTGGACTCTTTACCACTGCACCACGTAATGTGGTGGTGGGGTCGGGGGGCGCGGGTGGCAATTCTATAGTCCTATGATCGTGCTGTGCTATGCTAAGTCACTTCAGTCATGTCTGACTCTTTGCAACCCTATGGACTGCCAGATAGTCTGCCAGGCTCCTCTACCCATGGAAATCTCCAGGCAACAATACTGGAGTGGGTTGCCATGCTCTCCTCCAAGAGATCTTCCCAACTCAGGGATGGAACCTGAGTCTCCTACATTGGCAGGTGGGTTCTTAACCACTAGTTCCACCTGAGAAGCCCAGTCCTATGACTAAAAGATCAATCTTTTAGCAAGCCTGTGCTTTTGGACCATGGACTTCACTAGTGCTTCTCAGCCTTCCTTTTTTTCTCTCTCCTGAATTGGGACAGGATGGCTAAGTGGGCTGGAGTTGGCTATTCTCCTTCTCCCTTGTAGAAGGTTAGAGGTTACTACTAACTAGAGCTGGGTACTTCCCTTCTCCCAGGCCTGACAATATAGCAGCAGACTAGGTTTTGGTTGACCAGTTTCTGCTGAGGATAGGCCTTGCTAAGAAGAATACATTGATCTGGTGAATTTAAAAATGGTTCCTTTATTCTCCCTTGCAGGAAGCACCCAGGCTTTTTTTTCCCTCCTGATATTTACTGTGAGGATCTGGTGGAGAACCTAGAGGTAAATCTCACAAAACTGTGGCGGCCCCCCATCAGCAAGTCCTTGGAGTTTTCTACACTGAGCTTCCAGCCATCCATCAGTTACAGTGCAGGCTTGTCTACCTTGGTACTGGTTCCCTGGTGGTTTCTACATCCAGATCTCTGCTCTATGTCTCCCTGTACTTGCTTGTCTGTCTCTTCAATTTTGGAGACAGTGGCTACCTTGTGTTACCTCCTCTCTTACAAATCCAAGAAGAGTTGTTGACTTTTCAGTCTGTTCAGCCTTTTGTGTTGTTGTGAGGATCAAATGGCAACTTCCAAGCTCTACATGTGGAACCAGAGACCAGACATCCAGTGGTGTTATTTCGAACTCTCATTATTAGAGCTCAAATACTGCTAATTATTAAAATACTAATAATAATTTAAATTTTAAAAAAAGATGGCTAACAAGTCAGATTTAAATAATTAAATCTAATATTATGAGTGAAAGATCAAGCAGGTCATTCTGGATATGTAAATGTGCTATTACCGCTTTGGATGGTGGTCTTTCTAAAAATATATTTTAGTAAACAGATAACATTTTTAAGAATTTAAAGGAGATCAAACCAGTCAATCCTAAAAAAAATCAACCCTGAATATTCACTGGAAGGACTGATGCTGAAGCTGAAGCTCCAACACTTTGGCCACCTGATGCAAAGAGCCGACCCATTGGAAAAGACCCTGATGCTAAGAAAGATTGAAGGCAAAAGGAGAAGAGGGGAACAGAGATGAGATGGTTAGCTAGCATCAACAACTCAATGGACATGAGTATGAGCAAACTCTGGGAGATAATGGAGGACAGAGGAGCCTGGCGTGCTGCAATCCATGGGGTTGCCAAGAATCGGACACAACTTAGCGACTAAATAGCAACAACAAATTTTTAAGAACATGTCAAAGAAAGAGAAAGTGGAGAAAATATGCAATAAAATTAATGGTTGTCATTTTGGGATGGTGGAACAATTACAAGCTTATTTCTTTTGGTGAATCGGTTTGTATACATTTACTACAATGAGCATATGCTATTTATAATCAGAAAAAAGGTAAAAATAATACAAATGGTATTTAAAAACAAAATGAACTCACTTCTTGGTGCTTCTTTTTATATTTGCTTTCCAGTTTTGCTAACATTGTTTTGCATAATTAGAAAACATCAATCTTATAAATGTTAAAAAGTAGGAAAATACTATCACTAGTATAAAGTATATACTTCTATGTTGGCTTTCTCTATCAGTTGTATCATGCTGAGGCAGGAAATAAATAATCAAAAAAAGAAACAAAAATATATGTAGGTCAGAGGCAGTGAGAGAACTGCCATAATGATCCATAAATCATTTCACAGTACACATCTAACTTTTCAAGGTAGCTACACAATTTCAAGGGCAAACATATAATATTTGCCAAGTACACTGGGCAATTTTAAAAGAATCTTCGGATGATATGCCCAAACTCAATGCCCTCTTGCTTTGTATAAGTCCTATGCTGGCTGCCCCAAATGCAAAGATCCCATAGATGCCATAGGTTTCTCTCTTAGGTAAAGTTAGAGAATGGAGGCCATAGTATGAAGAGTGGTATCACCAGCCCTGTACTGAAGGGTCAAATCCCAGCTGGCCCAGACAGGAATTGCTGTAGGGAAGCATAGGAAGGAAGGCTTAGTGTACACCGAGGAGGTGAGGGATGAGAGGTAGATGGGAGGGGGCATCCTAAGCCAGGGATAACAGCTGGGAACAGGCATAAAGAAGTAGCCAGAACTGTGGTCAAAGCAGCACACCTGACAGATGCCTGATTAGTTTGAAGAGATTACACAAGATGCTGAATCCAAGCCTAAGGTATTTTGGTTTTTCTTTGTAGGCAATGGAGAGCTTTTGAAGGATTTTGAACATGCACTGATAAGATAGAAACTGTTCTTTAGAGTGATTTATTTTGCACTATAGGGTTATCCATCTCTATCCATCTGTAGCTTTGCAGGCATAGATCGTGTCTGATTCACTGATGTCAACACACTCAGGGCTGATTCTAGCTGCTTCACCACCACTGTGCAAAGCAGAAAGGGTGGCCCCTCTGGGTAGACTCAGTCCTCCAAGCCCAGTGCTTGGTGAGCTGACCATACCTGTGTGAAAAAGGTCTTCTGGGAAGAAGCACCCCTCACAAAGTTCCATGGCTTGATGAGTAAATAAGATAATATTATATACACTTCTTCTGCATCTCATTCTCTAACAATACAGAGTGGATATTCCCATTCCCTTACCCTGCCATGTTTACTGTTAAAGACAGAATTCACTGTTTAAACAGTTAGACAATCGTGTCATAATTTATTCCACTTCTGTTGGGCATTCCCTTTGTTTTGAGGTTTCTACCTGGAAACAATGTTGAAATTCATTTATATTTTTTTGAGAGTATGGTATGGCTTAAATAATGTAAGAAATGTCTTTTCTTCAAAGCTTAGATACAACTCAGCTGCCAAAGCATTTTGGCTTGATCCTTTTCAAAGTGAGAAATCTATTTTTTAACATCTCCCAAGGCTATTGATATGCTTAATTTTTTTTTTACCTCTTCTAGAGTCAATGTTAACAGTTTATTTTTGAGTCAAAAATCATCCATTTCCTCTAATTTTCAAGTTTATTGCCATGGAATTTTATATAATCATATTTCTTTATGATTATTTTCATTTTTTCACACTAAATTCTTGATATTTCTCCCAAATCTGCTCTTTGTCCAGTTTTATGGAGATCAGAAAAAGAAGCCACCATCATCCTAAATTTAAAGTCATCTTTAAACTTCTGTCCTTCACCTCCCACATTCAATCTTCCATTCAGTCCCGTCTGCCTCTAAAATAACTCTTCAGTCCATCCACCCATTCCTCCTGACTGCCATTTCCATTTCTTCACTACCTTAACCTTGGGAATCTAATCCAAAGAAATAAGTAATCACATATAAGGATGCCAGATACAAGTAATACTAACAATACCATCAATAATAATAGCCAACATATACTAAACACATTTTATATGCTAGATACTGTTTAAAATGTTTTACAAATATTAAGCCATTTTATCAACATGGCAACCCAATAAGGTAAATACTATTACTTTCCTCATTTTACAAGTGTACTAGAAAATATAAGGATGTTTATCACAATATCATTTATAATAAGGGCAAAGAGATTGCCTATCATTGCTGGAATAGTTGAATAAAATGTGACCATCCAATGGAAGAAAACTGATTGTCCATTAACAGATGAATGGATAAAGATGATGTGGTGAATATATAAACAGAATACTGCTTGGCCATTAGAAAGAAAAAAATTTGCCATTTGCAACAACATGGATGGATGTGGAGGTTATGATGCTAAGTGAAACAAGCCAGAGAAATACAAATGGTGTATAATATTACTTATATGTGGAATATAAAAAATACAACAAATATAACAAAAAAGGAGCAGATTCACAAACACAGCAAACAAACCAGTGGTTACCAGTGGGAGAGGGAAGGAGGAAGGCACAATATAGGGTTAGGGGAGTAAGAGATACAAACTATTAGGTATAAACTAAGCTACAAGAATATATTGTACAACATGGAAAAATAGCCAATATTTTATAATAACTGTATGACTTTTAAAAATTGTGAATTACTATATTGTATACCTGTAACATATAATATTGTACAGCAACTATACTTCAATAAAAATATTTTAAAAACTAGACCATACATATCATATAATAGTGTGTAACTAAAAGAATGATTTGGATTCGTTCTCAACCCTGGTTACACACGGGATTATCTGAGTAGCTTTTGAAAAATAGCTGCTGGGGTCCCACCCCAAACCAACTAAATCAGTCTCTGGGTGTCAGTTAGGGTGAGAGTCACTGAGTTCTATTTGGTAGTTACCTTGGAGGGATGTCCATAACAAATCACCAAAGATGCCAAGAAGCATACATAACGTAATGCCATTTTTTAAAAACAAGGACAAAGAGCCTCAATATGAGTGTGTGTATCTATATCTTTATACTATATTTATGTTTAGGGTCTATAGATACACTATATAGATATAATATACTTATGTGTCATATATTACATACAGTATATGTAACATAATTTCCCCAGTGGCTCAGCAGTAAAGAATCTGCCTGCAATGCAGGAGACCCAGGTTTGACTCCTGGGTTGGGAAGATCCCCTGGAGAAGGGCATGGCAGCCCACTCCAGTATTCTTGCTGGGAGAATCCCATGGACAAAGGAGCCTGGTGGGCTACAGTCCATGGGGTCACAAAAAGCACGACATGAATGAGCACACACTGAACGTATATAACATACAGTAACACATGGAAAAGGTGCATATATGTTAACATGAAAAAAATACAGAAATATACACACATTAGCTAAGAAATGGGGTACAAATGGTTCGTAAGTGGGAGACAAAAAGAAGAAGCAGAGGGAAGATAGGAAGAAGCTAAAAAAAGGAAAAGAAGCTTATAGCTGCTCTTCACCATATAAAACAGCATATATTCTCATAGCAATTACCTCAAGGAAGTGAAATTTCTGATAAGTTTTTATAAATCCCTGGGTAAAAAAAAAAAGGCATTTTCTAAAAGTAAAAAAAAAAACATTTTCTAAATGTAAAAAACATTTTCATGGTATTTCCCCAGTGGTACAGTGGCTAGAAATCTGCCTGCTAATCAGAGGACACGGGTTGGATCCCTGGTCTGGGAAGCAATCAAGCCCCTATGCCACAACTACTGAGCCTGCACTCTAGAACCCACAAGCCTCAAGTGAAGCCCACGTGCACCTACAGAAGCCACCGCAATGAGAAGCCTGCACACCCCAAGGGAGAGTAACCCCCATTCTCTGCAACGAGAGAAAGCCCATGTACAGCTTGCATTGTACCAGTGCAACCAAAAATAATACATGAATGAATAAATAAGTTATGAAAAAATTGTCACTGTTTATATAATCAGAAAAAAAACTTTTACATTATCTTTTTTTTTTCCAAGCTGTCTTCAGTGTTTCCTGTTGGAAGAATGATCCTCTGATCCTCTGCCTGGCTAACTCTTCCTTATCTTTAAGAGCTCAACTTACATTTCAGTTCCTCAGGACTCCTTCCAGTTGGATCAGAATGCGTTCCCTCTGTCACATTCAATCCTATCCCACTGTCCTTTGCTTTCAGAGCACTTATCAGAGTTTGAGATGAAATGTGTATGTAGAGCACGTACATATGTGGACATAGAGCACGTCTGTCCCCTGCTCTAGAATGGGAGCCACAAGCAGTCGGGAACCAGCTCTGCTTGGCTCTCAGTGAATCCCTAGTTCCTTGCCCAGGGTTGGACACACAGAGATCTCACAAAAACACAAACAAAAACCTTGGTAAGTGCTTGGATCATTTCTCTGAATTTAGGAACTTTCCACATGGCCCTACTTGTACCTTAATGAGATTTTATGCTCTCTGATGTCTGAGACTGTGTCTTCTACCTCTCAGCTGTCTCTTGAGTGCTCTACAGATCTCTGGCTGATTGGATAAGTTGCTAACCCTGGTATCTCCAGGAGAATTAGCATTTTTCCTACCAGGACCACTGTTGCTGTCGCCTTCTCCTGCTGCTCCGGGAGAAAGATAAGTGGGGATAAAGTTCCCAACTACCCCCAGAGGTCTCAGCTCTTTTGACTATACTTGGATGTTCTTTAGTTGCCAAGGCAATTACAAGTCTTTTTTTTTTTTGTAGGCTTTCCCCTTCTTCACTGCCCCGCCAGATGGTAGAGTTTACTGTCTCCTCTTACTACGGACTTCATTACATCCTCCCAAAACTCCTATGCTGAATTCCTAATCCCTAGTATCTCAGAATGTGACTATATTTTGAATGAGGGCCTTTAAAGAGGTAATAAGATTAAAATGAAGCCATTTGAGTGGGTCTTAATCCAATCTGACTAGTGCCCTTATGAAAAGAGGGAGAAACACCAAGGATGCACTTGAACAAAGGAAAGGCCATGTGAGGACAGAGTGAGAAAGTGGCCACCTGCAAACCAAGGACAGCCCTCAAGAGAAACCAAACCTGCTGATGCCTTGATCTTGGCCTTCTAACCTCTAGGACCATGAGAAGATAAATTTCATTGTTAAGCCCCCCAGTCTGCAGTATTTTGTCCCAGCAGCCATGGCACAGCAGTATATCTCTGCTGAAGAGCTCAGTGAGTTCCCCAGGGCTATCCAGGCCACCTAGAGGCACCGCCCTTTGCTCCCTCCATGATGTCAGTCAACTATTTGCTCCAGGAAGGGCAACAACCTTTCAGCCAGTGTCTTCTGAAGGGTGAATTTCTTACTTTTCTGGGTCATGTTTCTGCCACTCTCTCCACCTCTACTAGAAGCTGGGGACAGCTTTATCTTTTCTCTGTCCTTAGGACTTCTCAATCCTAAGACCACAGAAAGCTCACTCTTTGAGAAAGGTAAAACCTTTCAGAGTGCCTGCCAGAGGTTTTGTCACCAAAAGGAACACTCAGACCCCACTTCTCTGCTTCACTAGTCAGAAACCACAATATTTGTTCTTGAAACATGATTAAGGAAACAAAATGACAAGGAAAACACAGCTTTTTACCATATGTTTATGGCTGTTTATAATCTACAATCAATGTTGAGAAAATAAAAATTGGCCTTTTGGGCATATGTTTCTTCAATAAAAGTGATCAAGGTCAACCCAGTCAGAGAAAACAGTAATAAGAATAGAAAAGAATGAATGAAGTTTGATACCTCAACATCAAGGAGTCTTTATTATTAAACCTTTTATTTCAAAAAATGGTAGAACAAAGTGCCAAATGACTGGCACCTCCTGAAATAACTCTTTTACATTTTGCTCTATCATATAAACAGTAACATTTTTCTTACTACCAAGTCTCTGTCTCAGGATATAAACCTCCTTGGGGTCATGGGATAATGGAGTGAATACAGAGACAAGTCTGTTTTGCAGAACCACAGGATTCTTTTACTGTCCTCATTTCACACTCCAGCATCAGGAGAGACAACATGATATTAAAAGCCCTCTTCAGAGGAAGGCTATAACAAAGACCTATTAACAAAGGATATGTAGGTTAAGCCCCCTTCTCCCACACTGCAATGTCTATCCCAGCCACCATCCAGTTCGTTCTCTCTCATCACCATGACAACCCCCATCAGTCATAAGCAGCCAGAATACTATCAACCAAGAAGTAAAGCGTAAGCCTTTATCCTCAGCTCATGCGGGTATATTTCAAATAATGATCTTGTTTCTCAGTATAAGTTCTTGCCTTATTACAACATCAAGTAGCCAGTCATCAACATTGGAGAGATACAAGGGCTTCTGGGCTCTTGGTGCCAAAAATTGCTTAGATTCTTATTTCCTTTTCAATATCCAATTAAGGGTAAAATTACATAAATTGTCAGCTTCCCAGCTAAATCCAACTATAGCTCAATCATTAAATGAGACTAAAATGACCCCAAATAAAAAGCAATGCTGAATGATACTAGGCAGCAAATTAATCACACACAGGACTTACAAAAAGAAAATGAGAGTAATATCATAGACACCAACTATGTCCGCAGTTGTTTTAACCTCAGCTTGGGTGCCCAGGACAGTACAACTCCTTTTGATGAACTATTTCTAGAAGCTTCCTAAACCAAAATATCTGTTAAAAATATTTCAGTTTATTTGAGATGACTCAGTTAAAGATAGAACAATCCATGGCTGTAATTACGAGGGAATTATAATAGCTTTTCTCCACAAGCTGAGGGCAGAGTAATTATTCGTCATATAGTTTGCAACCCTGAACTGAGTAAAAGCCAACCCTGCTATGTAAAGTGTAGAGAAGAACACATAATTGACAAATATGTCTGCCATTTGGAGGTCTACTGATAAGTTGGTTTTCATCTCTTAATAAGTGAATTTTGTATTGTCTACTTTAAAGGCTTAAGTACAATCTTTGAGGGTAGCTGTGTGCATTTACATTAAACTATAGGACACTGAGGACAGTTTTCTTTACACTGAATATGACACCACACTGAAGAGTTCCACTCATGGAAGGGAAACAAAAGGGCCTGTCTTAATGATGAGGGAAACACAGACACTTAATTGTAATACAGGACAGTAGCATGTACAACAGTGATAAGTACGAGCAAGCCCATTAACTGTGCTAAAGTAAATAACATCAATATTGCCTGGCAGGTTAAGGAAAAATTCAATGAAGAAGGAATATTTAGACTGAGACTTGAAAGGTGAAAAAGACTCTATGAGGGAGTTTAAGTAAAATAATCTCTATTTGAAGATGACATAAAAATTCATGAGGAATCCACACACACACAAATCTGTTGGTGCTAATAAACACGTTCAGCAAAGTTGATGGATGTAAGATCAAAATCAGTTTACTAAATAGGTAGGTCAGTTTTATTAACATACACTTGGAAATGAACAATCTGAAAATAAAATTAAGAAAATAATTCAACTTATAATAGCATAAAAAAGAATAAAATATGAACAAATTTAACAAAAAAGCCTAAGACTTGTACACTTAAAATTTAAAAGAAAAACACTGACAGAAATTAAATAATACTTAAGTAGGCAGAAAAATATTTCATGTTCATTAAATGGAAGACTTACTATTCTTAAGATGGAAATACTCCCCAAACCAGTCTAAAAATTTAGTACAGTCCATACAAAATTCCAGCTACCTTTTGGGGCAGAACTGACAAGCTGATTCTGAAATATATATATGCAAATATAAGGGACAAAGAATAGCCAAAGAAATCTTGAAAAATAAGAACAAAGTAGGACTTATGTTTTCTGATCTACTTTGAAATAGCAATTATTTCTTGGGCATGATACCTAAAGCACAAGCAATTAAGCAATTGAATATAAATTAGACTTCATAAAAATTACAAACTACTGTGCTTTAAAGATCACTATCTTTAAAAGTGAAAAGATAACTTGCAGAATGGGAGAATATATTTGCAAATTTATATTTCTGATTGTTTGTTATCCAGAATCTACAAAAAGTCTTAAAACCAACAATGAAAAGACAGTTAATTAAGAACTGGGCAAAGGATCTGAATACACATTTCAACAAAACAGACACACAAATAAGTCAATAAGCACACAAAATGATATTCAATACCGTTAGTCATTAGGAAAATGCAAATTAAAACCACAACAATTTATCTACTTAAAACAGACAACTGTAATATATAGTGGAACTATATGCATTTTTGTTCTATATTTTCCAAGCCTCCTGTAAATGTGTTATATTTTCATAATTAGAAGAAAAGACAAAAAGAAAAAAAAACACAAAGAGATGCCACTTCACTTTCAGTAGGATAGGCTATAATCAAACGATAGACAATAACAAATGTTGGGAGGATGTGGGAAGTCAGAATCTTCAAAACTGCTGGTAGGAATGTAACATGGAGCAGCCACATCGGGAAACAACTTTTCAGGACCTCGAAAAGTTAATTAGAGAGTTACCTTATGACCCAGCACTCCTAGGTATATACCCAAGACAAATGAAAACAAATGTCCATACACAAATCTGTACCTGAATGTTCACAGCAGCATTATTAATAGCTCCAAAGTAGAAACAACCTAATTGTCCACTGACTGATGAATGAATAAATAAAACGTAGTATATGTATACCATGGAATATTATTTGGTAATAAAAAAGGAATGAAATACTAATACATATGTGCCACAACATGAATAAAGGTTGAAAACATGCTAAATGAAATAAATTGGATGCAAAGAGCCACAAATTATATGAAGTCATTATTGAATATGTGATAAGTAAGTCCATGAAGATAGAAAAGAGATTAGTAATTGCCAGTGGCTGGGGACAAGTAGGAATGAGGAACAACTGCCAATGGGGATAAGATTTCTTTTGGAGTGATAAAAAAATTTTCTGCAATTTGATCGTGGCAATAGTTACATAACCTTGTGAATATGCTTTAAAAAAAGTGAATCATACATTTTAAAAGAGTGGATTTTATGGTATGTGAATTACATCTTAATAAAAAAACATGGAGTCATAACAACTTCCCTAAAGCATTCTCTATATGCTTCCTGCAAACCTGCACAAAAGGAATTCTCAAAACTGGATTGATAATAAAACTGATATAATCTTCTGTCTCCTCATCCAGTCTTATAAGATCCTTAAAATTAGAATTTATTAGAAAGACTTTGTTTTCGCAGAGTCTAGCATAACACTTAGCAGAAAGTAGGCTTAAGGTATTTAAGCAATTGAAATGAATTTGTTGTTGCTAGAGTAAGGTGAAGAAGAGTGGTCTGATCTGAAACCTTAGAGGTCGTCAGTGTCCAGAGAATGGCTGGGCCTAACACCAGGAGACGTCTGAACTTTGTCCTGTAGGTACTGGGGAACCCTTTAGAGTTTGTAAACTGGGGAATAAAATGATAACATTTGCATCTATAAATAAATCCCTCTGATGGCAGAAAGATGGCAACAAAATAGAGATATTAAGTTAGGAGGCTCTGAATGACCATAGATGTACAGTGAAATGCAAAATAAGCCCATGTATCAAAAATCTTCCCCTACTCTCAGCCTCAAGACAACTGAATTGACCAATGAAAAAGAAAAATATGTTTGTCTTCTAATTCACACTGGAACTAAGGGGTGATATTATCCATTTGTCACAACCTGCAGAGGGATACAAATTGGAAGGCACCAGGAGCTAATTGCTTTTAATAATAGTAAGGATGGGATATATGTTATAGTAGGTAGGTATAAAGAACTTCTGCAACTCAGAAACAACAAAAAAACTCAACTAAAAATGGGCAAAGGACTTGAATTGTCATTTCTCTAAAGAAGATCTACAAATAGCCAAAAGCACATGAAAAGATGTTCAGCATCATTAATCATTAGGAAAATACAAGTCAAAACTATGATAAAGCACCACTTCACACCCTTTAGGACAACAATAATTTAAAAAATCAGAAAATAATAAAAGTTGGTGAGGATGTAGGGAAATTGCTGCTGGACATGTAAAATTGGGCATAGGCTATGAGAAATGGTATCACAAATTTAATTTTAAATTAACTTCTAAATTTTAATTTTAATTTAATTTCCTCCCAAATTAAACTTATAGTAACTACCTGATCCAGTGATTTCACTTGTGGGTACTGTACTCAAAAGAATCAGAGCAGGGACTTGGACAGGTACTGCATGCCCATGTTCACAGCAGTATTATTCACAACAGCCAAAAGGTAGAAACAATCCAAATGTCCATCAACAGATGAATGGATAAACAAAATATAGTCTACATAAACTGTGGAATAGCACACAGCCTTAGAAAGGAAGGAAATTCTGACAACATGCAACAACGTGTGTAAAGCTTGAAGACATTATGAGTGAAGTAAGCCAGTCACAAAAGGACAAATGTTGTGCAAGTCCACTTGTATGCAGTACCTACAGTAGTCAGAGTCACAGAGTCGGGAAACAGAAAAGCGGTTCCCAGGAGCTGAGAACAGAAAGAATGGAGGTTTAGTGTTTATTAAATAGAGTTTCAGTTTTGGAAGATGAAAAATTTCTCAAGATGGATGGAGGCGATGGTTGTACAACAATGTGAATGTACTTATTGCCACAGAACTGTACACTTAGAAGTGATTAAAATGGTAAATTTTATGTTATGTATATTTCATCACAATGAAAAATACAACATATAGAAAAAGATAGAAAATTTATAATATAGCAAGAAAACATACAAGCGAGAAAAGATGACAGAAGTCCAAAGTAGCAATTATGACGATAAATATCAGTGGGTTAAACTCCCTATAGACTCTCATATGGAACACATTTATTTCAATTTTCTGCTGTTTTCAATAGGCACTGTGAATATGTAGTAGTCAAGCAAGAATCTTCACGAACCATTGCTAATATTAAGAATAATCACATAAAGCATAAACTACTAGAAGTACAAAAAGAATTTGGCATAAACACAGCTGGGATAGGAAGCTTTAACACACCTCTTTCAGTCCTTGGCAGATCAAGTAGGTAAAAATTAAAGTAGAAACATGAACAGTCTTATCAAATGCTCACAAAAAATATGGAAAAATCATGACAAAGAGAATTTTCAATATTCTAAAAAGAAACTGTACTGACTACATCTTTTGACCAGTGCAAAACAACAACGAAAAATAATGATTATATACAAAATAATTCCAACTACTCAGAAATTTTAAATAACTTAAAACAACAGAAACACAAAGACACTTTAGTTAATCTCATCAAATAAAAAGACAATTACAGTATGAAAAATTGAAATCAGAAAGATACAGTCACAAGTATAAAGAGATTATTCTTCTAAACCATATGCTAATTAATTCAACATCTGAAATAAAGTGGGTGAAGTCCTAGAAGAAAATTAACGAGGAAAATCAACTCAAAAGAAGTAAGAACATTCTAAGGGCAACCACTATAGAAGAAATAATAAAATTGTTAAGAAGATGCCAGGCTCCATTTACTGGGGACTCCAGGATATATACAGTTCCCATAAATTTTTTCAGAGTGCCAGAAAAACATAGAAAATACTTCTAGGTCCAAATATCCAGACTTTACAAATGAAAACATTTGTCACTTTTACTACTGATCTTTTTTTTTTAAAAAGTATAATTGATACAACAATTCTCATAAAATTGAAGTCTCCTCACTGACTGCCTTTCTCAAGCCCCATTTCCTCCCACCCATCTCCCTTCTTCTGCTTTAACAATCCTGACCATGCATGAGTTCTGGATCCTTACAGGCTGTTTTCTTTTTAAAGGTGAAGCTTTTAATCTGTGAGGATAATAGGAACCCCTGAGATGAAAGAAAAATGCTCAGCTATTTAGAAAAAATAAATAAATAAATAAAGCCAGTTCCCTGTATCCCTTCACTGGTGTTTAGTCCCTAAGTCTATCTGACTCTTTGCAACCCCACAGACCATAGACCTCCAGGCTCCTCCCCATGGGATACCCCATGGGGATATCCAGCAAGAATACTGGAGTGGGTTGCCATTTCCTTCTCCAGAAGATCTTCCTCACCTAGGGATCAAATCTGCACTCCTGAGTTGCAGGCAGATTCTTTACCACTGAGCCACTGGTGAAGCCCATATTCCTCATACACCAAAATAAATTCCAAGTAAATGAAAGAGTTACATACAAAAACAAATCACAAAAGGAATCAGAGGGAAAAGGAGGTAGGCGGTCAACATTTACCTAAACTTGTGTATATAAAGAACATATGCTGAAGGTCCTGAAAATGTCAAATAAAAATTCAAAACTTCAAAATTAGAAAACATAATTTCACAATGTAGGAAAAAGCATAGAATCTGAGACGACAATCCATAGAAGAAGAAATACAGACAATTAATAAACAAAAAATTCCCAAACCGTTATTATATCTCTAGTTACAGAAACAGGCAAATTAGATTCTAACAATGAGACAGTCTTTCATCTGGTCCCTCCCCTAATTTGATAGTTTGGCAAAAATTAGAGAAAGGTAATAATGCTTAGAAGCCAGTGGGGAATATGGCCCTGATATATTAACAGCGGCAATGTAAACTGACAGGAAAATTTTTATCAAAATTTTAAAAATCATGCCCACTAACTCGATGACTGCATCTTAAAATTTATATGAAAGAAGCTTGAAAGGTATGCCACCTCTCTGTATGCCTCATTTTTAACAGGAAACAAAGGATACAAACTAAATAAAAATTGGACACTGGCTAATAAGTTATAATACATTTATATGATGGAAGACTTTGCAGCCTTTAAAAATTATACAGTAAAGAATATTTAATAACAAGAAAATGCTAATGACATTATTGACAGAAAAAAGTAGGTCACAAAACATTACCCATGAAATAAAAGTGGTCTTCTCTGGGTGGTGGGAGTGCGTCGAATTTTTACTTTCCATATTAGATTTTTTTCCCATTGATTTTTTTTTTTTTTACAATTAACATACTGAAATTTTTATAATCAGAGAAAAGATATAAATAAAATTCAGTATTTAGAGTAGAGATTGCTCAGGGAGAGTATACAAAGTGAAAAGGGCAAGGAATAGAACTCATGTGAACAACTGGATACAAATGACTGGAAATATTTGCTTGTTCTCAAAATAGTAAGACCTGTTCATCAACCTTAAGTGTGGTCCACATATTGTAACTGAATTTGCTTCCTGTTTGTTCACCTAAGGCTCCCTTGAGTTTCAATGATTTAATCACAGGTGACACTCTGACCAGATCACACTTTTTATGAGTGCACCTACGGACGGAAAGAATCCTCAAGAATCACTCTCCCTATGACCCAGGGAAGGTGCAAGCAGAGTTCCTCTCCCCGGCTCCCTTGTGGAGCTCTAGGTGGGAAACACACAACTGCCCGATTACTTTACTTCCCCAATTACTTTTCTCCCACACTTACCCTTCCAAGCTGCTTCCAAAAGGGAAAGAGAGAAGATCTGGGGTCCAACGTTAGAAGAAATGGATTTTATAGTCCTTCCTCTCCTCCCACAGGGAGGCTACTGCCTCCTCCCCAAACCCAGATTCCTCAGGAAAGTGGGAGGGGAAAAAGGGAAGGGAGCTTCCAGATCTTCAAGGAAGATAGAGAAAAAGGAAGTGGTCTTACAAAAGCCTTATTTCCTCATTTACATGATTAGGTGGCAAATGAACTGGGCCAGATTGAAAATATGTTTTCTTGAAACATTCAATATAAATTTCATTTTGGAAAAAAAATATATATATATGTCATCATGAGAGTTAACTTTCTTTAAAACATTTTTTGGGAATTTGGGGGCAGTCCAGAAGTTCGTTAGGACCTTGTGCTTCTTCTCCAGAGGGTGCAGTTTCGATCCCTGGTCAGGAACTAAGATCCCACAAGCCTCACAGCGTGGCCAAAAAAATAAAATAAAGCATGTTTTAAAAGGTGTGTATTAAATCCTTGTTTAAAAATCTTTGGCAGTTTCTAGGTAGTAGAACTTACTGAAGCTCTCCTGTTTGGCAGCTGTTTTATATACACATCACTTAATAATCAGCACAGGGACATACGATGTCTTAATATTACATGTTAAAGAAGAGGAAAAGAAAATTTAAAAATCTGATTCTAAAACTGTATTCTTGCAATACTGAGAAGATTTCAGAGGGTCTTTAAAATATCTTTTGGGAGCATGTTGAACTACTCCAAAGTTAAAAGTTATTAAGTTATCAAATAAAGAATTTTAATGAAGAATATGAAAAAAAAAAATGATGGCAGTCCTGGTCTTTGCACAGGACTTTGAAATGTGGCTAATCTGATAAAGGGAAAGAGTATTTACAAGAGGAAATGTTTAGGTGTCCCTTTGCTGATAGCAGCAAGCTCACTCTCCTCAGATAACAGGCTTTAGTTAGCCTGTTAGTTGTTGGCATAATTAACCACTATCAAATGAAACCACTATCAAAAGTCCCAGGCTGAGACCTCCCCTCTCAAGAACTTTCTCATTGAAAAAGAAATCCATTTCAGGCACCAGCCAGTTTCCCAAACTTGGATCCCAGAAGGTCTCTCAGTTCCACTAAGTCCTTTTCAACTTGTTGGACTTAAATCCCACCAATTAGACCAAAGACCCTGGGACAGCTCACAGCTTAAAAAACCCACCTCAATGATCTCTGACAGCTCCAAGCTTATGGAAATGCCTGGTACACAGTAGGTACTCAGTGAATTTTTCTTGAATATATTTGATGGAAAGGTAGCTTAATAGCTGCCCTAAAGTGAATAATGAAAGTAACCCCAACGACTACTCAGAAATGGAGAATTCTTCCGTCTTCTCTATGAGATCATAACTGCATTTGATCCATTAATGAGCCATATGAATCTTAATGAGCTTCTCAATCCATATTTTTGACTGACAATTATATTCATTTATTGATTTAATTCTGGAAAGGAAAAAAAAAAAAAAACCTTAATGGTTCTGAAATACAGGGAGAATTATTAACTAATTAGAATCCTTTAAATATTCTGCCTCCTCAAAGAGCCTAATCAAAACATCTGGGCCTTACAGAATGCGATGTAGACCTAACACTGCCTCTTACCAGCTGTGATCCTGAGAAAGTTACATAACGCCCCTAAACTTTGTTGCTGTCATCAGCAGAACCAGACGTATATACCTACCTAATAGAATTGTTGTGAGAATTTTAAGACATAATCATAGACTGTGTAGACGTGGTGACGTGATGACATGATGCATGGCAGTCAATGTATAGTAGTTATAAACACCATTGTCATCAAACAGTACCTGGAAAATACAAGGCCTGCTAACATTTAAGAACCCCGGAAGATCCCTTGGAGAAGGAAATGGCAACCCACTCCAGTACTCTTGCCTGGAAAAGCCCATGGACAGAAGAGCCTGGTGGGCTACAGTCCACGGGGTCGCAAAGAGGTGGACACCACTGAGCGACGTCACTTTGACTTTCGTCACTTTAGAATTGTAGCAGTATAGCTTAGTCACTTAAGAAGTGACTTCTGAAGTCAGATAATCCAGGTTTTGCCAACAATTAGTTGTCTGACCTGGGGGTCCTTAACTAGGGCCTCAGTTTCCTCACCTATGAAATGGGATCTATGGTATACATTTCATAGTTTTCTTCTGAAGATTGTATATACCAAGAAATATAAACTGTTTAGAATAATGCTCAATACATGTTCTCTCCTAACCCAGCACCAAGAATAGGACACAGCACACAGTAGGCACTCTAAATATTTTAGGAATAATTTATTTTCCCCTGTTACTTTTCCTCTTGAATATAAGAAACTCGTTAAGGAAATTTTTGATATTTTGTGCACATCTTCCTAGGATAATCTTGAAGCTATCTGGGGTGGTTTGAACGCAAACATGCAAAGCCTAGATGTCACTCTTTTCACTGGATGTCATTTTATGACACCTTTGTCAACAAAACTTGTTAATGATTCTATACCTCTGCTTCACTTGGACATTTTGTTCCACAAGACAAAACAACATTACCTTTGTTCTGTTTTTTTTCCCCCCACATTCTCCAGGTCTTCAACTTTTTACCTAGTCATTCTTAATCAGTTAAATCCTTATCAAGCCTCATCTCTCTCCTGATGGACTAGATTGGGAAGGTAATAAATTCTTCTACTGTTGGAAATGCATTTGTTATGTTCTGACTCTGCTTTGATATTGGCAAATCAATCATTATAGAATTCTATAACCCAACAGCATCTGATTCCATTTTCTGGCCTTGAATTCAAGATAGTTTGGAACCTACTTACCAATAATAAATAGTTTCTGCACATGACAGAATGGAGAAGTAAATACAACTAGCCCACCTATCCCCTTAGGCTTTACTCTGAGATGTTTTCAGGTATTTTTGCATTCCTCTGATAAATTAAGGGAAACATAGTCAACACCTGCGAGCCAGCCTCTGAATCACCTAGCAAACAGGAAAATCAAGACATTGATCCAATTCCTAATAACTTTTTTGTTAATGGGCTGAGCCCTCAAATGCCTGGAATCGAATTGACAGCATTTCTGAAACATTAAATGTTGTTTCCACTAGATGAATTATATTAGGAGAGCTGATTATTATACCATTGATGGTTATACCAAAAACTTCCCCAAAGAATATCCTCTGGGAGAGGCCTCAGTGAGAAGAATCACTAGATTGATTTATTCTACAACTCAGTAGGATGAATGGTGTTTTAGTAATAGGTATATAAATACATGGACAGGGGTGGGAGGGAGGCTCAAGAGGGAGAGGGTTATGTATACTTATACAGGATTCATGTTGTAAAGCAGAAACTAATACAATATGGTAAAGCAATTGTATTCCAATAAATACATGGATAAGATCATTATTTAATAATTAATCCTTCTTTGCTTATTTCTATTTTCAGGGTAGACATTTTAGACCTTGTTAAAAGGGATCATTTCTCTCTTGAACATACTCTAATCCCAACTTTAACTTTGCTCACAATGGTGATTTAGGTAATAGGAAGGTTAATGTGGAATGAAGGTTGTTTTTTTTTTTTTTTAAGTAACCTATAAGTAGCTTTCTCAGAGCTAAACACTCCACAGACCTTCTTTTCAAACTGATCTTGGGGAAGAATATCCTGTTTAAGAATACTAGCTGATAGGTCAGTTAAGCCAATCTTGAATCCCTTGTGTCTGGGTATTCACTCATTTAAAAATTTAATGAATGCCTACCATGTCCCCAATACTGTGCTAGTTCTTAGAGGTACTAAGATGAGTAAGATACAGCCTCTTTGGTAGCTTTTGAGTTCAATGTAGTGACAGAGCTCATAGGAAAGAGTGGTGAGGAATCCATGTATTTCTTCAAAAATGCCTGAATGTTTGGGATGGACATGTACAAATTGCTATTATCAAAATGGATAACCAACAAGGACTTCCTGTATAGCACATGAACTCTGTCCAATGTTATGTGGCAGACCGGTTGGGAGGGGAGTTTGGGGGAGAATGGATACACGTATATATAAGGCTGAGTCCCTCGCTGTTTACCAGACACTATCACAACACTGTTAATCAGCTATGTGTGCTAAGTCGCTTCAGCCATATCCAACTTTGCGACCCTACGGACCATAACCCACCAGCTCCTCTGTCCATGGAATTCTCCAGGCAAGAATACTGGAGAGGGTTGCCATGCCCTCCTCCAGGAGATCTTCCCGACCCAGGGATCAAACCCACATCTCTCATATCTCCTGTGCTGGCAGGCAGGTTCTTTACCACTATGCCACCTGGGCTATAATTGGCTATACTCCAATATAAAAAAAAGTACCTGAATGCCTAATAACACACTGGGTCCAGTGCTATGGGTGGGCATTCAGTAGGAAAAAAGATGGACATGTACCCTGTTTTCATACAGCTCATGGCTTAATAGGGAAGACATAATCATTTATTAGAGTACACAATAAATACTATAATTACGGAAAAGTACAAAATGCTTAAGAATATACAACAAAGGTAGAGAGAACAATTGCTTTTGATAAGAAAACTACTGGAAGTTAAGACACGGCAACAAATAAAACTCAGAGACAAAGTCTTAGTAGGTTTAAATTCTTTTGTAAGCACTTTATTCTTTCAAACAATAACTGGGAGACTTCAGGTTTAGCCAAGTGTGTCTATAAACTCATTAATAAAAGTAGATTTTTGGCTGTTACCCATGGTCTGAGTACAGCTTATCTTGATAATGACTAGGTTTTCCCATAAAACTTCCAAGTATACACTGATGATGTCAGCAGGTCCTGTCCACTTAGAAAACTTCAGTGACACACACTTAAGACACCTGTAATAAGCTGACTGCTGGGCCCCAAAGATATTCACATGCTAATCACCAGAACCTGTGAATGTTACCTTTTACAGCAAAAGGGACTTTGCAGATAAGGATCTTGAAAAGGAGAGATGAGTTGGAATTATCTGGGAGGGCCTGATGTAGCCACAGAGGTACTAATAAGAAGGAGGCAGAAGACTGGCGCAAGTAGAAGGCCATGTCAGACAACAGGAGCAGAGGCTGGGGTGCTGTGGCCAGGCCTGAGGAACGCTGCACTGTCTAGAAGTTGCAGGAGACAAAGGAACGGATTTCCCCTGGAAAACTCAGGGGGGGAAAACAGCCCTGCTGACATCTTCATTTTAACCCCTTAAAATTCACTTTGTTGCCTGACTTCCAAATATGTAATAGAATAAATCCGTGTTGTCTAAAGCTTATGATATTTTGTTACAGCAGAAATAGGAAACGAATACAGCATCCAGTTACTTATGTAAACTAAAAAGGGTCTTGGAGGCTTCCCTGCCGGCTCAGTGGTAAAGAATCTGCTGGCCGATGCAGGAGATATCGGTTCCATCCCTGATTTGGGAAGATTCCACATGCCATGGAGCAGCTAGCCCATGGGCCACAACTACTGAGCCTGTGCTCTAGAGCTGTGTGTGTTAGTTGCTCAGTCGTGTCCGACTCTTTGTGACCCCATGGACTGTACAGCCTGCCAGGCTCTTCTGTCCGTGGGATTTTCCAGGCAAGGATACTGGAGTGGGTTGCCATTTCCTTCTCCAGGGGATCTTCCCAACCCAGGGATCGAACCCAGGTCTCCTGCATTGCAGTCAGATGCTTTACCATCTGAGCTACTAGGGAAGCCCTGGGGAACCATAATTACTGAGCCTATGTGTTGCCACTGCTGAAGCCTGTGTGCCCTAGACCCTCCACTCCCCAACAAGAGAAGCCACTACAGTGAGAGGCTTGGGCATTGCAAATTGAATGTAGCACCTCCTCACCACAACCAGAGAAAAGTCCACGCAGTGACAAAGACCCAATATAGACAAATAAATAAATAAATATTTTTTTTAAAAGAGTCTTGGGAATCTTTATGGAAAAAGTTAGTTTGATTGACATTTCTAACCACCAGTGTATTCTGCTGCTATTCTACCTGTAGAAGCAAAATACTCTTTGTCTTCTCTCTTGGTTATAGTACACATTCAGAGAAAACTACAATATAATGTATTAATGATAATACATAGTATGGGAAGAATTTTATTTGAAAGTGAATCGCTGTTGTTACAGTCCCTCTTCTGTTACATTCACACACATATAACTGGATCCTGCTACATAACTGGATGGATGCATGCCACCTGCTATAGCAAATAGGAAAGCAAACACCCTATACATGGTGAAATGTACCTATAGGAAGCAAATGAATTTATTGTATCATCACCAGCAAGCATATTTTGGCTTCTACCATTTAAAAACCCTAATCTGATGTGACAACTATTTACCAACTCTCAAATGCTTCCCCGTGCTGAACAGTTTACCTCTGTGGATCCCGTCCTCAATTTGTGCTGGGGCTAGGAGGCTGACCTGTGCAGACTGTATCAATGGGCTTCCTTCTGCATACTGCCTTCTCTTCTGTGGTTTCTGGAAGCTCTGCCCACATACTGGTAAATCATTCATTTATTATTAAATTCACCTCCAAGTTGAGTGTGCATCTTTACCTATCTTACACAATCATTTCACCCAGTTATATTTTGAAGCAAAGCAATTTCATCAGAATCTAGTCTATTCAAAATCAATTGTTCTGCAAGGTTCAGACTGAAGTTATTTTATTTTTTTTCTAAATTTTCTGGAGCAAATGTGTCCAGAAGAGGGTCATCTTCATGGTGCTGTCCTATGGGTCCATCCAAGGCCACATGTTCTGTGTAGCCAATGCATTTAAGGAGCGTGGAGAAGAACTGGCTCCCATCTTCTCTACTTTAATTCCCCAAATAATGTCTGTGAATATAGCATCTTCACAACCTCACTTCCTGGCTCTGCCACGCTCCATGCTTCTGCTGATGCACAGCGCCTCTGAAGTTATTTTAATACTCATTTGGCTACATCTGCCCCTGATGTTTTTCAATAAATGACTAATCTCTTCTAAGATTTATATTACAGAGCTCTAGGGTCTCGGTTAAGAAGTGGTCTAAATGTTTTCACAGATGCAAACTCTTTTCCAAGAGAAATTCAGACGTAGAGGGAAGGGGGATAACTCTTCATTTGGGTAGGAAAAATGGTGAGACTTGTATTTCTGCAACAGAATATCAACAGTCTTGACTGTAAAGTATGGCCTAAATAACTGGCAAATATTCCTGTCACTCACTAAAGAAGTTAACCATGAAATAACTTTGATCTAGAAAAGATTAGCTAACATTTGGTTCAACATTGAACATCCATCCACCTGAGTGCATAGAAGTCCCAGATTTAATTCCATTTGCTGAATATAAAATGGTATCTATACATTTCCCTACTGAAGGTATTTCATTGTTTCATTACAACTATAATGGACATCTCTGTACATATCTACTTGCAGACAAGCACACTAGGCAAGTACTAAGGTAAATATGAAAGGTATTATGCTTTACTTCTTGCAACTGCATGCTTTTATTTGCCTATAAATTGTAAAATCACTTTTGTGTGTCTTCACCAATATTCTTTCCATTTTAAAGTAAAATACAATAGCATAGAAAATACAGTGCAATGCATTTAGTGATGGTATTATTTAATGGAAAGTTATTGGTGGCATATATGTACATATGGACGTGTATATGTAGGTTTCTGCACTATGTGTGGCACGGCGTGAAATGGTTTCCTTCAAAATATCTGAAAACTCTTCCATGACATATTAATAGATACAGAAGTAGAATCTCTGTGTCACAGAATGTTTACATTTTTCAACCTCACTGGCTATTGACAATCTAGTTGATAAGTAAATTTATACTTCTATCAGAATGTAGAGAAATTCCTTCTTCTTCGTATTTTCAAAACGTTGTTTTAGAACTCTTCTTTTCTTCCAATCTAATAGATTTTGAATAACTTAACATTGTTTCAATTTGCATTTCTCTGATCCTCTAGTGAGGCTGTAAATTACCTAAAAATATATTTTATAAGCTTCCTCCTTATTTTTCTTTTTAATCAGCACTAATTCTTTCTACATTCTGGATACTGATCTTTGTCTTTTACAGAAGTTGCCAATATTCTTTTCCTAATCTATTGCTTTGCTTTTAATTTTGTGGTGTGTCTAGTCATATAGAAAGAAGTTTTACATTTAGACGTAGTGAAACATATCAACCTATCTTCTTAAAAATGATTTGTGATTTTTACTTTCTGTCTGAAAAATCCATCTATCCCTCAAGGTCATAAGAACATTCTCCTATATCATTTTATAATTTTTTTTTAAGTTTTGCCTTTTTCCATTAAGTTCTTCAATTCATTTGGACTTTTTGTTATGGTGTGTAGAAAGGGTGTAATTTTATTTTATTTTTTGATATGGAAACCCAACAGTTGCTCAACAATAACTGAATAGTTCAGTTTTTTTCCCCACTGAGTTGTCATACCATCTTCAGAAAATGCCAAACTGTTATATATCCTTTGTCTTGTTCTGAGATTTCTATTATGTTTTACTGATCTGCTTATCTATTGCTACACTCATACCATAGCTTTGTTTTAATATCTGGGAAGTCAAGTCTCTTGCTTGTCTTATATTTTTGGGATTGTTGAGTATTTTTGAATCTTTACTTTTCCTTAACTAGAGTTATTTTTCCAGGTTCTGTGTAAAAAAAAAAAAAATCTTATTAAGGTTTTAATATGTATTGCCCCTGACTGTTAACATTTCTGCTGAAACTGCCTCAGCAAAACCAAATGCCTCCATCTTTGTAGACCCCAGTAGGAAAAAATGATCCACCACAAGGACGGCCTCCACCTCACTCCCACATTCTCAATTCCATCTGAATCTGAGTGACGGAAACTTAATTGCACCTAGAAGCCTAGCTGCAAAGGGTGTTTGGGAAATGTGCATCTTAGCTTTAAAGCCTCTGCAGTACAACAAGAAGTACAAGAGAAGAACCATGGATTTTCATGTTATAGTAAGTCATGAAATTGGTTTGCTGCTGCTGCTGCTGCTAAGTCGCTTCAGTCGTGTCCGACTCTGTGTGACCCCAGAGACGGCAGCCCACCAGGCTCCCCCGTCCCTGGGATTCTCCAGGCAAGAACACTGGAGTGGGTTGCCATTTCCTTCTCCAATGCATGAAAGGGAAAAGTGAAAGTGAAGTCGCTCAGTCGTGTCCGACTCTTTGCAACCCCATGGACGGCAGCCTACCAGGCTCCTCTGTCCATGGGATTTTCCAGGCAAGAGCACTAGAGTGGGAATTGGTTTAGGGGATCACAAATGGCATTTTAAAAAACAAAGTGGGACAGAATATATGCTATCTTAAGAATAAACATGTTTCATGAAAGTTTTATATACATATTTTAATGCATTTTAAATATTTTCATCTAGTAGGCATTTGTAAGGCAAGAAGAAAGAGCAAAACAGAGACAGAGATTAGAAAGAGGTGGAAGAAGAGGGAAGAGAAAGAATCCATTTGTTATTGTGGTCATTATCAGTAAAGTCTGAAGGCCAAAGTTCTGGGAAGGTGATGAGATCTTATGTCCCAATTAACCTTATGTACTACGATATCCCTTATCCTGAGAAGGAAGTTTCTTTTTATTCCTTATCTGCTAGTAGCTTTTATTTTAAATAGGTGTTGAATTTTGCCAAATAATCTTCATGTATCTATTGAGTTGGGCTTCCTTGGTGGCTCAGATGGTAAAGAATCTGCCTGCAATGTGGGAGACCTGGGTTCAGTCCCTGGGATGGGAAGATTCCCTGGAGGAGGGCATGGCAACCCACTCCAGAATTCTTACCTGGAGAATCCCCATGGACAGAGGAGTCTGGTGGGCTACAGTCCATGGAGTCGCAAAGAGTCGGACACAACTGAGCAACTAAGAACATCTATTGAGATGACTATAAGGTCTAATATACTACACAGATAAATTTTCTAACCATGCCCTATCTTTGCATTTTTCTCCTAGATATATTTTTACAGTTATCTTCTGTTTCCACCAACTCCTTAAACTTGCTATAGCCCCTGTCCCACAAACCACCCATAGTTTCTAGCATATTCTATATTTGTTCCATTTGTCAAAGATGCTACTATATACATCCTGACATATTCTGTAAGAACAAAAGAAAAGCCTATGTTTTACAATTCTCTATCAAATTCACAAGCCAAAAAAACTGCATTTTATTTACTGAAAAAAATCCTTTATAGATGTCCAATTTAAGAATTATCTAATAAAAAATATAGATGTCCAATTTAAGAACTAATGAGCTAATAAAAAATTGTAATGGAGGAGTCAGTTCTATTAGAAAGCTACATTTTAATTCTGGTTTAGTAGAGAGAATTATTGCAATGTTTTGTTAAGAATATAAATCTATTAGAAGTATCTTTATCAATTTGACCTCTATAAAAATACTTGTCTGGATCAAATTTATTTGGGCAGTGTCCCAGGAACATTTATTTGCTTCTTACTTACTGTATTTGTGTTTTTTTCTTTATTTTTAGATACTAAAGAATGTCTGTTATCACTTGAAATCAGCCAAATGACAAATATTGCATTTTCAATGGGCAGTGGTTTTTAACCCACTGATCAGAAAACTATAGTACAGTTTCTTTCAAGACATCTGTGTGGTGCCTAAGTTCTAGACAAGCTGTTGATAAGACCTTAGATGCTGGAAGCCCTGGGATTTCTCATGTGTCTTACATTTTTCTTGTTGCTTTTCTGGAGAAAAGAAATTTAATTTTGAATACAATACAGACATTTGAAAGGAAACCTTTTACAAATCATCTGCACAAACAACATATGTTATCTATAAATTAAGAGTTTTCCAATAATTTAATCAACACAAATGTACTCATGTGCAAAATCTCCACAATCACTATTTTTCAACAGTTAACACCAAAAGGAAAAAAAAATCTGTTTTTATAAAAGGCAAATTATTAAACTTTGCCAAAAGACCATCAAGAAAGAAACACTAAAGAAATTTAGTGGCACATCTGACACGAGCAGCTGGTAGTCCAGCCTTAGCAACATGTGTTCAAACTGTGTTTCCTTCCCTCCCTTCTTCTATCCTAGAGTTGGAAAAAGAGAATACTTAGGGACAGAACTAATGGAATCCTTATTTATCTAGTCAGAGGCAGAGGGAACCCCAGTACCAACAAAAAAGATGGGTTACCAGTTGGTCTTCAAAGAGAACAAAGCCACAACACTGGCTGACTCTGGGTGTTGAGTCTATGAGTAGTACATTTTTTTAACTTCTAGTTTCCACATTTTTTGATAATGGGGTCATTACTCTTATAATGCAAAGAGGCTGACAACCAGCCAAGAACGACCAAATGTTAGCTTGTTGTTTTCCATTTAACGTCACAACAAAGAGCTTCTAAGTGTCCTTTTAAGTTCTTCCTTTCTTCTTCTCTTGATGGTGGGCAGGGTCTCCATCTCCCAGAGAAAGATGCCAAGATTCCACAGTCTGGGGGTTTGGGGCAGATTTGCCTGTGATGGACAAAAGCGATACTGGCAGGAGTTCTACAACTTCCTTGATGGCTAGAAACAGCAATACATAGTGTGTTCTGGGCACAGCGGAGAGAAATAAACAGTAGTAGAGATGCTTCCTATTTATAAAGAGCCCAATACATTAAGGGCATGAAGGATATAAAACACTTTAACAAATACAAAGGTACAGCCTAGTATAGTACAAACCAAGAAGTAAATGGAAGAAGACAGGAGAGGGTTGGAGCTGATTCGAGGTGAGTCCTCCAAGATTTCCAGACACAGACACAGTGATGACTTTTATTTCTAATGAAATTTCTTTTTCTCCAAGAGATTAGCAGAAACGGAAATTCTGAAAACACAGAAACAGTCCCAGTTGGGAAACTGACCTAAAGCAATGCGGTCCAAGCTTGTTGACTCCAAGATAACACTTCTTTTTGAGATAACACTGGAGTTTCACAGGAAACACTTCCAGCACATGATTTGAGGAAACAGAGTATGACTGATTTTATTTGAAAGCCAGTGGTTCTTAACGAAAACCAACATTTCCTAGGAAACTCCTGTGCCTTCCATTCTAGCTAAACTAAACAGGCTGGGGCTGACCTAGGACTAAATGAGTTCCAGTCCTTAAAGGTTGCCAAAGTTCCTCCTTGCACAACACTGAAGACAAAACAAACAGAAAATTGTGAAAGGTAACTTTCTTTTCTTCCTTATTAAAAATGGCATCTTTTTTCTCCCCTTCAAACATCCTAGGGCTCAACAAAAGGGCTCAACATGTCACTTTTTAACTGCCCTTCCCCTCTATAAAACGTCATCATTTACTGGGCATGTTTGGAAGTTTCGCTGGTACTAGAATCTGAGATGGAAATTTGAGTATCAAAGGGAGCTGCTGGGTGTGGGGGGCGGGGGTGCAGCCACACCTTGGACTCTGAACATTACTTTGGTGCAGCTGGATTTTTTCTAGAGGGTCATCTGTCGGATTAACACGAGGAGCTGGAACCAGTCACTGAACCAGGGGCCAAGCTGAGGGCCCAGATTTCATCTCTTGGGGTACAGCTGGAGGGCCTCAGGTCATACAAACGATCTCTCAATGCTTTTCTTCTGGCACAAAAATGAATGGAATGCTAACATCAACTTGCCTCCAAAGATTCCTGATGAGAAGCAATCGAGACAGGCAGATGTCAAAGCTGATGCACAGATTCCATCTTAATGGTGAGAAGAAATTTTACATATTTGCCTTTAGGTCACAATGAAGTTGAACGGCAACATAATCAAACTTCTAGAAACAACTGAGTTTATCACTCTGGCATGCAGAATTGAGCAATCTGGCCAAAGGTCATGATTCTGCACTATATCTCAACTGTAGGCAAGTTAATAGCTTTTCACTCAGTGATGTCCTGTTCATGGAAATCTCTTCTCCAACTTCCTTGGTGCCTATAAAACACCAGGCCACACTGAGTACCTTCAGTTTGTTCAAGCCTTTCTTTCCACAGCTCTCTGCAATTTCCCAGGAGCACCTGCCCTTGACAGAGGCATGGAAGATGACCCTCTGCTTCTGAGGAGGAACCTGGGACTCCTCATTTGATCATCTGAGTCTCCTCATCAGCATCGTAAAACTCTTCCTCTTCATCACTCTCGCTCCCTAAAGGGCTCTCCTTGTCCACAGACTAAAGCAGGAGAGAAGAAACGGGTAGGGAAATGGTGTCATGACATCTCTAAAATTAAATTACTGTCTAGCATTCAACTGACAAAGGTACTCTGATGATATTTATTCCCCTAAGGATTAGTCCCTTAAGTGTTCTAAGAAAGCTAAGGAATCATCTTTATTTCCCTGAAAATTAGCTGCAATTGGATCCCACCTTTGTTTTCCAGCATTTTTGCTCAGTTCTATTACTCTAACCAGGTGGCTTTCCAGGTGGCCCAGTGGTAAAGAATTTGCCTGCCAATGTAGGAGATGCAGGTTGGATCCCTGGGTTGGGAAAATCCCCTGGAGAAGGAAATGGCAACCCACTCCAGTATTGTTGCCTGAGAAATCCCAGTATTCTTGCCTGAGAAACAGAGGAGCCTGGCAGGCTACAGCCTGTGGGGCTGCAAAGCCCATGTGACTGAGCACACACACATTACTCTAACCAGACATTCTTTCTTTTTATTACCCCCAAAACTGTCATCATGTAGTAAAGCAGAATGATAAGAACAATTGTGTCATACCTGAGGGGGATCCAAGGTCTGTAAAGATAATGCTTCCTCCCCTAGCCTCCGATATGAGTATACTTGAAGGTCAGAAAATGTCTCCAGCAATGGGCTGTTAAGGGTTTCTGGCAATAATAAACTCAGGAGGCCTGAGGTCAGCCCTGTGGCTCCGAAGACAATGAAGGGTAAAGACCACTGCACATACTTCTGTGGGGACAGGGAGCGGAATGAAAACAAACAGAAGCTCAGCGTTAGTTTCCTGGCAGGTGACATCAGCACTCATGACTAAGGACCTGCCACGCTTACTGTCCAAGTCCTGCTTTCCCACTAGAATACACCACGCAGCCTTCCTTCTCTTCCCATAGAGAATTACCGGGGGAAACCAGAGCCAGTCCTCAGGCACAGTGATGCAACTGAGCAGATAAAAAGGACTGCTGGCTGTGGAGCAGAAGCAGCAGACTGTTTCATGCTCGGGTGGGGGCTGTGGTAGGGGCAGCGTAGACACATGGCCAGGGTGAGCCAGACACTCAGCTCCCACTTGAGGCGAGTGGCCTGGGACACGGTGATCTCCACATGCAGGCAACACTGCAAATGACTTCTAAAGTTCCCAACCCTGCAACTGGCCAAACAGTCTCATACACGTGTGCTGATTCCCTAAGCACCAGAACTGAGAGGCTTGGGGGTTAAAGGTGTAAACACCCTTAAATATTCAGGACTGATTTCCTTTAGGATGGACTGGTTGGATCTCCTTGCTGTTCAATGGACAGGAGTTTGAGTAAACTCCGGGAGTTGGTGATGGACAGGGAAGCCCGGCGTGCTGCAGTCCATGGAGTCGCAAAGAGTCGGACACGACTGAGCATCTGAACTGAACTGAACACCCTGAAAAGGAAGAGAAAAGCCTAGAGAAACCTACACATGTGGTTTTGATATGCTAGCAGGCTGATCCAAAAGACATTCTCAGGAAAATTTAAATACAAACATATCATTTCAAAGATAATACTATGGTCCTTGCAGGACTGGGCTCCAGGAGATTCCTGAACTGATTATCATTCCTAAATTCCTGCATGGGAACCACCTAGTTTTGTCATCTCTGGTTTGGGCTTCTAAATTCTGTGGCTAGTTAGAATGTCTGCTTTGGTCATCTTTTCCTGATTTTTCAAAGGTGATGACATGATGGGGGAGGAGAGGGAGGTAAGGGGAGGAGGAGAGGGGGACTCCGGCCCTCTGCATGCAAACACGTGACCACACTGCAGGTGTGTGATTGAACCAAGGGGAACACTCGCCTCTTCTCAACTTAGCCGGACTCAGGGGGAAACACCATGTTGGGTTTTATAACGTTCTAGGACAGCCATCTAAAACAGGGTATCTTTAATGATAAACACCTAATGTTGGACACATTTTGCAGACTGGAACTAGTAAGACCTATACAAAGGGTCTTGTGATCTAAAATTGAGTGTGAAACATGGAGAGATGTCTCAGGGAAGAGTCAATTCTTACTTCATGTTGGATCTGTTTCTTTGACTTGCTTTTCATTGCTTTTGTCATTATAATCATACATAATGGCCTGCCTCAGAGAACCTTGGGCTTCTCAGGCGGCGCTAGTGGTAAGGAACCTGCCTGCCAATGCAGGAGACATAAGAGACACAGGTTCGATCCCTGAGTCGGGAAGATCCCCTGGAGAAGGGGATGGCTACTCACTCCAGTGTTCTTGCCTGGAGAAATCCAAGGACAGAGAAGCCTGGTGGGCTATGGTCCATAGGGTGGCAAAGAGTCAGACACGACTGAAGCAACTTAGCACACACATAGCACACAAAGAACCATGCTTGAGGGTTAAAGTGCCATTCTTCAACTCACAGAAAGATAATCTGACCCTGGCCACCTGTGAACTGCTGCAAGAAAGAAGAGATTATCACATCCCCTCTCCAGGCTGGCCATTCTGGGAGATATTTGCAAGATTAATGGCCTTTTTATTTTATTTCTTCACCTCCTCTGACTCTGTGTTCTATGAAAGAACCTAGCATTCAGACTCTGACAAGATGGTTCTGTTGAGACATTAGTGGTTGACTGGCCTGTCACTCAGCAAACAGAGAAAGCTTGGACTCAGTATCAGAGATACTCAGAAAAAGGAAGTATATCCTGCTTCCTCAAGAAAAGAAAAGGCTACAATGGCACTTCAGAAATATCCTATACTAGGGTGTGGTGAGTCGTAGCCTGAGTGATGAGTGGTTGTCTATAGAACAGGCTCACAGCCTCACATCAAACCTAGTCACGTTTCAATAAGTCTTGGCTGGGAAAGTCCTAGAGAAGACCAACAGAGACGTGCCCGGGGGGCTCCATGGGATCTTTCGCAGAACATGGACACTTGAAGATGGGATGGAATTTACACTATTCATATCTCCCTTTCACACATTTCTCTTGTAACTTTCTTTTCCAAGTGGTGTGCTTTGTTCTCCTCATTATTAATACAGGGTACCAACGCATAGCACATAAGGTTATGGTGAAGACTGCATGAGACGATATATGTAAGAGGCTTAGCACAGAGCCCAGCACACAACAGAAACTTCAGAAATGCTCACTAATCTGCTAACTTACAAATAGGGACAGGAGGGTTCAGGTTGGTATCAGCTGACTGCAATGAACACAGTCAACCCCTGGGAAGTGTCCATCTGCACTGACAGATCCTTAATCTAAAAGGCACAAGGTTCTCATTTGCATCGGCTCATCTTCAATGGCAGCTGCTTGCTGCCTCTTTCTACTCAAGAGCACAAACATTTACAAAGCAGAGAATCAAGAAAGACAAAACTAGGAGGTACAAACCAACCAGTGAGGGGATGAAGGGAGCAATGATCCCACCAACTCGGGAGAACATGGAGCAAGTTCCAAGCCCAACATTCCTGTAAGGTATGAGAAAAAGCAAAAAACAAACAAAAAAAACCAGTAAGTTCTAGGGGGACAATTTTAAGGCTCTAAGGGATAGTGGGCTCGGAATAACAAATCCCAAAGTGGAAGTACAGGATACTATAAGCAGTACTGCCCATTAGAACTTTCTATGATGCTGAAAATGTTCTGTAAGTTCCCTGTCCAGCATGGAAGCCCCCAGACACATGCAGCTACTCAATGCTCAATGTGAGTAAGAATGAGGAACTGCACTTTTAATTAATTTAAACTTACATAGCTACATGCAAGGTTGGACAGTGCAGCTATAGAGGCTGGTGAAAAAACAAGCATGTGAATATTTCTTGTTAAATGTTCTCATGTTTTAGGTCTCCTATTAGTTCAAATAGTCAAAGAAAAGCCAAGGCTTTATGGTCTGAAAAGTCTGTCCATTCTTTTAAACTCAACTAATTAGCTACAGAAGGATCAGGCATATAAATAGGAACTGGCTGAACATATTTTCTCAGGAAACCAAGAACATTACCTTTCTGGGAGTGTGGGTATTAAGGAGCAGGGAGGAAATGAAAATGATAATGATTATAAGTAGTGTGATCATACAGCACTCTGTTATCCCAGCTGAATTGTTAACAAGTCCACTTTCACTCTGAAAAGTGTCCCAGTTTGGAACCAAATGGCCATCCTAGTTTTATAGGGAATAGCCAGAGAAGGCAGTTTCTGGGAATAACCAGGGAATGACAAGCCAATTGTGGGCAATCTGATCTCTTACTGGGAAAAAGGTAGACAGAACCATTAGTCTTCTTGTATGGAGTCCACTTGGAATGATCCTCAAAAAAGATTGGGAAAATGCTAAATAGGGAACCAAGACCCAGCACACAGAGCCAGTTCTGCAAAGACTAAGCTGCATCTCTGCCCTTCAAATTAGGTTTGGTTTCTTGTTTTCAAATTTATTTTATGAGGGGAAACTTGGAAAGAAATATGTTGAGGCTTTTCTTGGTTTGTTTTTGAATATGTTATTTTTGATATAAGCATGTCCTTGTCATTAAAAACTACTTTTAACATGTAAATATAATATTCACTTATAACTATAAAGGATTATCTCTTTTGAAATATGTGTATTTTGTGCTAAAATACAGATTCTATGATAACAGGGACCTTGTTCTCTGGTCCACTGCGTGCCTGGCACAGGAGGGAGGGGTGTCTGAGTCACTCAAGTGACTGAAATAAAAACAACATACGAGCGCTATTCGGGTGATGGGATACACTTAGTGTAGAGTAATTCTCTCACAAGACGGACAGGGAATTCAGCCAAAGATAAAGCAACATTTTCCTCAGCTAGTAGGGCAAGACTGAGCCTCCACAGGCCCTGGGTTCATGACTGCTTACTGCGTTGCTTCTGGCCCCCACCGGCTGTGCTCTAGAAGTGAGGACCGCGCCTCTGTCAATGCAAAAATCTACAGCAAAATGCAGGAAATGTGAAGGCGGAGGCTGAGGGCAAGGCGTACCTGATGACTGTGGGGTATAGCTCCGAGGTGTAGATATACACAATGTTGAAGGCAGCGCTGATGGTCAGCTTTCCCAGCAGGGACAAGGAATGGCTGTTCACCACTGCAAACACACCTGTGTCTGAGGAAGACAAGTTGCATACCTGTGAGGTCTTCGGTGGAGAAAAATCCCTCTGAATGACACACTTAATTCTGAAGGAGTAAGAGACATTCATGGTGATCTCAAGTAGCAGAGCGGTCGTATAACTAGACACACATGCAAAAGGTTTAGTCATCTCAAACGGCACAAAAAAATATTTCTCAGCATTTTGGCCAGCCCCAGGAAATCTTTCACAGTGGCTATCATGATGGGTGATTAAACCTACACAACCTAAATGTCCATTGACAGATGAGTGGATAAAGAAGATATATATGTGTGTGTGTGTGTGTGTGTGTGTGTTTACATATACAATGGAATATTACTTTGTCATAAAAAATGCCATTTGCAGCAATAGGGTGGACCTGGAGACGATCATACTAAGTCAGACAAAGACGAATACCCTATGATGTCACTTACATGCGGAATCTAAAATACCTACAAAACAGAACCAGGCTCACATAGAGAGAACAGACTTGTGGTTTCCCGGGATGGGGGTGGGGGAGGGAGAACCTGGGAGTTCGGGACTGTGTGTGTGCTCAGTCTCCCAGCGTGTTAGGGATTAGCAGATGCAGACAATTACACAGAGGATGGATACACAACAAGGTCCTACTCTACAGCACAGGGCGCTGTATCCAATATCCTGTGATAAACCACAACGGAAAAGAATGTGAAGAAGAATATATACGTATAACTGAGTCACTTTGCTATACAGCAGAAATGAACACAACATTGTAAATGAACTATATGTCAATTAGATTAAAAAAAAAAAAAAACCTGCACTCACTCCTGAATGACAGAGCTCCCTGAAAACGTCTGTACTGGAGTCGAGTGAGCGGCACAGAAGTCGTGAGTTCTACCTATACGGGTATTACCTGCCTCTCCTTTCTTCCCAACCTCATTCAACAATCAATGATCAGCACGAGAAGCCCTGATACATGAGAGGAGTAAATTTCCCCAAACTCCAATCTTCAGTTTGTATTCCTTGGCATTCCATTGCAAAGATAAGTAATAACCCCACTAAACTATTACCAGAAGGTATACATTAATGTTCCTTAAAGAACAAGATTCTAAATATGGAACTACTTTTCATCCTTCCTCCTCCCCAGCTTCTTACTTGGATTACTAATCAATAATGATACTTGAGTTTCCTAATGTAACCTTTTTCTTTAAACACACAATGCAAAAATACAGTTTATGCCAGTTCATTTCCCTATCTAAAATGCTATCAATTGTCCAGTGGTTCTTTCTTTTTATTAATAACTATCTTCTCTGGGATCTTACAATGTAATTATTCCTCAAAAATATTTAACTTCTTCCCTTCAGCAATCCACTAGCCTCCACCTTCAAAATAACACATTTCTCCTTCTACAAAAATACCCAAAATTCTCATTGGCTCTATTGCACTTTTCCTCACTTCACAATCAAACATCTGCAATGAGTGACTGACCTGAGTGACTGACCCTCCCTTTCCTCAAATGCATCTGCGTTGTGACTCACTACAATGTGGCTTCCAATACCATCCTCTCCTGAAACTCCTATTCTTGAAGGTCAACAGCAATGTCCTGATCACCAAAGTAATTGCTTCTCATTCTCCTTGACATTTCTGTGTAATAGAACATGCCTGTCCCTTCCTTGGGACTGCATACGTGGTTCATCAAAACCACTCTTCCCTTAAATAACTCAAATGCAATATCCTCTCCTGCCCTTGACTTTCATGGCCCCTATTCCCCAGTCCGCGCCACTGGCATGTTTCAGACACTCTCTTGTAGTTGCTTACTTTTCCAGTTTGTCTGCCCCAAATATATTTGGACTTCTCTGAGGCCAAGGCTTTGTTTGTGTCTGTTTCCCTCATGGCACCTCCCATAGTCTGAGGCACAGAGGTGCTCACTAAATATTTAATGAATGGATAAGTGTAAAGACTAGGACCGGGATTAATTTAAGTGAAGACATCTGAAGAGGGAGGCACATAATACACCCCATTCCAAAATACAAGTTTCACATTCCCAGCTTGACTATGAAATAAATCTTCATCTACTTTAAAGATGGCATTCTAAAGATGATGTTCTGAATGCAGTGGCCCAGCACTGCCAAACTCGACCATCTGGGGCCTGCTTCTCTTCTGCCAGGCCATTTGGAAGACTATGTCAGCGATTTTAAGTACTGAATATATTATTTCAAGCCATGAGGTGCTTGCTTCTGGAAAAACAATCATGTTCAAGGTATAGGACTGGGACTTTGATATATAAAAAATTCAAGTAAACCAATAATGAGGGCAAATTAAATTCATCAGTGATTTTTCAGGAAACCGGGGGAGTCAGGAAGTGTCTTGAGTGGCACTGAAGCAAACAGAAATGTGCACATTTGCTTGATTGCAAATGATCTTTGGGACTGTTTTCAACCCACACAGGACGGCATCTTTCAGAACAGAGCTGGAGACACTCTACATCTTTAAAACAGGTTAGGGGATTGTCATCCTGAAAATTAAATTCATATAATATGTCACAGAAGGTGACATCTAAACACCCACAAGACCCCAAGCTGAAAGATGTCTCCCTGGCAAGGTTCAGGACACTTCCAGCCACGGTTCATCTGGGGAGCCCGGCTCCAGCCACATACCCACCGAGTGCTCCCATCAGCCCGACACCTCATCTGCTGCTTGAAACTTCCCCTCTATGTTCCTGCCAATGGAGTCTGCAGTGGCCACTTGAACGTGGGGAAGCTCACTTTCCCCAGAGTAGCTCATGTCAATTTGAGACAGCTCTGATTACTACAAAATGATTTCTTAGCCTTTCCCCTGTGGAGCTGCTGGGCTGTTGGTCATCATGAGCCAATGATGAGGTAGGCTTTGCAGCCACTGGGCTGGTTCCCTGGATTTCTGACCTTGGTTCTTTATCCAAAAATGAAATCATATATTATTGGCTATTTATAAATGTTCAAAGTGACTGTTGAGAAAAAAGAGTGTTTTAAAAGGAAAACTTAAGCTCAATTATCTTTGTGAGGGAAAAAACAGAATTTTCAAAACACTTATATCCTTCAAAGTAATGAACTTAAAAGGCTTTAAGTTAATTCCAATGATGTAGCTACTAAGGATGTCATTTTCAGAACTAGTTATCTGAAGTTTTCTCAGAGTCCGTTGGGGTCACCAGAATACATATCTCAGTATATTATAGTCACATTGCACTGACCCAAAGAGTAAAAGTTCAACTTTATCATCCACTTAATTCACTGGGCGATTACAGTAAATTTCTACTATTTGTGAATATGCTAAAAATCTATTTTGTGAATATGTTAAAAATTTATCAGAGAGCTCTAATGCTTCTGAAATTCATCCACGACCCTGTATGTATCAGAAGGTTTTAATGTCTTCCTTTGTTGTTGGTGAGTAATTCTTTGTATGGATATATCACAATTTGTTTATCCATTCCTCAGCTGGGGCGCATTTGGGAACTATTATATACTATGAACATTTTTATCAAAGTCCTTTCGTGGATCTATGCTTCTGCTTCCACTGGGTATTTAGGAAGTCCTATACATTCACTCTTATGCCAATACCATACTTACTGTTTTGTTTTTTTTTTTTTCTTTTTCTTGTTTTTAGGCCACACTCCGTAGTTTGTGGGATCTTAGTTCCCCAATTAGGGGTTGAACCCTGGCTACTGAAGAGAAAGGACTAAAGCTTAACCACTGGACCACCAGGGAACCCCCCATGTTGTCTTGATTAATACAAATTTATAATAAGTTTCAAAATCAGGTAGGATAAAATCCTCCAACTTAATTTTTCTTGATAAAAAATTGTTTTGGATATAATTTGCATTTCCATAGAAATTTTAGTATTAACTTGTCACTGCTGCTGCTAGTCACTTCAGTCGTGTCTGACTCTGTGCAACCCCATAGACAGCAGGCTCCCCCGTCTCTGGGACTCTCCAGGCAAGAACACTGGAGTGGGTTGCCATTTCCTTCTCCAATGCATGAAAGTGAAAAGTGAAAGTAAAGTCGCTCAGTCGTGTCCGACCCTCAGCGACCCAATGGACTGCAGCCCACCAGGTTCCTCCATCCATGGGATTTTCCAGGCAAGGGCACTGGAGTGGGGTGCCATAGCCTTCTCTGAACTTGTTACTATGTATCAACAAAAAGAAGCCTGATAAATATTTCACTGGGATTGTGCTGAAGATAAATTGACGTGGGGAGAACTTGACATCTTACATAGTATTTCCTGATCCTTGAGTATGGTAAACTCTTCATTTATTTTATTATTACCATTACCACCAATTCATTTATTTAGTCTTCTTCAATTTCTCCCAATGTTTTATATTTTATAGTTTTATATAGGTTTTATACATATTTTAAAAATTCTATTCCTAGATATTTAATATTTTTATTTTTTTTAAATAGCCTTGTTTTGTTTCAATTTTTTGTTTATTGCTGCTGCTGCTGCTAAGTCGCATCAGTCGTGTCCGACTCTATGCAACCCCATAGATGGCAGCCCACCAGGCTCTCCCGTCCCTGGGATTCTCCAGGCAAGAGTTCTGGAGTGGGTTGCCAGTGCCTTCTCTGTGTTTATTGCGAACATACACAAATAAAACCGCACCAAAGACCGCTAAATTCATTTATTTATTCTAAAAGATTTTTTTTTTTAGTATTTTCTATGGAGACAATCATGTAGTCTTACGAATAAAGACAATTTTACTTCTTTGTTTTCAGTTTGGATCCCCCTAATTTCTTTTTAATTGCCTCACTGTATTCGCTAGCTATTTCCGTAATTTCAGTAAAATGCTCCAAAGAAGTGGCAATCCTTGCCTTTTCCCCTGATCTTAGGGAACGATAATTTAGCTTTTCACCATTAAATGTGATGTTAGCTACAGGTTTTCTTTTATCAGGCTAAGGAGACTTCTAGTTGCTGTGAGTTTTTTTCCGCTTGCATTTGCACCATACTATTGTCTTTTTATTCATTTTTAAAAATCTTTAATTGGAGGATAGCTGCTTTACAATGCTGTGGTGGTTTCTGTCTTACGTCAACATAAATCAGCCATAGTACACACATGTCCCTTCCCTCCTGAGCCTCTCTCCCACCCCCCACCCCACCCCACCCCACCCTTCTAGGTTGATCGTCACAGAGCACCACGTTGAGCTTCCTGCCTCATATGGCAAATTACCACTCCAGTATTCTTGCCTGGAGAATTCCCAAGGACAGTGGAGCCTGGCAGGCTGCAATCCATGGGGTGGCAAAGAGTCGGACACGACTGAGCAACTGGGCAGAGCACAGCATCTGTTTCACACGTGGAAACGCATGCATTTCAGCGCTACTCTCTGTGCCTCCCTCTTTCCCCGCTGTGTCCACAAGTCTGTTCTCTGTTTGTGTCTCTATTGCTGCCCTCAAATAGGTTCATCAGCACCACTTTTTCCAGATTCTATATATAAGCATTAATATATGATTTTTTTTTTTCTCTTTTTGACTTACTTCATTCTGTATCACAGGATCTAGGTACATCCGTCTCACTAGTGCTGACTCAAATTTGTCCCGTCTTATGGCTGGGTAATATTCTATTGTATATATGTACCACAACTTCTTTATCCATTCATTTGTTGATGGACATCTAGGTTGCTTTCATGTCCTGGCTATTGTAAATAATGCTGTAGTGAACACTGGGGTACATGTGTCTTTTAGAATTGTGGTTTTCTCAGGGTAAATGTCCAGCAGTGGGATTGCTGGGTCATACGGAAGCTTTATTTCTAGTTTTTTAAAGAAATCTCCATACTGTTCTCCATTGTGGGTATATCAATTAACATTCCCATAACTGGTCAAGAGGGTTTCCATTTGTCCACATCCTCTCCAGTATTTATTGTTTATAGATTTTTTTGATGACGGCCATTTTGACCAGTGTGAGGTGGCACCTCATTGTAGTTCTGATTTGCATTTCTCTAATAATAAGTGATATTGAGCATTTTTTTCATGTATTCATGAGCCATCTGTATGACTTCTTTGGAGAAATGTCTGTTTAGGTCTTCTGCCCATTTTTTGGGTTGTTTGTTTTTCTGATATTAAGCTGAATGAGCTATTTGTATCTTTTGGAGATTAATCCTTTGTCAGTTGCTTCATTTGCAATTATTTTTCCCCATTCTGAGAGCTGTCTTTTCATCTTGTTTATGTTTTCCTTTGTTGTGCAAAAGCTTTTATGTTTAAGTAGGTCCCATTGTTTATTTTTGTTTTTATTTCCATATTGTAAAGAATGGGTGTTGAAATCTGACAAGTGCTTTTCCTACTTGTATTGAAAGGATCATATGGTTTGTTTTTCCTTTTGGTCTTTTAATATGGTGAATAACACTGATTAGCTTTTGAATGTTAAGCCAACATTGCACTTGTGGGATAAATCCTGCTTGATCATAATGCATTACCCTTTTTATTTATTGCTGAATTGAATTTGCTAATATTTAGGTAATGATTCTTGTATCTATATTAATGAGAGATACTGACCTGTAGTTTTCTTACGTCTTTTTTTGGTTTTAGTATTACGGTAATTGCTGGTCTCACACACTGGGTTGGAAGAGTATTCTTTTTCTTATTTTCTGAAAGAATGTGTAGAATTATATTATCTCTTCCTTATGTGTTTCATAGTTTACCAGTGTTTCTAATTATGTGTTTCATAATTCCAGCCATCTGGGCCAGGAATTCTCTTTGTGGAAATGTTTTAAACTACCAATTAGATATCTTTACTGGATAAAGTGGCTATTCAGCTTATCTTTGTTTCTATACAATTTGGTAGTTTGTATCTTTCAAGGAATTTTTCCATTTTGCCTGTCGAACTTATTGGCATAAAAATGTTTATGCCAATTTATGCCAAAACTATCTCCTTATAAAAGCCTAAAATTTCTATAGTGATGTCCCTCTTTCATTCCTGATATTGGTAATTTGTGTCCTCTTTCTTTTTCCTTTATTAGTTTCAGTTCAGTTCAGTCACTCAGTAGTGTCCAACTCTTTGAGATCCCATGAACCGCAGCACGCCAGGCCTCCCTGTCCATCATCAACTCCCAAAGTCCACCCAAACCCATGTCCATTGAGTCAGTGATGCCATCCAACCATCTCATCCTCTGTCGTCCCCTTCTCCTCCTGCCCTCAATCTTTCCCAGCAACAGGGTCTTTTCAAATGAGTCAGCTCTTCGCATCAGGTGGCCAAGGTATTAGAGTTACAGCTTCAGCATCAGTCCCTCCAATGAACACCCAGGACTGATGTCCTTTAGGATGGACTGGTTGGATCTCCTTGCAGTCCAAGGGACTCTCAAGAGTCTTCTCCAATACCACAGTTCAAAAGCACCAATTCTACAGTGCTCAGCTTTCTTCACAGTCCAACTCTCACATCCATACATGAGCACTGGAAAAACCATAGCCTTGACTAGACAGACCTTTGTTGACAAAGCAATGTCTCTGCTTTTTATATGCTGTCTAGGTTGGTCATAACTTTCCTTCCAAGGAGTAAGCATCTTTTAATTTCATGGCTGCAGTCACCATCTGCAGTGATTTTCAGTTCAGTTCAGTTGCTCAATCATGTCTGACTCTTTGTGACCCCATGAACCAGAGCACACCAGGCCTCCCTGTCCATCACCAACTCCTGGAGTCCACACAAACCCATGTCCATCGAGTCGATGACGCCATCCAACCATCTCATCCTCTGTCGTCCCCTTCTCCTCCTGCCCTCAATCTTTCCCAGCATAAGGGCCTTTTCAAATAAGTCAGCTCTTTGCATCAGGTGGCCAAAGTATTGGAGCTTCAGCCTCAACATCAGTCCTTCCAATGAACACCCAGGACTGATCTTTAGGATGGTCTGGTTGGATCTCCTTGCAGTCCAAGGGACTCTCAAGAGTCTTCTCCAACACCACAGTTCAAAAGCATCAATTCTTCGGCACTCAGCTTTCTTTATAGTCCAACTCTCACATCCATATATGACCACTGGAAAAACCATAGCCTTGACGAGGTGGACCTTTGTTGGCAAAGTAATGTCTCTGCTTTTTAATATAATGTGTAGGTTGGTCAAAACTTTCCTTCCAAGGAGTAAGCGTCTTTTAATTTCATGGCTGCAGTCACCATCTGCAGTGATTTTGGAGCCCAGAAAAATAAAGTTAGCCACTGTTTCCACTGTTTCCCCGTCTATCTGCCATGAAGTGATGGGACCGATGCCATGATCTTCGTTTTCTGAATGTTGAGCTTTAAACCAACTTTTTCCACTCTCCTCTTTCACTTTCATCAAGAGGCTCTTTAGTTCTTCACTTTCTGCCATAAAAGGGTGGTGTCATCTGCATATCTGAGGTTATTGATATTTCTCCCAGCAATCTTGATTCCAGCTTGTGCTTCTTCCAGCCCAGCATTTCTCATGATGTATTCTGCATATAAGTTAAATAAGCAGGGTGACAATATACAGCCTTGACGTACTCCTTTTCCTATTTGGAACCAGTCTGTTGTCCCATGTCCAGTTCTAACTCTTGCTTCCTGACCTGCATATAGGTTTCTCAAGAGGCAGGTCAGGTGGTCTGGTATGCCCATCTCTTTCAGAATTTTCCACAGTTTATTGTGATCCACACAGTCAAAGGCTTTGGCATAGTCAACAAAGCAGAAATAAGATGTTTAGCTAGAGGTTTATTGATTTTATTGATCTCAAAAAAACCAGCTTTTGGTTTCATTGGTTTTTCTCTATTATTCTCCTGTTTATATTTTATTGATTTTTACTTTTATACTTATTATTTCTTTCCTTTTGCTTTCTTTGTGTTTAATTTGTCAGTCTTTTTTTTTCTTTTAATTTGCCTTCTAATTTCTTAAGGGGGATGCTTAGATAACTGATTTGAAAACTTCCTTTTAAAAAATGTCTTACTTTTGGCTGTGCTGGGTCTTCGTTGCTACACATGCGTTTTCCCTAGTTGCGGTAAGCCGGGATAACTCTTGGCTGGAGCATGGGCCCTAGGCACGCCAGGCTTTAGTTAGTTGTGGCACACGGGCTTAGTAGCTCCGTGGCACATGGGATCCTCTCGAACCAGGGATTGATCCCATGACTTCTGCATTGGCAGGCAGATTCTTAACCACTGGACCATGAGGGAAGTCCCCTCTGATGCTTTTTTTAACTACACTAATTTCCCTCCAAACCCTGCTTTACTGTGTCCCACAAACTTGATACATTGTACTTTGTTTATTTTAAAACATTTTCTAATTTCCTTTGTGATTTCTTCTTTGACCCATGTTTTTTTCCGAAGAACGGTTTTTAAAATCCAGGATCTGAGGATTTCCTGATATCTTTCTACTACAGACTTCTAGTTTAATTCACCTTTGGTCAAAGAACTCATTTTTGTAAGAGTTCAATCCTTTTAAATTTATTGAAACTTGTTTCATGGCCCAGAACATAGTCTCTCTTGGTACTTGTTCTGGGCGCACTTTCCAGACAGAATGCATATTCTGCTGTTTTAGGGATGTGTGTTTGATAAATGTCAGTTAGTTCATGTTGGCTGTTTAAGTCTCCATATCCTAATTCTTTTCTGTCTACTTTTTCTATCAGTCATTGAGTCATTATAAATATCTAATTATAATGGTGGATTTGTCTATTTCTCCTCCCACTTCTGTCCATTTTGCTTTCTGAACTTTGATTCTGTTATCAGATGCACACACAATCAGGATGCACACACAATCAGGACTGTAATATCCTTCTGATGAACTGACCACTTTTTCATTAAGCATTTATAGTTATCATCAAATCTGGAAAGTAGTCGCCCATAATTTTTGCAAGTATCTTTTTTTTTTTAACTTTCTCCTTCTTAGGTTCCAATTGCATACATGTTGGGTTTGGTGTTGTCCTATAACTTTTGTTTGTTTCATTCTGGAGTGTGTTTTGCTATGTCTTCCTCACTGATTTTTAAAAAAAATTTAATTTATTTTTGGCTGCACTGGGTCTTCATTGCTATAGTTGGGCTTTCTCTAGTTGTGGTGAGCAGGCTTCTCACTGTGGTGGCTTCTCTTGCTGCAGAGCACAGGCTCTAGGTGTGCGGGCTTCAGCAGCTGCAGCTCACGGGCTCAGTGGTTGTGGTGCATGGGCTTAGTTGTTCTGCAGCATGTGGGAACTTCCCAGACCAGGGACTGAACCTGTGTCCCCCACACTAGCAGGCGGACTCCTGACTGCTGGACCACCAGGGAAGTCCCCTCCTCATTCGTCTTTTTTTCTGTTTTTCATCTCAGTCACTGCTTTTATTTTCATATACTGTATGTTTCATCTCTAGATGTAACGTGTGCCTCTTTTTCTATCTTCTATTTCTCTGCCCATATAATGCTTCTATCTTCTATTTCTCTGCCCATTATGATCATGCTTTCTTCTGTCTTTGTAAACATATGGCATACACTTAAAATGGCTGTTTTAAGGTTCCTGCCTCCTCATTCTATTATCTGTGTCATTTTTGGTTCTGTTTCTATTGACATTTCCCCTTGTTGTGGGAGATACTTTCCTGCTTATTTGCACACCTGGCAACACTGACTGATGCCATAGGTTATGAATGTTACACTGTTAAGTGCTAGATTATGTCATATTCCTTTACATATTGATGTTCTTCTTCCTAGAATGCAGTTAAGTGACTTGGAATCACCGTATCCTCTGAGTGTTTGAAGCGCTTTTCGAGCAGGCTCTGCTATAGCAGAACAGCCTATCATGTTGGGTTACTTTGGCCCAGGAAGTCTCACCCAACACTCCACATTTGGCTAAAGAGAACACAAACCAGGCGTGGCCCCACGTTCTAAGATTTGTTCTACTTGTTCCTTCTGTTCCAGCCTCAGGAGCTTCCTCAGACACATGCCAGATCCGAAAACAGCCAAGGGCTCAGCGATCTTCTGCAGATCTCTGGGGTTCTCCCTAAATAGATCTTACTCCTCTCCAGGATTTTGTCCCAGAAAATTCCAGCTATATTGGCCTTCCCAAGCTTTACTATCCATCTTCTCAATTAGGCTCCTGCTTGGCAGGCAGATTCTTTACTGTCTGAGCCACCAGGGAAGCCCTTAATCAAGGATAGCGATCAGGTAAAATGTATGACGACCAATCTGTGGAATAAATTAGTGACTACTTTGTAACACTGCCCCCGGGGAGAACATCTACTTAGAGGCCAACCAGGGTGCAAACAGGTACTGAACAGACACACAGGCTAAGGAACGCCAAGCAATCTATTTTCTAGCTTACTGGCTGTCTCTTGTAGAGGCACACCTATGTCTGTGCCTCAGACACTGAGCACCACAATCATACGCAAATGCTAAAAAAGAGCTGGGAGGTAGAGGGCCACTTAAGTTGGCAGAAAGGAAAGAGTGAATGTATGCTTGATAAGGAAAAGTGAGGGCAAATGAGCAGAAAAGCAGTAAGAAAGTGAGTGGTCACCAAACTCACGTACAAGATGTTAACAGAAGTTTTTGAATGGCCAGGACTCTTTCTTCATATACATTTACTGGAATTTTCATAACAGGTAGCCTAAACCTCGGGCCTTTGAAAAAAACAGCTTTAAAAGAAAGCCATCAGAATATTTTAAAGAGTAAATATGAAAGGTTCAAAGAAAGTTTAAAGAACAAATATTTTTAGCTCAAAGTAGAGAAGACTCAGGAATAGCTTAGATGACTCCCTGCAAAGACAGAAAGGATTATGCAAAAAAGGGGTGACCATATGTTCACTATCTCTAGTGATGAATAAAATGAAAGGAAATGGGCTCCGTTGTAGTGGAAGAGGCTCATTCTAACACTGTAATGGCTATTAAAAATAGAGACAATTTGCGAAGGAACATTACGGAATGTCTTTCTCTGGAAATCTTCAAAAATAGACAACATCCACTTTTCTAAGTGTGTCAGAGGAATCCTATTCCCAGGGCACATCTGAGACTCTGCTGTGCTGTTTGTTACTCAGCGTCCACCAAGGGCATGATCCATGAGGGCTCAGCTGCTCTCTTAGGATAGATAGGAAGTGAGCAGACAGTGATGACCAGTCTAGTCCAGAGACCACAAATCTGCATTCCCTTTGGCTCTGTGTAGAAACGGCTGTGTGTCAAAAATAAACTCAAAATGGATTAAAGATCTAAACATAAGACCAGAAACTATAAAACTCCTAGAGGAGAACATAGGCAAAACACTCTCCGACATACATCACAGCAGGATCCTCTATGACCCACCTCCCAGAATATCGGAAATAAAAGCAAAAATAAACAAATGGGACCTAATTAAACTTAAAAGCTTCTGCACAACAAAGGAAACTATAAGTAAGGTGAAAAGACAGCCTTCAGAATGGGAGAAAATAATAGCAAATGAAGCAACTGACAAACAACTAATCTCAAAAATATACAAGCAACTCCTACAGCTCAATTCCAGAAAAATAAATGACCCAATCAAAAAATGGGCCAAAGAACTAAATAGACATTTCTCCAAAGAAGACATACAGATGGCTAACAAACACATGAAAAGATGCTCAACATCACTCATTATCAGAGAAATGCAAATCAAAACCACTATGAGGTACCATTTCACGCCAGTCAGAATGGCTGCGATCCAAAAGTCTACAAGCAATAAATGCTGGAGAGGGTGTGGAGAAAAGGGAACCCTCTTACACTGTTGGTGGGAATGCAAACTAGTACAGCCACTACGGAGAACAGTGTGGAGATTCCTTAAAAAACTGGAAATAGAACTGCCTTATGATCCAGCAATCCCACTGCTGGGCATACACACTGAGGAAACCAGAATTAAAAGAGACATGTGTACCCCAATGTTCATCGCAGCACTGTTTATAATAGCCAGGACATGGAAGCAACCTAGATGTCCATCAGCAGATGAATGGATAAGAAAGCTGTGGTACATATACACAATGGAGTATTACTCAGCCATTAAAAAGAATACATTTGAATCAGTTCTAATGAGGTGGATGAAACTGGAGCCTATTATACAGAGTGAAGTAAGCCAGAAAGAAAAACACCAATACAGTATACTAACGCATATATATGGAATTTAGAAAGATGGTAACAATAACCCTGTATATGAGACAGCAAAAGAGACACTGATGTATAGAACAGTCTTTTGGACTCTGTGGGAGAGGGAGAGGGTGGGATGATTTGTGAGAATGGCATTGAAATACATATAATATCATATATGGAACGAGTCGCCAGTCCAGGTTCGATGCATGATACTGGATGCTTGGGGCTGGTGCACTGGGACGACCCGGAGGGATGGTATGGGGAGCGAGGAGGGAGGAGGGTTCAGGATGGGGAACACATGTATACCTGCGGCAGATTCATTTCAATGTTTGGCAAAACCAATACAATATTGTAAAGTTTAAAAATAAAATAAAATTAAAAAAAAAAAGAAAGAAACGGCTGTGTGTAGAGTCCCACCGTGTGGGTTACCTGGAATTCAGATATGTGGGAGAGAGGAAAGACATGAAGAGGCCAGGCTTGCCTAAGGTGTGACAGCTTATAGATGCACTTAGAATGAAAAGGAAAAGTTTCTCTCTATAAGAGATGATTACAGGTAGAAAACACCTGAATTTCCAGGTTGTCTATGAAAAACAGAATCTGTTGAACTGAAAACTGCAATGATTTGAAGACCATCAGTGCCTCATTGCAGACAAACAGAACAGGGCACGTAGTTCTCCCAGCTCAAGGCAGGGCCACAGTAGAGAAGCTTCTCCTTTTGCTAGCGGAAGCACAGGTGACAACTTTCTTAGAGGTGAGAGAAGCAGGCAAACCTATTGAATTCTCTAGTTTCCAGGATTCCATGAAAATCACTGTAGGGCTGCGCTAAATACTGAGTAAAATCCTAACTAGAACCAACAGCGCTCTGGTCTTAAGGCACAGAGCCTCAGGCAGCAGCCAACAGCACAGCAGGTGTAGGTGGGGCTGCAGAACTAGGGCACGTGGCCTTGGCGTCTTCAGTGACCCCTGAAGAGAAGCCATCACCAAGGCAGCACTTAACACATGATATGCTCCGACAGGAAACGAATTCTTCAGCTGCATTTCTAGCAGTTATCAAAACTTTATGTTAGGGTGAGCCTGGATGGGAGGGGAGTTTGGGGAGAATGGATACATGTATACGTGTGGCTGAGTCCCTTTGCTGTCCACCTGAAACTATCATAACTTTGTTAATTAGTTATACTCCAATATAAAATAGTTAAAAAGAAATAGAATTACTTCCAAGCAACAACCACACAAAAAAGTTTGTTAGAGAGTTCCCTGGCAGTCCAGTGGTTAGGACTCAGAGCTTTCACTGTTGGTGCTTGTATACTAAGTCGCTTTGGTCGTGTCCAACTCTTTGCAACCCTATGGACTGTAGCCCTCCGGGCTCTTCTGTCCATAGGATTCTCCAGGAAAGAATACTGGAGTGGGATGCCATGCCCTTCCTCAGTGGATCTTCCTGACCCAGGGATTGAACCCGTGTCTCCTGTGGCTCCTGCATTGCAGGCAGATTCTTTACTGCTGAACCACCGGGGAGGCCCAACCTGCTGGGCCTCAGGGCCCATATAAGCTCAGACCCTATAAGCTGCCCAGCTTAGCACTCCCTTAAAAATATTTGTGTTAAACCATTTCACAATGATTCTCACCTAAAGAACAAGCGCCATGATGGAGCCCTAACAAAATCCAAAAGCCTCTAAAACAGGGTTTGCATTGTACCCTAAGCCCCAGAAGCAGAGAGTTCATTATGACCCATTTCTTATCTTTGAAAATCACTGCTAAAACCACAGTTCTTGATGCAATAGAGGGCATGCCTCAGGTGTGCTACAGCAGAAAAGAAATTGAGAAACAGCATTATCTACAGAATTTCTACAGATGGGCAGGAATCATATTAGAAATGAATGCCAAAGGGACTTTTCTTTAAAGCTGTGTTTACATAGCAACGCGACAAATATAAAAATAGCGGCATTTCCTAAGGATGTTTTATTCACACTTTACAAAAGACTGAGAGAAGGTCAATCATCACCAATATTATTCTTCTTCTGCTCTTGCTATTATCAGGGTGCCTTGGAAGTACTGATGGGGATGCTGAGGGGTGCCAAAACCACCGTGGAGGCCCAGTGCCCCTCATCTCCGGTCTCGTGATTGGCTGGACCAAGGAGGGCAATCTGCAGCCTTGGACAGAGTTTCCTTCTGTGCAGAACTAAATGGCCCTCATCATCATCAAATAAACAACTCTAACAACACCAGTACTGCAGTCCAGACACCCCAGATGGTAGCTTAATCGCCTGAAAGAATTAATAGTGCACCTCTAAGCACATTATTCACCCAGAGAATAGTTTAGGCAATGGAAAGAATCTGGCCCATTATACCCCACACAATTGCTAAATAATATGCAATCACAGAAATGAAGCATGGCATATGGTAATCTCTCCACTATATTGAGATTCATTGTAATAAAACTGCTGTTCAAAACCCCCATGTAGAAACTGGAAAGGCATACCTTTCTTTTCTGGGAGAAACATGACAATAAGACAAGCCAGTCCTCCGAGGCACAGAAATGCTGCCAACGTCCGCTTCCGACCAAACCTAAATAAAACAGAGAAGTTCACGTCTCTCTAGAGAAACTTACACATTCATTTCCTCCATCCTCCAACCTTCCTTTTTAAATGTCCCCACGTTTATTACATGTTCATCTTTTCTTAAGGAGTGGGTAGCAAATGTGACTGACCAAGACATGACTTAAGTAACCATCACAAAGCAAAGGAAAACCACCTGGATGGCAGGATTAAATGATGTGTGTGGGACAAGAACAGAGAACGATTCCATCTACTTTTGTGAGTGCTTACTATGTTCTAGGCACTATCGGAAATGTTTTCTGTCTCTATCATCTTTCTTAATGCTAATAATCAACCTTTAAGACATGTGCTTAAGGGTTCTCCATCTTCTAGAGAAGAAAACTGAAACATGGAGAATTTTAGCTCATTTATTCATTTTCTGGTTATTTGTATCTTAAGCAGTTAAAATTTTATACACCTCTTTCTTAAAAAGACAAACAGAAGGAAATTTCTTGTTAGTGTACCAGAATTAAATGAAATTCATTGCACACTTTCTTGGGAGAAATAATTTTCAAATAAGAGCTCTAGACTTGAAAGAAAGATAAGAACAATCACAAGCCTTCCTTTACTAGGCAATATGCTAGGTCCTCTGTGAGGCGCTTCAATGTTATTCGGTACTTTTATGATAATTTTTCCAGGGGACTTTCATAATCCCTGGTTTAAGGATAAATACATCAAGGAACGTAACTTCTCAAAGTCATTAAATTAACACATGGCTAAGATAGGTCTGCCTGACCCCCAATGTGGCGCTCCTTCCCTCTGCCTCAGGTTTTAATCCTGACTCCAGTGGTGGTGGCTGGGGGACAGGGAAGGATGCTAGTCTCCAGGTTATTGTGCTTAATTTAACAGTCAGTATCCAATGTTTTTCAAATGATAGGCATCATTCAAGGCAGGCATTAGGGATTCAAAGACATACAGGACACCCCATGGACTATGTCCTCGTGACACTGTATGTGGTCATCAGAGGGGGGCACAGGAAGCTACAACAGGAAGAACACCTGAGGGGTGTCTGGCCCCCCGAGGATGCTGGGACAGATTTCTGAATAAGTCCCCTGACTCAGCCCTTGGACCATGATGTGAGTACACTCAGGCATGAAGAGAGGGGTCAGCAGAGGCAACTGGGCCCAATCCCCAAAGAAAAGCCCTTCAATTGAATGGAATCTAAAACTGCCCTTTAAAATAAGCTGACCTCAATACCCACAATGACAGCATCCAGTGCATGCTAAAGGAATGCTGTTTTTTTTTTTTTTTTTAATAAAAATGATGACTTCTAGAAAATGATAAATGGTATAAGCCAATTGATTTCTAGCTCACAATTTCCAACTGCCCTGGTCAGCGGTTCAGTAATAGAAGGAATCGGAGAAAGCCAAGGAATGAGTGCTCTATAAAAGAACTTTTAAAAAATATTTCAAAACTGTGCTCACTGATTATGATTGGCAAAAGCAGGATCTACTCTTCCCATCAACAAAGTCCGGTGGGACTTAAAAGGAAAGAAAAGTCTTTCTCATTCCTCTAGTTCTTTGTCTTATGTGAGAGCTTCTAAATGACCATGAGTGGGTCATGAAATTCTAATTGGGTCATGGAGTTCTATGTATGTCGAGCTGATATTCCCATTTGGGATGAACGAATTACACACAGCCTGCTCAAAAACAGTCAGGTGGTAACGTCTTTTAATATTGGGTTAAAAATCTATGAAGACCTAAATAGATATTTCTCCAAAGAAGATGTGCGGATGGCCAATCAGCATAGGAAAAGATGCTCAACATTGCTAATTATTAGAGAAATGCAAATAAAAACTACCAGATGTCACCTCCCACCAGCCAGAATGTTCATCATTTAAATTCAACAGATAATAAATGCTGAAGAGGATGTGGAAAAAAGGGAAACTTTTTCTCCATAGCGGCTATACTAATTTACATTCCCACCAGTAGTGTGGAGGGAATGTAAATTGGTATAGCCTCTATGGAGAACAATATAGAGGTTCCTTAAAAAGGTAAAAATAGAGATACCGTATGATCCAGCAATCCCATTCCTGGGCATAAATCCAGAGAAAAACAGAAGATACCCTGCACTCCAATGTTCACAGAAGCACCATTTACAATAGGTAAGACATGGAAGGAACCTAAATGTCCACCAACAGATGAATGGATAAAGATGTGGTACATAAATAAAATGGAATGCTACTCAGGCATAAAAAGGAGTGCAACAATGCCATTTGCAGCAACATGGATGAACCTAGAGATTATCATACTAAGTGAAGTAAAGTCGCTTAGAGAAAGACAAATAGCATGATATCACTTATATGTGCAATCCAAAATATGATACAAATGAACTTATTTATAAAACGTGAACCTAGATATTATCATACTAAGGGAAGCCAGTTACTTCGAGAAAGACAAATATGATACTACTTACATGTGGAATTCAAAAGGTGACACAAATGAACTTATCCACAAAACACAGACATAGAGAACAAACTTATGGTTACCAGAGGGGAAGGGCGGGGAGAGAGACATTAGAGGAGTTTGAGATTGCCAGACACAAACTACTGTATATAAAATAGATCAACAACAAGGTCCTACTGAGAGGGTAACAGGCACGAAAGCTAGGGGTCTCCAATTGGAGGAAATAGGCTGCAAGTGTCAGACGTGTTTTATCGCTCTCTTAAGCGGCAGGAGGAAATAAACTGCAAGTCTCAGATTTTTCCCTTCTCTATACAAAATTAAAAGGAGGTTTCTCTTAAAATTCTGTGTTGCCATGATGACACCTGGTTCCACCTGAACTTAACTTTTCTCAAACCTTGAGCTAACCTGTGCGTTTTTCTTATGTAAATGTTTTTCTTAAGCTATGTTAATGAACTATGAATTTACCCTAGAGTCTGTCTTTCTTCAAGTCCTGCATAAGACTCAGAACCAATAAGGGCTCAACAAACCAGTATGTTTTACTCATACAATTATTCTCCTAATCTATGTTAATGACACTATATATTTGCTTGGAAACCTGCCTTTCTTCAAGATTCATATCAATCATTTTCTGGCACGGGATGATTCACCTTGGCGTAGTCAATAAAGCAGAAGTAGATGTTTTTCTGGAACTCTCTTGCTTTTTCAATGATCCAATGGATGTTGGCAATTGGATCTCTGGTTCCTCTCCCTTTTCTAAATCCAGCTTGAAGTTCATGGTTCACATACTGTTGAAGCCTGGCTTGGAGAATTTTAAACATTACTTTGCTAGCATGTGAGATGAGTACAACTGTGCGGTAGCTTAAACATTCTTTGGCATTGCCCTTCTTTGGAACTGGGATGAAACTGACCTTTTCCAGTTCTGTGACCACTGCTGAGTTTTCCAAATTTCCTGGCATATTGAGTACAGCACTTTCACAGCATCATGTTTTAGGATTTGAAATAGTTTAACTGGAATTTCATCACCTCCACTAGCTTTGTTCATAGTGATGCTTCCTAAGGCCCACTTGACTTCGCATTCCAGGATGTCTGGCTCTAGGTGAGTGATCACACCATCGTGGTTATCTGATTCATGAAGATGTTTTTGGGTAGTTCTTCTGTGTATTGTTGCCACCTCTTCTTAATATCTTCTGCTTCTGTTAGGTCCATACCATTTCTGTCCTTTATTGTGCCCATCTTTGCATGAAATGTTCCCCTGGTATCTCTAATTTTCTTGAAGAGATCTCTAGTCTTTCCCATTCTATTGTTTTCCTCTATTTCTTTGTACTGATCACTGAGGAAAGCTTTCTTATCTTTCCTTGATATTCTTTGGAATTCTGTGTTCAAATGGGTATATCTTTCCTTTTCTCTTTTGCCTTTTGCTTCTCTTCTTTTCTCAGCTATTTGTAAGGCCTCCTCAGACAACCATGTTGCCTTTTGCGTTTCTTTTTCTTGGGGATGGTCTTGATCACTGCCTCCTCTACAATGTCATGAACTTCCATCCATAGTTCTTCAGGCACTCTATCAGATCTAATCCCTTGAATCTATTTGTCACTTTCACTGTATAATCATAAGGGATTTGATTTAGGTCATACCTGAATGGTCTAGTGGTTTTCCCTACTCTCTTCAATTTAAATCTGAATTTGGCAATAAGGAGTTCATGATCTCAGCCACAGTCAGCTCCCAGTATTGCTTTTGCTGACTGTATAGAGCTTCTCCATCTTTGGCTGCAAAGAATATACTCAATCTGATTTCAGTGTCGATCATCTGGTGATGTCCATGTGTAGAGTCTTCTCTTGTGTTGTTGGAAGAGGGTGTTTGCTATGACCAGTGTGTTCTCTTGGCAAAACTCTGTTACCTTTGACCTGCTTTGTTTTGTACTCCAAGGCCAAATTTGCCTGTTACTCCAGGTGTTTCTTGACTTCCTATTTTTGCATTCCAGTCCCCTATAATGAAAAGGACATCTTTTTCGGATGTTAGTTCTAAAAGGTCTTGTAGGTCTTCATAGAACTGTTCAACTTCAGCTTCTTCAGCGTTACTGGTTGGGGCATAGACTTGGATTACTGTGATATTGAATGGTTTGCCTTGGAAACGAACAGAGATCATTCTGTCATTTTTGAGACTGCATCCAAGTACTGCATTTTGGACTCTTTTGTTGACTATGATGGCTACTCCATTTCTTCCAAGGGATTCTTGCTCACAGTAGTAGATATAACGGTCATCTGAGTTAAATTCTCCCATTCCAGTCCATTTTAGTTCACCAATTCCTAAAATGTCGATGTCCACTCTGCCATCTCCTGTTTGATCACTTACAATTTGCCTTGATTCATGGACCTAAGATTCCAGGTTCCTATGCAATATTGCTGTTTATAGCATCAGACTTTACTTCCATCACCAGTCACATCCATAACTAGGTATTGTTTTTGCTTTGGCTCTGTCTCTTCTTTCTGGAGTTATTTCTCCACTGATCTCCAGTAGCATACTGGGCATGTACCGACCTGAGGAGTTCATCTTTCAGTGTATCAGAAAAACACCTAAGTGTAAGTAAGTAAGTGTTAGTCGCTCAGTCGTGCCCGACTCTTTGCGACCCCATGGACTGCAGCCCACCAGGCTCCTCTGTACATGAGATTTTCCAGGCAAGGATACTGAAGTGTGTTGCCATTTCCTTCTCCAGGGGATCTTCTCAACCCAGGGATCGAACCAGGGGGTCTCCTGCACTGAAGGCAGATTCTTTACCAACTGAGCTATACTTTATTGACTACTACAATCACAACAAACTGTGGAAAATTCTTGAAGATATGGGAACACCAGACCACCTGACCTGCCTCCTGAGAAATCTGTATGCAGGTCAAGAAGCAACAGTTAGAACTGGACATGGAACAGACTGATTCCAAACCAGGAAAGGAGTACATCAAGGCTGTATATTGTCACCCTACTTATTTAACTCATATGCAGAATACATCATGTGAAATGCCGGGCTAGATGAAGCACAAGCTGGGATCAAGATTTCTCAGATATGCAGATGGCCCCACCCTTATGGCAGAAAGTGAAGAAGAACTAAAGAGCCTCTTGATGAAAGTTAAAGAGGAGAGTGAAAATGCTGGCTTAAAACTCAACATTCAGAAAACTAAGAGCATGGCATCTGGTCCCATTACTTCATGGCAGATAGATGGGGAAACAATGGAAACAGTGACAGACTTTATTTTTCTAGGCTCCAAAACCACTGCAGATGGTGACTGCAGCCATGAAATTAAAAGACACTTGCTCCTTGGAAGAAAAGTTATGACCAACCTAGGCAGCATATTAAAAAGCAGAGACATTACTTTGCCAACAAAGGTCCATCTAGTCAAAGATATGGTTTTTCAATAGTCATGTATGGATGTGAAAGTTGGAGTATAAAGTAAGCTGAGTGCCAAAGAATTGATGCTTTTGAACTGTGGTGTTGGAGAAAACTCTTGAGAGTTCCTTGGACTACAAGGAGATCAAACCAATCAATCCCAAAGTAAATCAGTCCTGAATAGTCATTGGAAGGACTGATGCTGAAGCTGAAACTCCAATACTTTGATCACCTGATGTGAAGAACTGACTCACTGGAAAAGACCCTGACGCTGGGCAAGATTGAAGGCAGGAGAAGGGGACAACAGAGGAAGAGATGGTTGGATGGCATCACCGACTCGATGGACATGAGTGTGAGTAAGCTTTGGACATTGGTGATGGACAGGGAAGCCTGGCGTGCTGCAGTCCATGGGGTCACAAAGAGTTGGACACGACTGAGGGACTGAAGTGAACTGCCTCACCTTGTGCCAATGTTATCTCAAAATGCATGTTGTGGGTGAGGGACCTGGCACCACTCTGAGTTTTGAGACATTTCCTTTCTCTAATTAGCAGCCTGCTGATATAACATACTGCTAAAGGCTAGCAGGTGGGGAACTCTTTCTGCCCTCTTCTGATGTCTATGTCAGAAGCTTTGTCTTATCTCTTTTATACTTTAATAAAACTTTATCACACAAAAGTTCTGAGCGATCAAGCCTCGTCACTGGCCCCAGACTGAATTCCTCTCCTCCAGAGGCCAAGAATCCTGGTGTCTTTCATGGCTCAGCAACAACTTTTCACTATTGTATGGCACATGGAACTATATTCAATATCTTGTAATAAACTATAACGGAAAAAGTTATGAAAAAGAATATATATATATATGTATAACTGAGCTGCTTTGCTATACACCAAAAACTAACACAACACTGTAAATCAACTATACTTCAATTGAAAAAAAAATCTACACAATAACTCATAAACTTGAAACCCAAGGAATAACGCACTAAATAATGAATTCTCAATGTGTCTGGTCTGAAAAGAATTCTGATCATCACGGAATACTTAGCAGATACTGCATATGGACAACAACAGGAACATTTGGGTGTTTATGCATGTTAGTGTATGTGTCCTCTACACGGTACATTTCATATCCACCCATACTCACCATCTTTGGTTAATCAAGTAGATGCAGACAGGGTAAGATGGAATCTCTATGAGGCCGGACAGGGCTAAGTTGGCATAAATGTTTCCACCTAGATCACCTGCACTCAGAGTGAGGCCATAATACACCAAGCTGCACACGAACCTGCAATTGGGGGTGAAAGACAAGAAAGACAATGGGAAAGTCCATAAGCATTTGTCAGAAAAAATTAAAACACTGGTTCAAATAATGCCCTCTGTCTCAAAGAGTAAGTTTGACTCCCTCATTAGGCTTTCTATCCTAATATAATTTCTATACTAGGACAAAATAAAAATAAAATAAAGGGGCCTTGGAAATGTTGTGAGCTACGTCTAGATGCTCTATAAAGCAAACGAGTGGCCAGGCCCTGACAGAGAAGATGTCATTAGTGCCCTCATTACACACTTCTGCATTTATTAGGAGACAATGACTCTATTTTAAATTTATTTAATTCAACTATTTATAAACACTTGCCCTAAGCAGTCACTGTGATATTATGAAAATGACTCTACAAAAGAACTCCTAAGGACAGGCCAACAGGGGATGGTGTTGAGAACACATGCTAATAAGTGCCTGAGTCACCAGTGGGTGGCCTGCTGGCCAGAGTAACAGGGACTCTAACACCTGGCCATAGTCTCAACCCCTCCTGGCATTCAGCAGGTGCATATGCTGCAGACAGCCACAACAGGTAAGAGAAGACGAGGCCATGGCAGAGGCAAGCTCCTCTAGGACTATCAAAGCCCGGCACTGATTTCTGCGCAGCTTTGCCGAAACATCGAGGCAGCACCCCTTGCGTGGCAGATATTGTGCCAGGCATGGAGCCTATGTCTTACAGCCCAGAAGCTACACTGGAGAAAAGGCCATCCTGAAACTCCAAACTGGGGAGTAACAGGAACTTCTTCCAGAGTGAAGGGAATACAGCACTCTCTGCTTATCCACAGGGGATACGTTCTAAGACTCCTGGTGGATGCCTGAAACCATCGATAGGATCAAATCCTTTATGTACTATTTTTTGCCCTAGACAGCCATCCCTATAATAAGGTTTAACTTCTATATTAGGCCTCGTAATAGAACATATGAATTGCTGGCATCGCTACTCTTATGCTTTGGGGTCATTACTAAGTAAAATAAGGGTGATGTGAACACAAGCCCTGGGATACGGATAGTCGATCTGATAAGTAAGACAATGTAAGTGACTAATAAGCAGGATATGCTGGACAAGGAGATGATTCATGTCTTAGGTGGGATGGAGTGGGAGGGAACGAGATTTCATCATACACTTAGAATGTCATGCAATTTAAAAACTTATGAGTTGTTACTTTCTGGAATTTTTCATTTAATATTTTCAGACTGCAGCTGACCTCAGGTAATTGAAAACCACAGAGAGCAAAACCTTTTGTGCCTAGGAAACTGCATTATTAAAAATAAAACAAACTAGAACAGAACGTAAATAAACCCTGAAACTAGGCTTCGTTAAACATGAATGCATTTTGTAAACCAAAAATTTCTATACAACAGTAAAACACTTGGGTTTTGGAAATTCATTAGTTTTTATGTTTATACAGTTCATTTTGACAAGTGTTAATTACGAGGAAACTCCCAGTTGCATCTCTTTTCCTTAGAAAAAGTCCAATAAGCTACAACTATGAAGAGATCAACAGGAAAGGGAAAGCGTTCTTTCCATCTCTGCCAAAAAAGCAGAGTGGGCCAAGCGCCCCAGGTTATTATTACGAATGGGCCACAGGAACCAGGGAGAGGGAAGGTTACAAATGGGCCACAGGAACGAGGGAGAGGGAAGGCAGGGAGAGCGGTCCCCGGAGACGGCCTGCTTAGTGACTCATCCCTCTCTGGCAAATGAGCTCCAGCAGCAGCTACTTCCCATTACTTCGTCCTAGGTGGAGCTGTCATTCATAAACTATGGATGACGAGCAGAGTCACAGCTGGGGCATCACGGGTAAGGATGCAAGGCAACAGGGAATTGTCTGGTTTCCCTGCCTGCTAGTACTTTGCTGTGAGCAACAAGCTGAGCAAACTGAAATATTTTCCTAATTTTTTTTTTCTTCACTCCCCACAGCCTGTGGGATCTCAGTTCCCCAACCAGGGAATGAACCTGTGTCCCCTGCATCGGAAGCACAGGGTTTTAACCACTGGACTGCCAGGGGAATCCCCTTCCTAAAGTATTTTTTAAATCCTTTCCATCTGCAGTAGAGACGAGACCCTCCTCTTACTTAGTGCTATTCCTAATGTATTGTATGTGTTGGTATGTATTTATTCTGCATTTAAAACAGAAGTCCTAGTGAAGAATTCCAGACATAGAAATACACATACATATTTAATTCAGGCTGTGAAGGTAGTAAGAAGGGCACAAACAAACAAAGCCAGTTCGAGACACTAGAGGAGCCTAGCTGGTGGTAAGAGAAAATAGGGAGAACATGCAAGGAAGGCCTCTGGTCCCGAGATGGGGACCCTGCCTACAAATTTCCTTGATGGCAGAGTTGGTCGTTTGGATGCATAATTACAGCTATTAAAATCATTTCAATCCTGTTTATGGGACCCAAACAAAAATTTTAAATGCTTGCATAATATTTAACAGTATACTTAGGGCATCATGAAATTATTATCCCACACTACTGTGGGAAACAGCAAAGGAACAGATGTTAAACACAGAGGCATAATTTCACTCCCCAGTTAAGGCTTTCTTCAGTGACAGATCCACAGAAAAGATTTTAGAATTTTATAGCATCTTCAAAAAGAACGGCTCTATGTGGAATGACACTGTCTCTGTTATCATGTGTTTTAACATTCTGAGCCCTGGGGGCAGAAGTTTATTTGAGAAGAGCTCATTTGGCTGTGTAAGACACAAAATAAACAGGAATATTCTCCCTGACTCTGGGTCTAGTTTGTCTATTTTATTTTTTTATCCCCTGAAGTCTAGAACCCAAAAGTTAATATTCCTGGGGAAAAACCTTAAAAACTGTAAGTAACCCCTAAGAAAGCAGATGCTTCCTTCAAGGCAGAGGGTTTGATTGACTGTCTACATGACATGCAAATGCAGTTTTATGGAGCCTTAAAGTACCTGAACATACTTTGTAAGTATTTCCTTTACAATTGATAGAACCTCAAATTAGTAGCTCCCATGGAAGGACATAGAAATTGGCATACTGAGTGAAGTGAGTCAGACAGAGAAAGATAAATATCATGTGATGTTGCTTATATGTGGAATCAAAAAAAAAGGGTACAAATAAACTTATCTACAGAACAGAGAGTTACAGATGTAGAAAACAAACTTATGGTTATCAGGGGTAAGGGGGAGAGACAAACTGAGAGACTGGGATTGGCAGATACACAGTGTGTGTGTGTAGGTGGGGGGCTGCTGTGTGTGCTTGAACTCATTTGCTAAGGCATGTCTGACTCTTTGTGACCCTGTGTACTGCAGCCCTCCAGGCTCCTCTGTCCACAGGATTTTCCAGGCAAGAACACTGGAGTGGGTTGCCATGCCCTCCTTCAGGGGATCTTCCCAACCCAGGGATCGAACTTACGTCTCCTGCATTGGCAGGCAGGTTCTATACCACTACCACCACCTGGAAGCCCCCATACATACCCTACTACATATAAAATAGATAACTAACAGTCCTGCCCTGTGCTACTGTATAGCACAGGGAACTCTGCTCAAAACCCTATAATGGCCTATATGGGAGAAGAATCTTAAAAAAATGGATATACGTATATGCACGACTGATTCACTTTGCTGCACACCTGAGGCTAACACAACAGTGTAGATCAACTGTATGCCAATAAATATTTTAAATTAATTAATCAATTGATTATTTTAAAAACAGGTTCCCTTACTCCCTGAATCCCCATGCCTCCAAGCTTGTGTCCTTCATTCAACATTTCTTATGTATCCATGATATTCCAGCAGCAAGCTGGCTCAGAGAGCTGGTATGACCTGACCCCTAACCATATAGGTGGTAGCCAGGGTTTGATTGGGTGGGAAAAGAGAATCATGCTATAGAAAACTATCTTTGCAGCTTCTTCTTCTCAATCTACTGTTCTTTTTAGCTTTATATATATATGATTAACTTCAAATAAAATGACTTCCCATGTGAAAAATACAAGTTTCTATGTAGCCTTCTTGCCAAATACATGCAAACCACAGCACATCCATCCTTTAGGCCAGTAAATATGATGTTCGTGTCCAATCCTGGACCAAATTACACTTATGGCACTTTAATGGAATGGATAATATTAAAACACATGGGTACTCTACAAATTCTACATATGGATTATCCATTTTTCCCTTTTCCACAATTTTATTCTTTCAATGGAACCATTTGAACCATTCAGTGCAATCTACATTAATGCTAAGAACATTCTGACGGCAGGTCAGAATTAGCCAAACTAGAAAATCAGGTTTGGAGAGTGCTAACCCATTCATTCACTGACTGGCACCGGGGCTTTGAGGCTTTTTTGAGGCTGTCATGTGGCACTCCTAGGACACTCCTAGGATCTCATTGATAGGAGGGATAACAGCTCACTTGTTGAGTCAGTGAGTGGGAATGTTCAATTAGAATGTGCTACCTGCCTGAGGCCAAAACCAAGGGGAGGTGCTTCAAAGTCCTCCTTAGAAACTCTTCTGTCCCTGGTCTGTCTGCTGCTTTCCTTTTTTTTAAGGAGGAGGGTTGGGGGATTTAGATCCAGCTAGTCAAGGCTATGGTTTTTCCAGTAGTCATGTATGGATGTGAGAGTTGGACAGTGAAGAAAGCTGAGGACTGAGAATTGATCCTTTTGAACTGTGGTGTTGGAGAAGACTCTTGAGAGTCCCTTGGACTGCAAGGAGATCCAACCAGTCCATCCTAAAGGACATCAGTCCTGGGTGTTCATTGGAAGGATTGATGTTGAAGCTGAAACTCCAATACTTTGGCCACCTGATGCAAAGAGCGGACTCATTTGAAAAGACCCTGATGCTGGGAAAGATTGAGGGCAGGAGGAGAAGGGGATGACAGAGGATGAGATGGTTGGATGGCATCACCGACTCGATGGACATGAGTTTGGGTGAACTCCGGGAGTTGGTGATGGACAGGGAAGCCTGGTGTGCTGTCGCAAAGAGTCAGACACGACTGAGCGACTGAACTGAACTGAACTGGGGGATTTAAAATTTACATTAGATACTTCATAAGCAAAGATGTGTTTCTGACATCTATAAGTTCAGTAAACCTCCTGGCAGGCACCATTATTTCCTCCTTGAAAGGGAGGATGCTGAGAAAGCTCAGGTGAGTACAATGCCTAAGGGAGGCAGGGAGGGTTGTTTTTTATGAAAACAATCTCATGCTGAACGCAAGAGTGAAATTTTCTGTAACCCTGAAGAAAGAAGAGACTATCAGTAACCTGGGTTGCGGACCACAGCAGAGCCCTTAGAGAGAATTACCAGATGAACATCAGGGTCAGCGTGTGCCCCAGGAGCACCCGGCGACGGAAGAGGTCCAGGACGCTGCCGGCCTCCTCGCAGCTCCCGCCTGCTGGGCGCGCCAGCGAGAAGCTGCACCTGAGCTGCCCGTTCCTCTTGGCGATGAGGCGCAGAGCGGCTTCAGCCTCAAGCAGCCGACCCTGGGAGTATAACCAACGAGGGGATTCAGGAATGGATCTGAAAGAGACGTCATCAGAGGCTGTATATTCGTACAGGTACATACGCACCGGAAGGAGACAGATCCCCCACGTAGGACATGGTCCCCAGACCACAAGTGGATTCCATGTTAGGGTTAAAGCTTGACTCTCCCAATGACAAGTGGAAGGGAGAGGGCTACAGAGGGCAGCTGTCAACAGCTGCCAACATTAATAATGGCCTCTTTTATGAATGGAAACCAAAAACATGCTTCCAAAGCTGCAGTGAAAAAAGCAGACTATGCGTTTACTTTTTTTTACTTATTTTTAATTGAAGGAAAATTGCTTTACAGTATTGTGTTGGTTTCTACTAAGCATCAACATGATGCATTTACTTTTCAGCAAATTTTAATATATAAATAGCAATTTATAATTTATAAATCATATAAATAATATATAAACAGTAATACAATACTGAGTAATTCTTCATAAAACATGCATCAGAGATGAGACTCCAAATCATGGTCAAGTGTTGTTAGAATAATATTAATAAACATAATACAGAGTTTTTAAAGTTCTGAAAAAACCTCACAAAGATTAAAATCTCTATTATACATCAGAAAAGAATTTTTAAAGTGTTTTTAACATAGTGATGCTATTTAAAAGGTAGAGATTATTTGAAGACTACATATAAAAATGAAAAAGAAGTGATCACATTTTAGCAGCTTTAGAGCTTTTAAAGCTTTAATATTTTCCAGTCAGCTGACACACTCACTTTAATATGTCCTGAGGATATTTCCTGATCTCCCAAGTCCTTCAAGAAACAAAGCTTATTTTCTGGTTAACTTTCATTTCCAAAAAATAACAGTTGTTTCTCACTATAGCAATAAAGTATCGAACATTTCTGTTGCCACAGCTCTCTTTCATCAGTTTCAAGACAGGTATTATGCATCTTTTCTCCTCTTCACGGTTCTGCATATTTTTAGGGGACCTTTCAAAACTAACTGGTGGCAGGAACATGGACACCTTGTTTATAAAACACAGCATCAAACCTTTTGATCTAGTTTGATATTATTTGAGTAAAATGAAACCTGTATGCATTTACTTTTCTTTGATGTACTTGTTTTTAATTGAAGGATATTTAAAGTGCCTTTTAGAACTCTCCCTGCCTTTCAGTAAGGAGAGTGAAGGGCAGCAAACACCACACAGTTTGTGACTTCATGGAGAGCCAGTTCCTCAATAACCATGTGAGCGCTTTCATTTTGCATGAGCGATGTAATAGGCGCTGAGAGGAGAGACAATGGAAACAAAAAAAGGCAGGCATTTTCCCAGGAGTTCTGCTAGGGAGAGAGACTATTCAGGCACAACATTTGGTTATCAACAAAAGCAGGAACAAAGGCTTCTATAACCTCCTGAAAAAATTCCTTTATTCACCTTTTCACTGCTATCTGATTATTGTTACTAATACACAAGTAAATAATCAAGTAAAATGCCATTTGATTGGAAGTTAGGCCAGCCGATGATTATCATCTGATCAACTGGTCCTATCCACAGGGCCATATATGAGGTACAATGTAAAACTATCTGATCAAGCCTACCACTACTACTACTACTAAGTCGCTTCAGTCGTGTCCGACTCTGTGCGACCCCACAGACAGCAGCCCACCAGGCTCCGCTGTCCCTAGGATTCTCCAGGCAAGAACACTGGAGTGGGTTGCCATTTCCTTCTCCAATGCATGAAAGTGAAAAGTGAAAGTGAAGTCGCTCAGTCGTGTCCGACTCTTCGCAACCCCATGGACGGCAGCCTACCAGGCTCCTCTGTCCATGGGATTTTCCAGGCAAGAACACTGGAGTGGGTTGCCATTTCCTTCTCCAATGCATGAAAGTGAAAAGTGAAAGTGAAGTCGCTCAGTCGTGTCCGACTCTTTGCAACCCCATGGACGGCAGCCTACCAGGCTCCTCTGTCCATGGGATTTTCCAGGCAAGAGTACTGGAGTGGGTTGCCATTGCCTTCTGGTGATCAAGCCTAAATACAAATAAAAAGAACATAAGACTGGTGGGGTGATATGGAGAGTATACGTGGGATAGAAATATAACTGAAATAACAGAAAATCTATTATAGTAAAAATTAAAACTGAGGAGGACTAGAGGAGTGGAAAAGGACCAACAAGGAGATAGTCAACACATTAGCAGTCACTATTATTATATCTTTGACTAATTTATTTCCCCCCTTCCTATTAAGGTTCTCTGTGTTTTCAGAATTGTTTATAAGCAATAAAGTCACTTTTAAAACTTTGTAAATCATGTTTAAAGATGGTATTTGAGAGATACTCAGGTTTTAGAAATTTGACTCTGTGTTAATAAAATTATTTCTACTTGGATTTATCTGGATGATTTAAACATAGGACCTGATATTTCTCCACCTTTTGAGAAGCCGATAAGCTTCTCAATAACAAAGCCCCACCCAGTTGCCAATGGACAGTTTTAGGAATATGAGTTCTAATGTGAGCTCATTATTTCCACAAAACAGCAGGGCATGTTTCTAAAAGGAAAAGGAGGCCCTTGAATATGCTGCCCTCTACACAGTGTCCTGATCACTTTTAGAAGCTATATTGCTAATTTAACACTGAGGCCTCTGCTTGAAAATGTCCTGTGTATTTCTTTCAAGGTGCCCTTTTTAAATTAAGGGGGCACTGATTTCTAAAATAAAACTGTTCTAATTCAAGTATTGTAAAAACGAGGAATTTTCGAGCTAAGTAACAAGGTCTCTAGTAAAACAAAAAAGGTATGTCTCTAAAATGACATGACTGTTTCTGATGTTGCTGACGGTTAATGAAGGCTAATTCTAAAGGTTTTTGTGCCAACATCTGTCCAATGGACAGGAGGCATCTGGTCTATGGAAGGGCCCCGGGCTTTGGTGCTGGGAAATGCAGCTGAGCAAAGAGCTGGGGCTGTTCAGAGCTCGTTTTATAGAGGTTAGGCTCCGTGTGAGGCAGAAGTAAGGGACCACTGGAAGGGCACCAAGTAAGTACTGCAGAATTCAGACAAGAAAGTGAATGATTGGTATCTGACCAGGAAAAGCTTGGAGCGGGTGGCTTTTAAGCAAACTGGGAAGGCTACTAATAAATAAGAGAAATAGCGAGAAGGGCACTGAAGGAGCTGGCCATAGCACTGAGTGGGAGGCACCAGGAAAGACCAGCCTAAGGGGTAAACCGGAACAGTGAGCAGCCTAATATGCTGATGGGAACACAAGATGGGGTAGGGGATAAACTGGAGGCTGACTGCAGCAAACCTTACTTTCCAGGCTTGATGGTATAGAGTGATTTTACGTCCTTTCTTCCGTTTCCCATTTTTCACGACCAGAATTAATCTCTCATCAAGTCAAAGTCCCCACCGACTACTAAGCGGTAACAAACAGAATATACATTCTGAAAACTCAAAGAATGCCTCGGATCAACCAGTGAAGTCACTCTACTATTGAAGGAGGGATGAGAACCAGCCTGGATTAAAAAGTATGCCTGCATGCTCAATCACTCAGTCGTGCTTGACTCTTTGCGACCCCATGGTGTTTGCGTCTCCTGCATTGGCAGGCAGATTCTTTACCAACTGTGCCACCTGGAAAGCTCTATGAAGTAGGCAGTTTATTAAATGTTTAAAAATAAATTCATTTATTTACTAATATGAACAAGAATGCTTATTAATTCAAGGAATACATTTTTTCCCAAAAATTTACAATATACAGCGTAATTATATAAGGCTAGTTTTCCTTTCTAATAAAATTATCTCACTCTAGTTCACATAACTGAATGCATTTCATAAATTTTACCTTTCTAATATAGGTTGGGGGCTTCCCTGGAGGCTCAGTGGTAAAGAATCTGCCTGCTAAGCAGGAGACATGGGTTCGATCCCTGGGTAGGGAAGATTCCCTGGAGAAGGAAATGGCAACCCACTCCAGCATTCTTGCCTGAGAAATCCCATGGACAGAGAAGCCTGCTGGGCTACAGTCCATGAGGTCGCAAAAGAATCAGATATGACTTAGAGACTAAACAACAACATCAATAAATATAGGTTAACTATTTCTATTATATTCGTTTTTGCACTTAACAATTCTCTTGATTTCAAAGAGAGAATGAAAACAGATTTCAGCTCAATCCCCACCAAATCTCAATTAGTAGAACTTATATAAAGAATTACTAAATCGAATTGCTGCCTCAATGAAAATTCTATTACAGGTATCTCACTTTACAGCACAGAAGAAAGCTGGTGCCGCTGGCTGAAAGTTTTATTTATCCAAAAGATTTTGATGTTTTGGATTAAAGGTCTGATATCTAAAGGGAGAAAACCTTTCATAAGCACAGTCAAACTTCTGGAGAAACAGGCCTAAGTTGGTGGCTCATCTTACAGCCTTAAGAGGAGCATGGTGTGATATCTTGCCTTGACCAGGGCATCATCCTTGTACTGCTTTGAATCCATGCACTCTAAGGATTTCTCCCATATCTGAGCATCTTCCCATGTCCACCTGTAGAGGCCCTGAGATGACAGTCATCTGTGGAATGAGGAGGTATCACTATATATTCAACATGCATAGACTGGTCTATAATATCATACTTCGGTCACACCCCTAGCACAGGATCTGATCCAGCCTGAAGATTTTTAAGCTTAAGGCATTAGGTTAAAAAAGAAACTAGTACCCTCCCTTGAGAATTTGAAGGTTAAAATGCAGAGGTTGAGAGGTTACTTTAAACAAGGGATACCTGCATTCTGAATTAATTAAGCATCTCTCTTCCCAGGAGCTGCCAAGCATTGGAGCGCTTGCGGAATTTAGTTCTTCACCAAAGTCAGTTCAGGCAAACTCCTGAAAGGGAATAACGCTGCTCATTGACCCGCATCCTCTTAAGACATTCCTTCTGCTTATTAAATTAAAAGTCTAAGAGGAAAAACTACTTACAAAGATAAGAGAAAGACCACGGTTCCCTGCAGGTTAACCAGTATGGCTAGGGTCCTCCAGGAACGGATGAAGTATCCCAACAGGGCATATTGGGCGATGCCAACTGCGAAGAAGAGGCCACCAATTGACCCTAATTCAGGAAAAGAGACTTGTTACTGGAGAAAGAACCATCTGCAACCCCATTCCAACCCAGGTCAAGGAACCAATCCTTTCTTTCTGAGACGTCAGCAGAAAGAAAAACCTACACAGATATCATCAAGGATCAGATGATAAAACCAGAAGAGAGGCCAGGAGATCAGTGGGAAAGAAGGAAGGACAGATGAAAACTACAAACCGCATGTGGTCAAGATAAATTTTAAGGGCTGCCCAAGTGCTTTCTCATTGATGTTGCACTGACATCTGCCTGAACTTGTGGCTGAGGCCTGGAAATACTGCTTGCTATGTGGTGGGAGGTTTTTAGGTCACGAGACTATGGCAGTGGTGGGCCTGCATCTCCTTCACAGTGGCTGTCCCTGAAATCCTTGAGTCACAGCCTACTCCCCAGTTCTCATATGGTCCTTCCCCATTTATCACCACCAGACACATGACATTTTACATTTGTTTCTTGTCTTTCTCTTCCAAGTAGAATGTAAGTTCCACAAAGCATGAATTTTTGTCAGCACACTGACAGTACAAACATCAACCACGGGTTGTTAAGATCTTATGATTTTTAAATAAATAACAAATGAGTACAAACCCACCGTGCTGCCCAGTATACTTGCAAACTCTGCGCCTCTGACATGCTTTCTGTAACTGCTACTATTAGTAGTAGAGAGCATCCATCACTATTTATTTATATAACAGCTACTATTGGTTGAGATTTAGACTTTATAAACATTGTCCCATAAAGCCGGTACCACTATTAGCTATCTAGAGACGGAGGAAATAGCTCAGAGAAAGTTAGGTGCTGCGGTCTAAGACATGGGGCTGTAGGGGCCCCACCAGGAGGTGCTGTCCCCCGGTCTGACTGGACAGCCTGCACTCGGTACCGCTCCTGTCCCCTGTCACCCTTCTAGGGAAAGGCCGGCTCCTGTGGGCACCCCACAGCAACACGACTTTGTTACAGGAATTTTCTACAACAATCCTGCAAGACAAACATTTCTCTTATTCTTGTCCACAGATTATCAGCCTACAACAAAACACAATGACTTGTTTGCTGTCTGCCCTAGTGAGGAAAAGGAGATGCAGAAGGGAAGGCTAATGTGACAGTAAGTTCAGCATGAACAGAAAACCAGTCAGGGCATGCGGTCTGCTAAGTAAGGGAATGGGATTTCCATTCCCTGTGATTTCCCTAGAAACTTAGATAATCAATAGCTATTACAGATTCATTACAGGGCACCAAATAGCACCTGGTTTCCAAGAACAAGGCTTTCTGTCACTGCTCAGAACAGTTCCGAGTACTCGGTATCCACTGACAACGTAGCAAAAAGACAAAGGACCACAGGATGAGGCCATTTCAGCGGAACCAAGTTCAGACCCCAGTTCTTCTCTACACTGCCATATGACTTTGGGAAAATCCCTAAATATCTGAGTCTCTGTTTTCTCATAAATGAAAGAGAAATAATAATACAAACCTCAAAAAGTAGAGTCATTAGTTTCAAATGAAATAATGCATGCTGTACAAATGTTAGCTATACGGTCCTACTGTAAAAAGGGCATAGCCCTTTATATCAATTAACGTCCCCAAAAATGCGATCTGGAAGCCTCCTCTGGTGAGTGTCTGTTATAAAGCGTTGCCTACTTAGCACTCCTTTCTAACTCCGAGAATCCTTTCCTTTTTTTTGGAAAGATGACCTCCCTATATTTCATCCCTGTGGTTCAAGGGGGAGACGTCAATCGTGGTTCCACCGTGGTGACCCCAGCTGGGACAATCAGAGTTCCTACCACTATTTCAGGATTTTCAAATACTGAACTTGGCAGTGAAACCAATGACCTGCTGGGCCTCATCCCTGACTGAGCAGGGGAAGTTTCTCAGAGACAACGGAAAACAGAAATGAGATGCACCTAACTTCCTGGTTCTAAGCATTGCCAAGGCCTGGCTCTTCTTGGTTTGGGTGTGTTAACCGAAAGATTTCTCTTTGCATCTAAGCTCATCACAGTTGAATCTCTGTCACAGAAAGACCTGGTATCAGCTGGATATGGTATACAGGAGGAAAAGGATTCAAAGGTTCTAGTTTCATGACTTAAATACCATGATGACATGGCTATAGATAGAAGTCCCAGAAAAGGATGTAGATTTTAGGTGAAAGAAAGCAATACCTTTAATTTGAGGGGTCAACAGACATCTGCATGTGATACCCAGCCAGAAGTTGCACACATATGCCCGGAAATGACAACAGGAATAAGGCGAGGAGATAAAGATGTGGTAAGGCTCTAGGCTATTTGAAAAATTTAATTAAAAAAAAAATGAACATTTCAAATCACCACTTCTGCATTTTGTAACTCTGGAATGCCATAGGTGGTTTTGTAGCTGTTTATGGGCCTATCCAGGTGGCACAGTGGTAAAGAATCTGCCTGCCAATGCAAGAGACTCAGGAGACTCGGGTTCCATCCCTGTGTCGGGATGGAACCTACTCCTGTTTTCTTGCCTGGGAAATCCCATGGACAGAGAAGCCTGGCAGAGTCCACGGCATCACAAAGAGTCAGACACAACTGAGCACACACACACGCGCCCATGGTCTTTGGTTATTTACATCTATTTTTCAGATTTCTTTTCTGCTTATTTTTAATTAATTTCAAGTCTGCAACCCCTGGTCAGTTTGCACTAGCAAAAGTCAAATTTCAGCAGGTGAGAAGATAATGTACAGTGATGACTTTATTTTTTTAAGCAGCACCAATGATCCATCCAGCTTTCAAGCAGAAGGCCGTGAAGCCCCCTTGGTCCCTTTTTCTCTTGCCTTCTCTGCTGATTCTTTAGCAGGTCACCATGTATGCACTTTCCTCCTCTTTCACTACTCCCACCTGGTACAAAACATCTGCGGATTCCACAGGGGTAACCACACCAGCCTCCTGAATGGCCCCTCAAATTCTACTCTTGCTTCTCTAAGATCCAGCCTGCATACACCTACCAGAGTAATCTTTCTCTATGTAAAATTCTATGGCTCCTCTCTTTAATTCAGTCACTGGCTACTCATTGCATTTTGAGTTAAAAAAAAAAAAATCCCTAATTTGGCCCATTACGCTACATCACTCAGCCCCTCCAGCCTGATCTCAGCCCAGCCTCCTCCTGCCTTTCCACACTGCATCTTTTCAGGTGCTCAGAGAAGCTCATTCCTGCCCTCAGGGGCCTGGTTCTTGCCACTCCATCTGACTGGAATGTTTGCTCAGAAAATCATACCCCCTAGGTCTTTTGCTTCATTCACATCTTTGATTAAATACCTACATCAAAGTTTCCTCTAACTATCCTATTTAATGTAACTGTCCCCTGCACTTACTGCCTACTCTATTATCCTGTTTAATTTTCTTCACTGCACTTAAAAGTTTTCAGAAATTACTTCACATTGATTATGCCTCTCCTGACTAAAACATAAGTTCTGTAAGAGCAAGGACCTTCCCCCACCCAGGCCTGGCGTGTTCACTCTTTTATCCCAAGTGTCTGTCTATAAAAGTAGTATCTGGATAGCATTAACATATATACCTACCACGTGTAAAATAGACAGCTAGTGGGAAGCTGCTGTATAGCACAGGGAGCTCTACTGGGTGCTCTATGATGACCTAGAGAGCCGGGATGGGGAGCAGTGGGAGGGAGGGGACATATGTATACATACAGCTGACTCAGTTGTATAACAGAAACTAACACAACATCGTAAAGCAATTATATTCCAATAAGAAAATAATAAACGGAAAAGGCCAACTTAAGAGATTGGGATTGACATATACATACTACAATATACAAAACAGATGACCAACAAGGACCTACTGAACAGCACCGGGAACTTTACTCCGTACTCTGTAATGGCCTATATGGGAAAAGAACCTAAAAAAAGAGTGGCCTCATGAGTATATATAACTGCTTGACTTGCTGTCCACCTAAAACTAACACAACGTTGTAAATCAACTATATTCCCATGAAAAGTTTTTTAAAAAGCGGTGTGTCTGGTACATGACCAGGTCTGTTTAATAAATGCATGTTGCAGAACAGATATGCAAAGGAGAAGCTCTGGAAGGACACACAGCAATCTGTTTACAATTGTGGTCTTTGGGTGAGCAGGACTATATGTGTTCTTTATGTTTCACTTCTATATGTTTCTTGATTTTTTTTTTTTACAATGAACATCAATAACTTTTGATATAAGGTATTTATATAAGAAAATTAAAAACAAATATACTAATACGACATTTTTCATAGCTTTAGTATTTTACCTTTTCTACTCTCAAAAATTTTCAATCAATTTTACTTATTCTTGTTAAGCACTACACTGCAACTGGTTAAAAGTGGATGTTTTCAGTTTGCACTTATACTTTGTTATATGTACTTTATATAGTATTTTATACATACTGCAAATATTATTTGTAATCATGCACAATTCTTCAAAACAAATTTTTTTTTTTACTGCTAAACAATCAGGGTGCCGAGCCGTGCTAAGACGCTTTAGTAATGTCCGACTCTTTGCAACCCATGGACTGTATAGCCTGCCATGCTCCTCTGTCCATTGGATTCCTCCAATGAATCCCCTATTGCAAATCATTTAGGTTTTTCCCCTCAATTTCTTTCAGTTCTGAGCGTATCTGACATTATAGGAGTACATAAAATCATGCTGGAGAGCCACATGGATGGACCTAGAGAGTGTCATACTGACTGGAGTCAGATAGAGGAGAAATATCACATGACATCCCTTATATGTGGAATCTAAAAAGAAATGATACAAATGTACTTACTTACAAAACATAGACTCATAGACTTACAGAACAAATGTATGACTGCTGGGTGGGAAAGGGATAGTTAGGGAGTTTGGGATGGACAAGTACACACTGCTACATTTAAAACAGAAAACCAACAAGGATGTACTGTATAGCATATGGAAAGCTGCTCAATGCTATGTGGCAGCCTAGATGGGAGGGGAGTTTGGGGGAGAACGGACACATGTATATGTATGGCTGAGACTCTTCCCTGTTCATTTGAAATTATCACAATGTTGTTCATCAGCTATACCTCAAAACAAAATAAAAATGTGTGTTTTTTTTTTTTTTTTAATTGTGCTGGAGAGAACAGCCTGGAAAGAAAGGTGAAGGACAAAACTTTGGGGGAAGACTGCTCATGGGAGAGGGAAGGAGGAAACTCCTCGCAAAAGAGTTTTAGGGGCAGCAGAAACTTATTTCTGTCCTCGGTGCAGGTCAAGTGCACTGGCCTTCTGGGAACTCTCTCAAGCTCCTTCTGAATTTCACATTGAATTTGGCAACCATCTGGTACCACTGTTGCAGTTTTTTCCCCTTTCTTCCTTTTCCCTTTGCTATAAAAATTTTAATAGTCTTACTTTAACTCAGCCTCAAGGACAAGAACGGAAGGTGAAAGCACTTTAACAGAAATCTTTTCACTGGCTTCCGGCAACTGGAAAGGGAGCAAGAGACCAAGAGGTCTTTCTTTTTGCTGAAGGTAGGCAACGGGACAGGAATCATCCTAGAGAACTTGGTAGGGTGGGGGAAGTATACATGTTTTGTAAGAAAGCATCTTCTTCATGGAACAACTAGAGGCAAATGTGAATATTTTAATAGACGAATGTGCCAGGAAGATGAAGAACACGTACTCATGATGCTTTGTATGAGCAAGATTTTGGACTCAGGGAAACGAAAACCCCAGGAGAGGGTGCTTTTGTGTCTCCCCCTGGATAATGTGAGTGGTCATGAACACCATCATCACTCATTTCTGGCAAAGTCCCAGCAAGACTGAACCCACTACTTGCAAAAATGACTTTAACAGTCTCAATGCAAACTGAAGACTCAAAGGATGTTTTCTCACTGATCCTAACTTAGGACTTGAGCTAGGGGAAAAAAAAAAAAAGCCCACCTCTAATGGCTTTGCTGAAAGCTAATATAGACAAAGTGAATTATGAAGCATGATGTGTAAGAAGCAGGTAAGAAGCCTGTCCTGTGAGGATGGAGCTGGTGTCTCCTCCTCCCCAGTCTAGTTCTAACTTGTTCAACCCTCTGTGTCCTTCAGCTTGGACAGCAGTTCGGTGGACATAATACAGCAGAGCTTATTTTGCCTCTGTCTTCCAGTTCAATACATTAGCCTTTACTAACTCCAAAGACACGACCAGTGACAAAAAAGGGCCAAGCCACCAGTATTCATATGAGGTGACCCATGACAACACCCTCATGGCAGAAAGCAAAGAAGAACTAAAGCACCGCTTGATGAAGGTGAAAGAGGAGAGTGGAAAAGCTGGCCTAAAACTAAACATTCAAAAAACTAAGATCCCATCACTTCATGGCAGATAAATGGGGAAACAATGGAAACAGTGACAGCTTTTATTTTTGGGGCTCCAAAATCACTGAGAACGGTGACTGCAGCCATGAAATTAAAAGATGCTTGCTTCTTGGAAGAAAGGCTATGACAAACCAGACAGCATATTAAAAGGCAGAGACATTACTTTGCTGACAAAGATCTATAAAGTCAAAGCTATGATTTTTCTAGTAGTCATATACGGATGTGAGAGCTGGATCATAAAGAAGGCTGAGTGCTGAAGAACTGATGCTTTTGAACTGTGGTGTTGGAGAAGACTCCTGAGAGTCCCTTGGACTGCAAGGAAATCAAACCAGTCAGTGCTGAAGGAAATCCACCCTGAATATTAATTGGAAGGATTAATGGTGAAGCTAAAGCTCTAATACTTTGGCCACCTGATGTGAAAAGCCAACTCATTAGAAAAGATCCTGATACTGGGAAAGACTGAAGGCAGGAGGAGAAGGCGGTGACAGATGATGAGATGCTTGGATGGCATCACAGACTCAAGGGACACGAGTTTGAGCAAACTCTGGGAGATGGTGAAGGACAGGGAAGCCTGGCATGCTGCATCCATGGGATTGCAAGAGTCGGACGTGACTGAGTGACTGAACAACAATAAATGGAAGATACAAGAGGGGAGTCCTCAGGGAAAAGTGGGATGACATGGGCCTGGCATCATCCTCGCCCTGACAGTCATGAGCTGTGTGAAAACAGGCACACAACCTCTCCTTTTGTTATGTGGAACATATTGACTGAAACCACCCACTCCAGCCAGGCACCAGTAACCATTTGCAGTATTTTATGACAGGAGGTCCTAGTAAGGAACCCGGAACTAACAAGCCACCACCAACCAAAAGAGTTTGGGAAAGGTCAAAAGGAGACACCTTGTGTCCGACGACCTCCCAGAATTCTTCTCACTGGCATCCATCTTGGCTAAGCAACACTTATGCCACTAGGAAGCACCCTGAGTCAGAATGACTGGCCAAAGACTACCCAGAAACTAATCCTATCACCATAAAACCACGTGGTAGAGCCACGTGGTAGAGCAGCTCTCCTGGGTTCCCTTACGTTGCTGCTCTACACCCAGGCGCTCCTTCCCAATAAAGTCTCTTGCTTTGTCAGCATGGGTGTCTCCTCTGACAATTCACTTCTGAGTGTTAGACAAGAGCCCATTCTCAGGTTCTAGAAGGGCTCCCCTTCCTGCAACATTTTCAGCAGTGAAGTGTCCTCATTTGTAAAATGAAGGTAGAAATTCTTAACTTGTAGGTTCTGGGAATATTAGAGGCATTGGCCAGATGCAGAGCTTGGTTCCTGGTATATAACAGATGCTCAGCAAATGACAGCTGGCATTCTATCACCTACATCCTCATGTAGACTCATTTCTACAGTTGCACAATCAACTTGTTCCCATATTAGTATAAGAACATCTATAGTACTCAATAACATTTAAATGAATGGAAAGCAAAACAAAGTTCTCACTGCAAACCTATAGTCCACAAAGTAGAATCTTAGTGCAATCACCCTCCCAAGACATTAAGTCAAGGATGCTTTTAAAATCATTGATAGTTCTTGAGAAGATGATGGGATGGTTAAAAGTAATACAGAACATGGCCTCCATTTGGAAACTTAAACATCACTAAAGAAATACTACAAGAGTACTACCTGCTGATTTGAAGAGAACAGTAAAAAGGCCTATGAGACAAAGATTTAATAAAATACAATACCAAGGCACTGAAACAGGAGTTTCTAGTATTTCCTCTGCACTAGTTTTCACTTCATGGTAAAAAGCAGTTAACGAATACCTTCAGGCAATCTGTGAGTATAGGGAAAAGGTCACCATCTGTAGGCCCCAGGGGAGACTATCAATAGGGGAATAAAATAAAATACTAATGACTCATTCAAGGCCACACAGAACTCAGGAAAGGAAATCTAGGGATTTCCCTGGCAGTCCCATGATGACAACTATGCTTCCAAGGCAGGGAATGCAGGTTGGATCCCTGCTCAGGGAACTAAGAGCCCATATGGTCAAAAAATTAAAAAAAAAAAAAAAAATCCAGAAAGAAAGCAAATCTAGTATCTGGATCAGATCAGATCAGATCAGTCGCTCAGTCGTGTCCGACTCTTTGCGACCCCATGAATCGCAGCACGCCAGGCCTCCCTGTCCATCACCAACTCCTGGAGTTCATTGAGACTCACGTCCATCGAGTCAGTATTTGGATAGAGCACCCCAAATCTAGATGCATTTTTAGACACGAGGGCTAAGCTGGTTCCTACATAGTTCTCTGGAGCCCCTCCCCATCTCCAAGTAGGCCTGGATTGAAGCAGTACCTGCGAGTGCCCAGTAGGCGGTGCCCACACATTCATTCAGCAGGACAAAGGCCACTAGCGACATCCCTCCATTCATCATGCCCACCAGGAAGCGAGTTACTGCAAAGAACTCATATGAGGGGGAAAAGCCATTTGCGATAGCAAACAAGATGTCAAGAGCAAAACCTAGAAAGAGAAGAACAGTATGCAATAATCCAGAGGCAAAACACACTTGATGAATGCAATATATATGTTAATTTGTAAAGATAAATCTTTGTGAATTTAAATTTTCTAAGCTATGGTTTGTATTTAAATCAGTTTCTCTTAAAGATTATCAAGAAAAACTGAGGTTTTCTTTGTTACAAGTTGATTTCTGTCCTCATGTGCAGTTTTCAACTATTCCCAATAATGCTGAAAATTGAAAATTCCTAGCTCATACTCAGCTTGTCAAGTGAACTATGCTGAGTCCTGTGGAGCTCATCTGCATGAATCAACATACAAGATATAAGGAAATGGATATAAGGAAATGGACTAGCAAACCGCCTCAATATTTGTTCTCTGTAGAAGCATGGCATGAATTGGGACCCACAGCTTGCAGAAGGCACCACTAGGAAATGCTTATAATGCAGATACCTGGCCTTTCTCAGGTGTGCTTTAAAATGCTTGGCCAGAAGCACCTGGCTTCTCACCAGTGAAATAAAAATCAGTTCTGGGTCCACACAGCAATTCCCTGAGAAACTTAAGAAAATGGTCTCCTTACTATTTCTCTGGGAACCTTAGGAAAATAACTTCTCTTATTCAGTTCATGAACACTAACAGATTACCTGTGAGATAGACTTTTTTCCTTCCGAAGCGATCAGAGAGTTGACCAAAAGTGATAACTCCCACAAACACACCACTGAAGAAAAAAGAGCTTGCTGCACTCACTTTGTAAGATCTGTTGGCAATTAAAAACCACTAGAGGAAGAAAAAAAAACAGAGACGTTTAAGTCACAGAAAAGACAGATGGATGGAGTTAGCTATTTTAAAAAAGCAAATGTACAACAAAAACTTGTATACTAGAATTTCTCCACTGCATTACCACTATTCACCAGAATTCAACAGAACATCCATCCAGGACAACACCCAAGGAGATTCTGTCTTCAGAAACCCCAGAAATTGTCATTGTAATCTGCTCCCACAGTAGTCTATAAACGTGCTGTTACAGCACTGAACACAGTACAGTATGTAATAGCTAATTACTTACCCGTCTGTTGACTATGTCCTCACTCCAAGTCCCTGCATTTTTAGTCCCTGAATACAGGAAGAGCTGTATGCCATTAGTTTCCATTTCTCTGACACCTAACATACTATATGACATATATGAGGCCAAAAACGAACGGTCCTTTTCTCCAATAAATTAATGGGCTTTAAATCCCTTGAGTATTTTCCTTGAAAAATGATCTATACAATATGATTGGGCTTCCCAGGTGGCTCACTGCTAAAGAATCCTGCAATGCAGAAGACTTGAGTTTGATCCCTAGGTCAGAAAGATTCCCCAGAGGAGGAACCGGTAACACACTCTAGTATTCTTACCTGGGAAATCCCATGGGCAGAGGAGACTGGTGGAGTCCACAGAGTCGCAAAGAGTTGGACATGACTTCGCAATTAAATAAAAACAAACCATATGATACAGTGATTCCACTTCTGAGTATACAATACAAAAGAACTGAAAGCAGGGATTCAAACAGGTATTTGTGTGCTAAGGTTCATAGCAGCATTAGTTACAACACCCAAAAGGTGGAATGAACCCTAATGTTCATTCACAGATGAACGGATAAACAAAATGTGGTATATACATCCAATGGAATATTATACAGCCTTAAAAAGGAATGAAATTCTAGCAAGCTACAACATGGATGAACTCTGACTTTATGCTAAGTGAAACAAACAGACAAAAAGAAAACATATTGTGTGATTACATTTATGAGTGTGACACTGCAATTTATAATAAGAAATATATATTTGGTTTTTAACCACTGTTCCTATAACATAGCTCTTGAAGCCCTTGTAATTTCCTATGTAAGAATTACAGGGCTATCTTTTTTTTTTTTTTAAGGAGTCAGTAATTCCTTTTTTTACTTCAAACAACTTCAGACAATATTTTAAAGATTTTTATACATAAGCTAACATACAGCTTATTTTTCTTTTATGAGAGAAATGTACGAACAGTACCCTTAATTATACCTCTGCAAATAGGGCATTTTCTTAGAGAAGGGGCACATTCCTGGCATACTACCAGATGACCACAAGGAATGAATACAATAGAAACTTCTTTGTCCATACACACTTTACAAGTTCTTTCTTCTTGCAGCCTTCTCAACTGCTCTTCCAGGGACAGACCTGAAACATCTGTTGGAATATACTTCATATTCTTTTCCACAAACAAGTTCTTATATAATGTAGGGTCAATTTCCTTAAGACAGTTTTTGAAGATGTTGGCAGCACTATTTCCTTTAACTAAAACGGTATCAATCAGTTCTCTTGCTTGTAAAGGTATCTGTGTTTTTTGCTTAATAATATCATGCTCCTGTTTATTAATTACATTGGCCTTTAAAAGATTATCCAGGATAGGAAGCACACACGTCAACTGTTGAAAGAGAGCCATTCTATTCCTCCGAAGTAATGACAAATCATCTGATGCTGTTTCTTCAGTTTGTCTTTCCTTCTCTTCCTCCTTTTCTTCTTCTCTTTTCTCATCTTCAGCATTAAGAAGTGCCGACACAATATCATTAACTGTTTTGTAATTCTCTCCAGTTGTTAGGATTTTACTCTGAACTGTCCGCTTTACCAGGCTTCTACTAAAGCCCATTTCCAAGGCAGCTTTAACCACAGGTGTATTCATCATGACTGCATCGTCTGAAGAACTTTCTCCAGGTCCAAAATGAACAATTGGTGGATCAGCATTTTCATCTCCAGAAGTATTTGCAGTTGACAAGAGCTGTTCAAGAAGATGAGGATATCTGGCTTGAATCTCACTAACAAACTCCTGCCCTTTCATTCGTATCAAGAACTCACACCTTGGAAACCATTTGGCGTGTTCTACCCATGGGTCATCTCCAGATTCCCAACACCTTAAGCCACCATCACAACAAAAGCACTTGACATCGTCGTTGCGACCTACATAATAGAAACCAGCACTTGCAAGCTGCTCGGGCTGAACTGATACAGTAGATGGCCAGTACATAAATGTTCTCAGGCGAGCTGCATGTGTCTGCATACTCAAATTTGAAATGCTGAACCTCAGCGTTTCCAGAGAATTTTCCAAAAATGGACAGCTGGGAAAATGTTTCTGGTGTTCTAACATGGCATCATCCTTTGGTTCCCAGTTATTTAGCGTCCCACCACAGGCAAAGCAGGCTACCCTGTCTCCAGGTCCTATATAATAAAAGCCAGCTCTTGCCAATTCTGATGGTGACAGAAAGGTTAATGGCCACATTTGATAAGTAAGAAATCTCGCTTCTTCAGTACTCATGGCATAACTGTAGGGGTTAGTCCTCAATGGGGAAAAGTCTTCGACTGCTCGAGAATTAATAGGGTTTGGTGAAAGGTTGGAATAAGAACCACTGAATGATCTACCATGTTCCAAAGTGGGTGATAATGAGTGCGTAAAACTGTTTCTCATTGGAGAAGAAGCATTCTTAGAAGTAGATTCCAGACTAGTAACAGAAACTAGATTCTGAATAAAGCTACAGCTCGGATACAGTTGTTTATGCTTCTCAATAGGATTGTCTCCTTGTTTCCAGTTATCCAGCATCAGGCCACAACAGAAGCATTTGACCTTGTCATTCACACCAGTGTAATAAAAACCAGCACGAGCAAGACTCCTTTCTGAGACAGGAACACCGGCGGGGAAAGTTGAATATGTAGACATTCGGTAGAGCTCACATGAAAAGTCGTATGTCATTTTTTGTTTGTTGCCAATCGTCCAATTTGACAAGACTGTGCTGTCTTCCATCACACTCTTGATTTTTACTTTTTGACAGCAAAAATCCTTTACATGAAATTTTTCTTCTCTTCACATTAGTTTTTTTTTTTTTTTTTCACCATTAAAAAAGAATCAAATGATAGGCTCCTACTTACATAAAATTCACTACACCTTCTTTACTGGATTTACATCTGAATTTACACTCAGGCAGGATGACTCTATCTCCTATATTATCAAAATACTATTTAATACTCTTTAGGACTATATTAACTCAAGTACTATCTCTGTTCACTATTTGGTATAATACTAAGCAGACTGAAAGAAGTTGAGACACTTTTGAAAATATGTTTAACACTCCTTGATTTTTCAAGGAAGTTTATATTCCCAAAATTCTAAACAAAGACACAATACTTATGCCTTTAATTTGCTTTTGGTTACAAATCACATAGCCTGGATATCAAGCCAATTAATGGCCATCCTATAAGAGAAAAAAAACTATATGCAGACTTTTTTCCCTCCAAGCACTCTTAATATATTTTTTATTAAAAAAATCTTTTATTCTAGTAAACAATAAGTCTTCATATGGTCACATTATCTAAAGGCTAATTTCACATAGCTTATCATCATAGTATTTACTTAAGAAAGTTAAAGTAGCTTCAGTTAACAATTTTGGAGGATGTCAACACCTACAAGCATTGTTGAACCTATATCTGTTATACTGTGTACGATGTTAAAACTCACAAGCCACTAACTCATCTTTGTTAATACTGTCTATATTTGTTTTCATTTCCTGCAGCATCATTATGTTGTCTTTCTTCCTAACTTTGCATACCACTTTATAATATTTGGTCAACTGAAGGTATTGCCTCCATAAACTAGTTAACCATAAGGTTTCTACAGCAGAACCTTTTTACATAACTTGTCTTTCATTTAAGAATCATGCATCTACAATATCACTCATTTTGTATTTAAAGGTAAATCAAGTTTATCAAGATACAGCTTGACTGTTCTAGTATTATCACAAATGCCTAACAAGATCTTATCACCAACACTGCTTATGCATAATATGCCAGTAATTAAGTCTACTAGCCTTGTTTCTGAAAACCCTTCATATTTTAAAAGTATAAGTCATACACAAAATTACACTCCGCAGAATTCAAACGATATCCCTTTATAAAGTTTCTGGGTGTCCATAATGGGATTTATTACTGCAGGGGAAAAAATGAGGGGAAAAAAGTAGATTCTTCAGGGCTGTAAATCGCGGGGCCGGCGCAGCAGACGCGGAAACTGCTCAGCCGCCCGGAGCCTCCTCAGACCCTTGAACGCGACGCCGGCAGAAGGGGGCGGCCGGGTGGCTGGGCTCCAGCGCGCCACAGGCTCCCCGCCCGCGCGAGGCCCACGCCGACAGGTCTATCTTTAAAAAAAAAAAAACTTTTTATATGATTTTGGGGTAGAGCCAATTAACAATGTTGTGTCAATTTCAAGTGAACAGCAAAGGGACTCAGTCACACATGTACACATACCTATTCTCCCCTCCCCTCCAGGCTGTCAGGTAACACTGAACAGAGCTCCACGTGCTGTACAGTAGGTTCCTGTTGGTTACCCGTTTTAAATATAGCAGTGTGTACACGTCCATTCCAAACTCCCTAACTCTCCCCTCAGGGGGTATATTTTTTTATAAGATTTATTTTTCCAGTTCCTGAAAAAGCTTCAGAGCAATAAAGCTAAAACAGGTGTCTTTTATCATTTGTAACAAGCCCCTTTCAATCACACCGAGCTTATTATGTTAATGAGGTGACTCTTGGAAAGCCTCATAGATAGGGGCTGGTTGTCAGGGGAGCCAACCATGTAAAGAGGGTTGGAACTTTCAGCCCCTCCCTCCAGGCCTCTGGGCAGGGGAGAGCGATTGGAGGTTGAATCAACTGCCAATGGCCAAAGGCTTAATCAATCATGCCTTCATAATGAAGCTGCCAAAAAATCCAAAAAGATGTGGTCTGGAGAGCTTCCAGGTCACTGAACTTGTGCTGGTACTGGGAGGGCAGTTGAGCTCTGAGGGTGTGGAAGCTCTGTTCTCTTCCATCCGTCTACACCTTGCCCTGTGCACCTCTTCTACCTGGCTGTTCTGGAGTTACAGCTTTTTATAATAAATCAGTAGTCTAGTAAATAAAATGTTTGAGTTCTGGGAAATTCCCTAGCAAATTAATCCAACCAAAGGAGGAGGTAAGAGGACCCTCTGATTTACAATCAGCTTATCAGAAGCACAGGAAATAGCCTGAACTTGTGACTGGTGTCTGAAGGGGGCAGAGGGGGCAGTCCTGTGGGATGGAACCCTGACCTGTGAGACCTGATGTTAACTCAGGTAGATGGTATCAGACCTGAACCAAACTGTAGTACACCCTGCTGGTATGGCAGAACAGCCTGATGTGGGAACCCCACCCTGCCCCCTAACTCCCACCCACACGTATCTGTTGGCAGAAGTGTCTGAAGGGAAGTAGCTGCCAGTAGAGGAGATACTGGAGGAGTGTTTTTCCTTCACCTGGACTAATCAAATCCCCAGAGACAAAGCAGCATAGTGGTTACCAGGGGCTGGGAGAGTGAGGATTACCTGTTAGTTTGGGATAATGACAGAGTTGTTGAGGTGGATAGTGGTGATGTTTGCACAAAGATGTGAATGTATTTAATGTCCCTCGACTGTACACTTTAAAATGACATGCTTTATGCTATGTATGTTTTACCACAATAAAAAAGAATCCCTGGAGTACTGTGTGTCTTAGTTGTTCAGTCGTGTCTGACTCTTTGTGACCTATGGACTGTAGCCCCCCAGGCTCCTCTGTCCATGGGATTTCCCAGGCAAGAATACTGGAGTGGGTTGCCATTTCCTTCTCCAAGGGATCTTCCCAACCCAGGGACTGAACCTGGGTCTCCTGCATTGCAGGCAGATTCTTTACCATTAGGGAAACTTACAAGCTCAAAGAGAAAGCAATCACCTTCTACTTAAAATGCCATTATCTTTAGACCTAGCTAGTGACGTGTTACGGTGACCTTTGCTAACAGAGATGAAAGCCAACCTGTGTCTCAGATGTGACCTCAGAGAACCAAGAGACTGCTCATCTCTCCCCTCCACAGCCCCTTTCCTGGGCTCAGCAAAGACAAGTTTAACAAAGCCCCTTCTCAAAAACTTGCATGGAGACACCTCTTACTTGTCCCTTTTCTATCCTTCAAACTGCTCCTGTCCCACGCTTTGACAATCAGTTGTTATGGCCCAAAGCACATCTAACTCCTCTCCTTCTCTTGTATTTCCTGCAGGACCAGATGGATAAAGATCTTGACAAGACATCTTTAGGCAACAACAACACACACAAACATTTAGGCACTGGAAAATAAACAAGGATGAAGCCCCTCACTAATTCTGTGCTTTACTACTTCTGAGTTCTTCTGTCCTTCACATGCAGTTCTTAACAAGATTAATTAACTATTTTCCTAGCCCTTCATGGATTAGAAATAATAATCTAGGCTGCTACTGCCCTTAAAAATAGTAATCAGGCAGTTACTGCTCTTGGTGGCAGTCGTAATTTAAATAAGAGAGTGATGGAAGATCTATGACCAAAAACTGAACTATACTCCAGGTTTTTTTTCATCCCAGTATTTAATAAGTATTTGATTAATTTTTACTAGAGGTTAATAATGGAGAAGGCAATGGCACCCCACTACAGTACTCTTGCCTGGAAAATCCCATGGACAGAGGAGCCTGATAGACTGAAGTCCATGGGGTCGCTAAGAGTCGGACACGACTGAGCGAATCCACTTTCACTTTTCACTTTCATGCATTGGAGAGGAAATGGCAACCCACTCCAGTGTTCTTGCTTGGAGAATCCCAGGGACAGGGAGCCTGGTGGGCTGCCGTCTATGGGGTCACACAGAGTCGGACACGACTGAAGTGACTTAGCATAGCATAGAGGTTAATAAAACTATACTAAACACTGGGAATACAGATGCAAATGAGCTAGACTTGGTCCCTGCCCTCATGGAGTGCAAGTTCTAGTAGAGTGAGACATTAAACAAGTAAACATATAGGGATAGGCTGGAAGAAAATCTCTTTAAATAAGGTATCCAGGAAGGCTTCTCTGGGGAGGTGACATTTGTGACCTGGATGATGAGGAAGTGATCAACACCAAAAAGCTGTTTGGGGAACATGAGGATAAGTGTAATGGACATAAGGTCCTTGAAGACTTGTCAGAGTGCCTTTTGCAGGGTGGGATGTAATGAGACCAGAGAGCTGTGCAGGCATCAGGTCATGCAGGCCCTTGAGTCACAGTAAAGAGCTGGGATTTTAGTCCAGGGCACAGGGAAGACGTTGCACTCCTGGACTTACATTTCTAAAGCTCAGCATTCACACTTAGAGAATATAATACGACAGGAAAAGTGGGAGCAGGGAACCTCCTACAATAGTCCAGGAGATGATGTGGCTTGGATGAAAGCAAGAATGATGGAATTACATGAATCACGTGAACATGGAGGGATCTTGAAGGCAAAACTAGCAGGACTTGTTGATGAGTGAGATGTGGAGCGGGGAGGAGAGAAAGGGAGAGTGAAGGATTTAACCCAAGTTTTTAACTTTAGCCATGCAGGAGATGGTGGTGACATTTTTTTCATTTTTATTTTTTTATATTGAGGATATATATTTTTTAAATTGGAGGACAACTGCTTTACAATGCTGGGTTAGTTTCTACTGTACAACAATGTGAATCAGCTGTAAGTATGCATATATCCCCTCTCTCTCGAGCCTCCCTCCACTCCCATCCCACCCCTCTAGGTGGTCACGGAGCACGGAGCTGAGCTCCCTGTGTTACACAGAGCTTCTCACTAGATGTGTGTTGCACACCTGGCAGTGGATGCACGTAGGCACTACCCCCTCAGTTCGTCCCACCCTCCCTCCCCGACTATGCCCACAAGTCCGTTGTCTACATCTGTGTCTCTTTCCTGTCCCACAGAGGTTCATCAGTACCAAATGTATGTGTTAATATACAATATTTGTTTTTCTCTGACCTACTTCACTCTGTATAACAGGGTCTAGGTTCATCCACATCACTAATAAATGACCCAACTCATTTCTTTTATGGCTGAGTAATATTCCATTGTATATACGTGGTGGTGACATTTTGAGGTAGAGGAAGCTGCAAAAGGGTTATCAGGTACATAGTGGGAAAGTAAGAGTTCTGTTTAGACACATTTTGAGGATGAGATGGAGACTGAGATGCCTATAAAAACATTCATACTGAAATGCTCATCAAGCATTTGGATGTGTCTTGAGCTCAAGGGAGAGGAAATGAGAGCTTATGAAAAAGAGATGAAGGAGGAGGCTCAGGAGCCCAGTACACGTCCACATTTGGTGGCTGAGTAGAAGAGAACTAAAACTCACTACTAGTAGGGGTCAGTGGAGAAGGCAATGGCAGCCCACTCCAGTACTCTTGCCTGGAAAATCCCACGGATGGAGGAGCCTGGTCGGCTGCAGTCCATGGGGTCGCTAAGAGTCGGACACGACTGAACAAATTCACTTTCATTCTTCACTTTCATGCATTGGAGAAGGAAATGGAAACCCACTCCAGTGTTCTTGCCTGGAGAATCCCAGGGACGGGGGAGCCTGGTGGGCTGCCGTCTATGGGGTCACACAGAGTCGGACACGACTGAAGTGACGCAGCAGCAGCAGCAGCAGCAGCAGCAGCAGCAGTAGGGGGTCAGAGAGAGCAAGAAACAGAGGGGAGGGTGGTGTCACAATCACTACAAGAAGAGACGTGACTGAAGGAGGAAGGGGGTAATCAAGTATATCCAATGTTGCTTTAGAGGTCAAGTTAAGATGAGGACAGGGGTGTGCAGTTATATTTGGAAACAAAATGGACACTTCAAGAACAGCGATTTCAGTAGAGTGCTAAGGGCAGCTGGGTTGGAGAAGGTTGAAGAACTAGACAAGTTTAAGGAACTGCAGGCAGCAGATGTACACAGAATGGGTTCCATGAGTTTTGCTGTGAAGAAGAGTAAGGAAACAGGACAGTATTTGGACAGGTAGATGGGGGTCAGAGATAACTGGTGTATTTTTTGACATGTATATGCATTAATGAGAGACAGTAGCGAAGATATCCTTGTAGGAGAAAAGTACTTGGAAAAGCAAGAAAGAAAGGGCTTGAAGGTACAAAGTAGAGAGGGTATGCTCAGTCACATCTGACTCTTTGTGACCCCATGGACTATAGCCCACTAGTCTCCTCTGTCCGTGGGATTCTCCAGGCATGAATACTGGAGTGGGTTGCCATGCCCTCCTCCAGGGATCTTCCAGACTCAGGGACGGAACCCACATCTCTTCATGTCTCCTGCACTGGCAGACAGGTTCTTTACCACTGGCGCCACCTTCAGGAGAAACAAACCAGGAAAAGCAAGAAGGAAGGGTCTTGATGGCACAAAGTAGAGAAGGGAGCCTTTCACAGACGGGAGGAACTTCCAATGCAAATGGGAGGAAGACAGAACGTGGATTCAGAAGCAGGCAGTAAAGGGACCTTGCTGGATTGCTTCAGTTCTTTTTCACTGAAATATCAAGTGAGGTTGACGGCTGAAGGGAGTGTGAGCGGAGGGGGAGCTTAAAGTTTAAGGAGGAAGAAGGCAGGCCCTTCTCAGAAGGGGACATGGCCCATTCAAAGGAAATGTCACAGGGCACGGTGAATGCACACTCGAGTTCTAGGCGGGGAGGAGTCAAGGTGTTTCCCAGAAGTATTACACAGGGAACGAGGCACCAGGAAGTTGTGGGGATTTGCAAAGGACTGTTTACTATAATAACAAAATCTATGCTGAGAAAAGGAGAAAAGGAAGACATAGCGGGATGGTGGGTGGCGAAATAATGTCCCACCTTCAGGAAATCCCCTACTTCTTTAATTCCTCTGTACTTTCCGTTCTTGCTCTTACTGAACTTTGATTGTCCACAGAGGAAATTCACCCACTGAACCAGGTCCCTCTCAACTGGAGGCTGCTTTTCCTTTTTACCCAAGGACCTGAGAACCTGAGGTGTGAGCAGATAACCAAACTCCAAAATTATCAGCTTGTCTGAAGACCACATCATTAGACTGTGTAACCTACTAGCTTTTGGGGGCACAGAATCTAGCCTGTTTTAAAACAGCCATTCTTCTTTTCTTTCACAGGAAGAGAATGCTTAGCTGGGCATATGGCTCCCCAGAAGAAAGGCTAAATTTCCCAATCTCCCTGACAATCAGGATGGCCACACTATCAAGTTCTGCACAATAAACATAATTGGAAGCATCACGTCGCTGTGTCCAGGAAATGGTCTCAAGAGATGGCTGATCTATCCTCTGTCTCTTCTTTATTTCCACTAATCTACTTAGAATGTCTATTTGAAAGCTAGATCTCTTAAAAAAAAAAAAAAGAGGAGAGTTACCATATTATCCCCGGAGAAGGCAATGGCACCCCACTCCAGTACTCTTGCCTGGAAAATCCCATGGACGGAGGAGCCTGGTGGGCTGCAGTCCATGCTAAGGGTCGGACACGACTGAGCGACTGAGTGACTTCACTTTTCACTTTCATGCATTGGAGAAAGAAATGGCAACCCACTCCACTGTTCTTGCCTAGAGAATTCCAGGGACGGGGGAGCCTGGTGGGCTGCTGTCTATGGGGTCACACAGAGTCAGACACGACTGAAGCGACTTAGCAGCAGCAGCAACCATATTATTTCACAATCCCACTCGTGGGTATATATCTGGAGAAAACCATAATTTGAAGACACATGTACCCCAGTGTTCACTGCAGCACTATTTACAATAACCAAGACATGGAAGCAACCTAAATGTCCATTGACAGATGAATAGATAAAGGAAATGTGTTATATAAATACAATGGAATATTACTCAACCATAAGAAAGAATGAAATAATGTCATTTGCAGCAACATGGATGGACCCAGAGATGATCATACCAAGTGAAGTCAAACAGAGAAAGACAAATGCCATATGATGTCACTTATATGTGGAATCTAAAAAAAAAAAAAAAAAAAAGATACAAATGAACTTATTTACAGAACAGAAATAGATCCACATACATAGAAAACAAACTTATGGTTACCAAAGGGGAAGAAGAAGTGTTAGTCACTCAATCGTATACAAATCTTTGCGACTCCATGGATTGTAGCCCACCAGGCTCCTCTGTCCATGGGATTTTCCAGGCAAAAATACTGGAGTAGGTTGCCATGACCTTTTCCAGGGGATCTTTCTGAACCAGGGATAAAACCCGGGTCTCCCACATTGCAGGCAGATTCTTTACTGTTTGAGCTGCCAGGGAAGGGGGAGGGATAAATTAGGAAGATGGGATTAACATATATACACTACTGTATATGAAACAGATAACCAACAAGGACCCACTGTATAACACAGGGAATGCTACTCAACATTTTGTTATAAGGGAAAATAATCTAAAAAAGATCTTCCCAACCTGGAGATCAAACCCATGTC